>NW_027183463.1:352436-704872 GCF_041296385.1 Aphelocoma coerulescens
TGTGTGTACCTTAGTCAATTCCAGCTGCTGCACGTATGTGGATCAGAGTGGACAAATATCAACAGATGTCCACACCATTTGGGACCATGCCAAAGTACTACGTGAAGTCATGATGGATGACACTTCCTGGTCAACAAATGTATGGAAAACTCTCGCTTCTTGGCTACCCGATATAGCTTGGCTTAAGAATCTTTGTGCTGTGGCCCTGCTATTTACGCTTCGCATTAGTAGCCACTGTTGTATAACTATAATGACTTGGAACTCACATGCCTATGCACAGTGACGAGAGCATAAGCTTAGAAATAAGATAGAAAAAGGAACTTACTTCCAAGAAATGCAGGAGTTGTAAAAGAATTTAAAAATTTTCAAGAGAAGGGGGAATGAAAGGGTTAAAATCATTGTCCTTGGCCATGCTTTGGTATGCTGAGGTTAGAATAAGATCCATTGTAGCCAGTGTAGAAGTTAGCTGAATAACTTGGCAAGAGATAGGGAACAAAGCCTGCAGAAATAAAGGACAAAGCTTGCTAAAACCAGTTTAAAAACGGCTGAAACAGCTAACAAAACAGCTAGCAAGAGACTGCACATGCCTAGGAAAGAAAGGTGAAAAGTGCAAAGTGAGGAAGAGATGCAGCCTTCACCAAAACTACCACCATGCCTTCCTCAGCACGACCAACAGGGAGCACTGCGCCTGCGCTCTGCGTATGCCAATGATAGCAACGAGTTCTAAGAAATGGTTTGCATAACCACATCTTTTCTAAGGAAAACAATGAATATGCATAAATTGTCCCCATGTATTGTAAACTGCCGGATGCCTGGTGTGTGCGTTCAGAGGCGCCATCCCCCACGCACCCAGCAGGCTGAATAAAGCAAAGACACACTTCTTGGCCTTTGTCTCGGAAGTGTCTCTGGGGCGAATCAGCTCCAGGGAGGATCAGGGAGTGGTGTCACCACAGCCTGGCCACTTCCTGCACCTGATCCAGCAGTACTGAGCCCGCTGGCTCGGGCAGTTTTCCACTCACTTCGCAGCTCACTCGGTCCATACCTCACCAGTCCGGCTGTAAGGAGACTGTGTGGCTGTTGAATGGTTTGCAGTGTCAGGCAGCACCCTCCCTGGTCCCCCATTATTCACAGAGTCCATCAGCTCGGCCAGCCATGATTTCCCCGTGGTAAATCTGTGCTGGCTCTTCCCAGTGCCCTTCCCTCGCAGTTGCTTGAAAGGGTGTCCAGGACCATTTGCTCCATCACCTTCCCAGGCATTCCAAAGGAGCTGATTAGCCTGTAGTTCTTCAGACCCTCCTTTGTGCCCATCTTTAAGACTGGTGTAACACTCTTTGCTGTTCTCAGGAACCACCTTCAATGGCCAGGCTTTTTTGAAGATGACAGACAGCTCCTCAGCCCTGGTGGATGCCTGGCTCAAGAGCTCCCTGGCTATTCTCCCCCTCCCCTACTGCTTCCACAGCAATGTCTGTTCACTCCTTCTGGATAACTTGATTCTTCTTCCACAATTTTTTCTTCCACATTCCTCCTTTCTGAGATGAGGTTGATCACGAGTTCCCCGCTCAGTTGATCTCCTGTCAGCCAGGGCTGTGATTCTGCTTTTCACCTTGCTAAGTTATCTTATTTTAAATTAGGCCCTTGTGAGAAATAGAACTCACTTTTCAATCAAAGTTTGAAAGATTTAATAGGGGAGAAAGTCAACAAGGCAAAAGGTAACAGCGCTGGGTGCATAGAGGCACACAGTCAACAGCAGCAACCCCCCTTACATTCCCCTGGGTATTGCATCAGCTAGTTACATATTTATAAATAATTTTTCACATTAAAACCTTTTTTGAACTAATTGCTCCTCGCCTGTCCCACCTTTTTAGAGCATGTGCAGTTGTCTTTGTCCAGGGCAGTTGTTACTTTTGAATACATTCAAGAGGTTTCGATTCCCTCACTGCTTAGATGTTATCCAGTTACAACCATCCTCCTACCTCAGTACAACCTTCCTGTTAAAAATAGCTCTAAACCCCAGTGAAAGTTAACACCCAGTCTCCTCCCCTCATAACAACAGAACCACTCTCCCGGAGCCAACATTACAGTGCACAACACATCTGCGAAAGCCAACACTATCAAATGTACTTTTCACACCCTCAACCCTGACCTTCTCATCCTCAGCCAGTTCTTGAGCGTTTCCAGGACCAAGAATTCCTCCCTCCTGTCAAAGGTCATAGGAAGATGAGTGCATTATCAACTTCGATCACTCATCATTAATGGAAAAACTGATCTGGAAGGGAAAGGAACTCACAGAATCACAGTTTCAGCCCTTGCCTAGGAATTGTCCCTGATCAAGCCATATAAGCCCACAAAACAGGCACTTATATGGCTTGAAGAACAGCCTTCGAATGATCTCTACACCCCAGCTTTTACCTCCCTCAGAGTGCTCCTTCCCACAGGATGTCACACCAGTCTGGCACAGTTCCTATGCAGGTGACATCCACTGTCACCAACAACAGGGCCACTTTTGCCACTAGTCAGAGTGAGCATGGATCATTACATTTTTTCCCACGTGAGCTATGGAACAGAAATCCCTGTTGTAAATTGTGCCAAATCTTTCTGAATACGTACATACAAGCAAAGACACCTTGCACAAAATCTACCTTCTTGGATCCCTGGTGATCAGGGCCATGAAGTCTAGTGCTGTACCCCGGAGGACAGTGCTGAGTCCAGTCCTTTCTGACACCTTTGTTAGTCATCTGGGTGATGGGGCAGGGTGTGCCCTCCCACAAAACCGGGGGAGTGGCTGATAGGCCAGAGAGAAGTGCTGCCATCCAGAGGGACGACAGTTCAACAAGGGTGACAGTTCAATGACAAGTGCTGAGTCCTGTCCTTGGGGAGGAGCAACCACAGGCACCCGTATCTGCTGGGGGCCACCCAGTTGGAAAACTAAAGTTTGGCAGGGTCCTGCTGGACACCAGGATGCCCATGAGCCAGAAATGTGCTCCTGCAGTAATGCAGAACAGCGTCCTGGGCTGCACTGGGAGCTGTGTCACAGCCGGCGGAGGGAGGGGATCCTTCCGCTCTGCTCCACACCAGTGAGGCCAGCCCTGGGGTGCTGGGCCCAGAGCTGGGCTGCCCAGTACAGGAGACAGGGACAGACTGGAGAGAGTCCAGCACAGGGCCATCAAGGGGATGGAGGGACTGGAGCATCTCTGCCATGAGGAGAGGCTGAGAGAGCTGCCACTGCCCAGCCTGGAGCAGAGCAGGCTCAGGGCATCTCCTCCCTGTGGACAAACACCCGGGGGGAGGCTGCAGAGGGGATGGGGCCAGGGACAGCCCCAGGAGCCATGGGCACAAACTGACACACAGGAGGGGCCCTCTGAGCTCAGGACACATTTCTGCACAGGGAGGGTGGCCGAGCACTGGTGCAGGTGCCCAGGGAGGTGGTGGAGTCTCCATCCCTGGAGAGATTCAAAAGCCGCCTGGACACATCCTGGGCAGCCGGCTCTGGGTGGCCCTGATGGAGCAGGGGGCTGGGCAAGGTGACCTCCAGAGGTGCCTCCAGCCTCCCCCAGCCTGAGATTCTGTGACTCGGAGAAAAAACAGGTTGCAGTTTCCTAAGGACAAATGAAAAAGCTCCACATGTGGCAGGATTCTCCTGCCCTCACCAAAGTGGTTCATGTCACGTGTCTCCCATCTGCAGATTCCTCCCTGGAGTGAGGATGCCCCTCAAGGTCACTCCTTGAGGCTGACAGAAATATTTGCCCACGGTCATTGGTTTGGGTGAGAAGCATCAATCTTTAATTATTAATTGGTTTTGCTGGCTTGAATATAACTGCTTCCATGTTGCTTCAAATATAATGCACTATACTGGAAGTGATAGTTCTCTGTACTGGGTATCAATAACTCTGATAAAGGTCTTTTTGTGTAGTCATAATAAACACTTTCTTTTTCTATAAATATATCCTTCATCCTATGGAACACAGTTGTATAAAGGTTCAATTACACCTATTATCCTACAATCCTACAATTACACCTGCAATCCTTTAAACATAAACTATGGACAAAATCTAAGGCTACGACTGCATCCAGCTGCTGTCTCCTCTCTGACAAGCCTAGGAAGTAAGGAGGTCCTTGTGACTCAACGGGAGCATCTCCTGCCTGCTCCCTGCACAGCTCTCCAGGGAATCCTGCCGGTCCCGGGCCCGCTGTGACTGCAGCAAGGACGCCTGAAAGAGGCAGAAAGCCCAGCTCAGACAAGCCCACGTGGGCAGGAGCATCCGCAGCCCCACGGTACCGGCTGTGGGGGCAGACACAGCCTCCAGTTCCAGCCCTCACCAACACTCTGCCCTTGGGGAAGGGGAAAGGAACAGGCTCCCACACTGCCCCTGAACGGAGCTCAGATGATCAAAGAGTCCAGTTCATGGCTGGCAAACCCTTCCCTCATACAACCCTCAGCCACCACAGGTCTGGGAGAGAGAGTTCCGACAGAATTTAGGAACCCAGCTCTGATTGCCAAAGCACGCATTCTGGCCACTGACCCCTTTCTCCACGGGCTGTGCCTCAGCACGGGGGCTGCAGCTCCCCTGAGCTCCTGGAGGACTCTTGTCTTTCAGGGGTTGATGCATTTTTCTGGTCAGACGCGGAGACAGGCAATGTAAAGTAGTCTGGGGGGAACACTCTCCTAGAAGTTCTGATTCTCCTCCCTACCGGTTCCACCTGCACGTTGGATGGGAGAAAGGGTCACAGAAACCTGTCAGCAACCATGGGGCAAAAGGACCTCTGGACATCAAGGCAAGGAGATCTCTGCTCAGAGACCCTCAGTTGCACCAGACAACACTGGGGGCAAAGAGCTCTCGCTGGGGGCTGTGCAGGAGAGGCCAGGGTGTGTCCGGGGACACGGGGCCAGGGAGGGAGGCAGCGGAGTGAAGGTGCCTTTGTGAAAGCCATGGGCTGCCACAACAGAGAGAACAAACCAAAGGGTGTGCCCACAGCAGGGACAGGGAGAGGCAAGGAAACAAGCAGAGGACTCCAAAGCACTGCCTGGCCACACGAGTCATGATCCAGAGGAGCCTGAGGCTCTGCAGAGGCAGTGAAAGCCCACTTTACCTCAAAAGTTCTCCTGAGCTCACGCTTCTTTGGCTTGTCTTTTGCTGCTGCTGCAAGCTGGTCCCGCACACATTGCACACCCTTCCTGGAGTGCTCAGACAGCCGCTTGCCTTCTGCTCCAACAGCCTGATGGGTATTCAGAGAGGAGATGATTCCCTTCTTTCAAACACCACAAGAGCAGTCCCTCAGAAATCTCCCTCTCAGGAAGCATCCTCAAAGCTCCAGCAGTGCAGCTGCTGTTCAGCCCTCGCTACAGAACTCTGCTCAGTTCAGTCCATCACTCTGCTCACCTGCTCCATTCCTTTCCACACCAAATCCGACCCCCACATCTTGCCTCCCCTTGCCTGGGCATGGGAGAAGCAATTCCCCATGCCCAGCTTTTGGCCTGGAGCTTATTTGGACAGCAGCTCCAGAGCTGCATCAGTTGTTCCAGGCGTGCCAGCAAACAATCTGGCAGCCAATGGGCTCTGGCTGGGGCCAGGCAGACACACAAGGCTGCCTGCTGCAGCCCGGGCTGCTTTGCCGAAGCAGGCCTAGACTGACAGGGATCTAGAATCCCACCTCTTCATGGGAAACTTCATTGGATGCTTTGAGAGACGTTGCAGTGGACTGAAGATCAATGCCAGTGCCTACCTGGGGATGACTCTTTCCCTTCAGGAAGGCCAAGTGTTTCTTCAGAGCCTCTTTGGCCACTGGAGCACACAGGACTTGAGCGTTTCCTCTGCCTTCCTTCAAAGCAGCAGCCCCATGCTCCAACTCTTCCTCTTTTCTTTCATTTTCAGTGTCCAATTGTTGCGTTGTTTCCTTTCTTGGAATTTCAGGTGTTTTCATTTCATTCTTCTTTATCAGATCTCTCATCTGCTCCTCGTACAATTCCCGTTCACGCTGCCAAAACAGGGAGGTCACTCATTCCCTCTCTCGGTTTGCTTTTCATACCAGATCGGGACTCCTGCCACAGGCAGGAAAAGGCTGCCCCTCTCTCTCTGCCTCTCGGGAGGCCTCAGACCTTTGCTGGGACCGCCCTTGACGCTGAGTCTTTCCCAGCTCACTCAGCCCATCCCAGCTCCCTTTCGGCCCTTCCCCGACCTCTTGCAGCTCCACTCGAGTGTTCCTTTGGGGAGCAGCTGCCAGAACTGCAGCCAGGATTCCAAGTCCATGCTAAGCAGGATTTAGGCAGTGCCATGAGGATGTGCTCTCCATCAGGGAGAAAGGGAAGAGCAAACACCCCCAACATTTCATTCCCTGCAGCTGGGGTGACAGGAGTGGTTTTGGAGCTCTCCTGTGTAGAGTTTCCATGGCACTATCCCTGAGAGCCCCACTGCCTTCTCTTGCAGCAGCAATGGCCACATCAGTCTGTCATTCTCTGCTGCCACTCAGGATGAGTTCTCCCCTTGCAGGCACACGTCCTTATCTGCATCAGCACTTTGCTTTTCTCTCTTTTCTCCCCACTGGCTGCTCTCTGATGGCCAAGGCCAAACACCTTTCTATTAACAGCAAACTTGGCCTTCTCACCCCTCTTTCCAGGTCCAGGTATTTGAAATCTGAACGTGAGTTTGGACACGAGGAATTGCCCAGACCATGCAATATCCATAGAGACAGCGTGGACATTGAGAACTACAGCTTGTAGGGCACAAAACTCCAGCATGGAGGACACCCAGCAGCCTCAGCACTAACTGGCTTTGACATGACTACGACATCTTTTCCTCCTTATTCAGAAGAGTGCAATTTGAAAAGTTCAACTGGAAAGAGGTGCTCCTTAGAACGATTAACATAAGGGCCAAACATAGCTAGGAAATGGCCCTTCATGGCATCTGCCGTTCTCACCAGCACATCCTTCCTTTCCTTCTCCAGGCTCTCCAGTTTCCTCTGCAGAGATGCCACCTCCTGACAAAGAGTCACACTCTCTTCCTTCAGGGCAGTGGCCTCTTTCTCCAGGGCAGTTTCTCGAGAGGTCTTCTGGTGTTCTGCCCTCCACAGCGCTGCAGCAGGAAGGAGAAGGAGAATGAGAACAGCAAAGCAAAGGCAAACTGATGTGCATCCTGCAGGGACAACAGCACTGTCTTCTCGGCCGGCCTGCGTTTGCCAGCCCCTAAGGCCACAAGGGCTTCCAAAGCTGACAGAAATGAAGGAGAAAAAAGCAGGAATCAAAGGGGCAAGGTTCAGAGGAATAGGAAAGTGTCTTTGCTCTTGGGCTTGTGCAGAGTGAGCAATCCAAGAGAGACAAAGGGGCGGGGATGCCTGTGCAGCCCTGCTCCAGAGAGGCCAATAGCCTGGGGGCTCTGGCAGGGCCTGGAGTTGGGGGGAATGGAGCTGAGGCATCCAGCTACAGCTCCTCAGCACAGACACAGCACCTGAAAGGCACCACCTGTGCACGGGATCAGCCATAGCTCAGCCAGATGGCACTGCCAGCCACGGCATCTTTCTCGAGAAAAAGCTTTCACTGGCACTGGATGGAGAAATCTCCTGCTGGTTGTTTTTCCTCTCTGCCATCTCTGGGCACTGCCCTTTTTCTCTGGGTGGCATCAGAGAGCCCTGCTGGGACAGGATGGGGCAGTGGGTGGGAGAGGAGAAGGTGTACCTGCTCGAATTGCATCCAACTGTTTCAGCAGCTCCTGATTGCTGGCTCTGAGATTGTCCCTCTGAGCCTGCTCCGTGCCCAGCTCCAGCTCCAAGGCCTGTATCTTCTTCCTTGCATCATTCTGCAAGAGGCAAGAGGAGCAGAATCACCTGTCAGTGCCACTGCTGGCAGGAGACAAAGGGCTACAAACACTAAAGCAGAAATAGCCTAGGTGGGAGAGGGCAGCTGGACCGTACTGGTAGATGAGATCGTCATCCTCCTGCCTCCCCATGCCAGTGAGACAACCCCCCTACAAGAACTTCCACCCATCCTGGCCTTGGCACTCTGCTTGTCCAACAGCCCAGCAGCAGGACAAGATTTCTGGGTGCATATTACCAGATCTTTCTGGGAATGCTCCAGGTGCTGCTGCAGGTCTTGCAGAGCTGCTGACACTCTGTCCACTGTGAGCTCTGCGGGGACATCCCCATCCTGAGAAGCACTTAGGCCCAAGACATGACCCTTTTCTGAAAAGAGAAGACATTCTGTTTCAAGATTTAATCCAACGGTCTCCAACAAACAAGGCCTCTTTCTACCTAGGAGGAGGTGCCTTTGTCCTAGAGCTCGCCTTGCAGCAGGATGTGTGTCACAGGCTGACGTTCTTTTGATGACCACTAATGTCAGCACTGCCCCAAAGACAACTGCATGGGCCCTGTGGCTTGACAGGACTTGGGCCCTTCTCCCTTCTGACTGATCATTGCTCTACAAACAAACATGGACTTGTGTCTCTGCAGGGAGACAAGACTTCCCATGGCCTGAGTCAGCCTGAACTGACAGGGTGAGTGTGTCATACCAGGATGACCAGTGTTATAAATCAAGTATGTAATTCGTGCTATTATATATAAAACTGGAATGGAATCAGACCTTACAGAGACCCAGTTTCAAAATCTCTGCACCAGCCGGGCTGAGAGAAAAATTTCACAACACTAAAAGTATTTCTTTCACAATAAGTGAGGATTCTGCCTAGGTGGGGTTGGATCTTATCACCAGGACATTTGCACCATGAAGACTTGATCACCACACTCTGATATCTACATCGCATCTGATAAGGAATCGGACATTCCGGGAACTAAGAATAACTATTCCAGGAAGCAGAGATGGCCCCTCCATCAGCAGAAATGGCCCACTCATCACCCAGGAGGGACAATTCATCAGACCCAGGAAAGGCTTTGTGCGGCCCAACTCCAGGACAAGAAAACTTCATCAATACGAGAAGAATAGAATTAATTCGGACTCTGCCCAAAAACTGTATAAGAAGGGACCAGCCAAAGCAGCAGTCGTGACTTGGGAGGTCTGGTGCGATAGAGATCAGATCTAGGCGTGTTCACCCAGCTCCGACCCCGGGCTCGGTGCTGCTTTTCTCCATCGGGGCTTTTGAAACCGATATTTCAGGCGCATAATAAATGCCATTTCTTTCTAAATTTTGATTGGGCAATTTTGTTTATCCCACCAGGAACCACCCCCTCGCTCCACCTGCTCTCCCAGCCTCCCACACTTGCCTGAGCTCCAGGTGACCAAGTCTCTGCTGTCCCTGATCATGTGGTGCAGAACCAGGAGCAGTTTGTCCAGCTGGGATTGAGTTTCCTGGTGAGCACCACTGGCCTGTTGACACTTTGTGGCCAAGGCCTCTGCTCTGTTCTCAGAGCTCTGGAGCTTCCTACGCAGCTCAGACACCTCAGCCTCCAGCACCTGCACAGAGTCCCTCAAGCTCCCTTCTCCTGCTCGGGACTCCTCCAGCTCCTGCAGCAGCTGCTTCTCTCGAGTTGCCTGGCTAGCCTCCATCTCCAGCACTGCCTCCTGCAGGGCCCGCATCTGGAAGATGGATGCACAGAGCCTCAGGGACAGGGCTGCTCCTGAGGCAGCAGAGCAGGCAGTAGAGCAAGCAACAAAGGAGAAATGACTTCAGGCAAAAAAACATGCCCAAAACAGAAGGCACAGAGCCAAGGATTCCAATGGAAACAAGTGTCCTGAAAATAGGGAAAGGGAGCCAATGGGCATCCTTGAGGCTGCAGCTCTGAACACCGGCTGAACTGGCTGCGCTGGAAGTGCCCTCCCCAGCCTGCCATAGCCACGTCTGTGTGCCCCCATTGCTCGGTGCCCAGCACAGGCACCAACTCCATCTGGGACAACACTGCTAACAGAGGGATGGAGAAGCTCCAAAGGAGTCTGCTGCTGCTTCTCCTCCCACATTTCCCCTGCTGGGACCCGGGAGAGAACGGAGGAAACCATCGGCAGCAGACACCAGATCCAGCCTTGGCCTGTGGCTGCAGCAGCACCCCAGGGCAGAACACGGCAGCAGTGGATGCTGCTGGGAGGGGAAAGCAGTTGGGGCCTCCAAGCCAAAGGTGATGATGTGTGTCCCTGGAGAAGAGGATGCCAGGGCACACATTACCTGGGTGTTGAGCTCCAGCACTTGTCCTGTGCGGTTTGAACAGAGCTGCTTGGCCTTGCGAAGAGCAGAACGAAATTGAGACACCTGATTGTTCAGTGCCTCGTTCTTTTCTTCCAGTGTTCTGAGGCACAGGTTCTTTTCCTCCAGAGCCAGAAGCAGCCTAAAAGGGAAGCATGCAACTCATTACTACACGGTATCACAGTTTAGGAACTCTTAGGACTCGCAGCACCTCGGGGGAAAACTGCTCTGTCTGATGAGGTTTGTCTAAAGAACGTGGCTGTTTGTTTGTTCCCCCTGCAGTCACAGCCCAGCATGTGCCCACTCTGCTTTTATTCATGAAAGAATGGGCAGTTGCTGCCTACATGTCCTACCTTCTTCTTGAGATGGGAATGTGAATGCAGACCTAACAAAGTCTTGCAATGAAGAGATTAGGGGAGAGGAAGAGTTTTCTTCTGACTACCCAGGCTCCAAGGGGGAAAGGTTTGGTCAACGTGGAAGAGACATTTCCTTGCCCCATCTTGTATGTCCAGGTAGGAGGAGCAGCACCCTACAGCCAGTGGATCTCGGGGAAGTTCCCCAGGATTTACCAGCACCCATCCTACTTCCAGCTGGAGAAACAAAGGCCAATAGCAGAAGTGGCAACAGAGCCTTGGAGCACAACCTGATGGAAGATGCAGAAACCTGCAGGCAAGCAAGAGGGCCCTGCCTTTTCTTTGTCTTCTTCTTGGAAGAAGAATCCTGGGGCACTGAAGACCGGCAGCACTTGGTCAGCTGCAGGAGCCCCGCTAACCTTGCTCTTGTTTCTTGCATTCTTTGCACAGTCAGTATTGCCTGTGACTCTGGAGGCTGGCAGGGACCCTGCTTGAGCCCCCCCAGGCACCTGGGGGCATTTTCTGAGGAACGATGCAACAGAGACATTCTTGGTTCTTGGGTGCCTTTGAGGGCAATCTGGCCTAGGTCAGCAATCAGGGCCTTGAGATGGTTCTGCCAAGCAAAGGCATCAGGATGCCAGGCGGGTCCAGATTCCAAAGGCTTCAAGTTACAGGACCCAAGGCGGAGCGGCTGGATGTGTCCAGCTCCTTACACTGCAGCTTGGGCAGTGTTAGCACACCCACCTCACAACAGAACACACCCCTAGAGGGAAAGAGCTACTGCAAAAGCCTTTGTCTTCAGAAAAACTCTAACTGAAGGCTTGAAAGGAAAGAAAATGAAACACAACATCCAGACAACGAGACGCGTCCGCACGGAGAGTTCAGAACTCTGCCACGTAGGAAATGCTGCCAGAGCCCCTGGCAGGTGCAAAGATGGCAAAGAGGGAATCCATTGCCCACAAGGCAGAGTCCCACAGGCTTTCATTTACCTGGCTTTTTCCTTCTCCAGGGTGTTCGAGTAAGCCCGAAATCCTGAATTTTGGTGTGCCACTTCTTGCCATTGACTTCTTTCCATCTCCAAGTTCTTCAGGTGCACTTGCAGCTCCTTGTTCTGATGTTCTGCCTCCTCCAGCATCTTCTGGAGCTGCTCAACCTCCAACAGCTTCTGCCTTGACTGCTCCTGGGCCTCACTCACATCTTGCTGGGCTCTCTGAACAATCGTTGCCTGGGACTCTCGGGAGGCTGCCAGCTGAGATGTCAACTCTCCCACCTCCAGTCAAACAGAACAAAGCAGTCAGAGGCTACAGCCACAGCCTGTCACTGTCAGCCACAGCAGAGGCTGTGAGAAAAGGCAAAGGCCAACTTTCCATTTCTCCCTGTCCTCAGAGCACCAGATTCACAATGCATACGGACAACTTGTTTCAATCTCTACGTGGCCCACCAAGGGCACCTGAAAAAGCACCTCCCACACCAAGGCTAGCAAGAAGAGGCCAGCAGGAATCCATGCTGATGGTTGCTGGCCAACAGCCCAGAGGACCAGCCCAGCTGTCCAGGGCAGCAGCTGAGATGCAGCAGAGCACTGAGGGTCCTTCAGAGCAGCTGCCAAGGAGCCCAGAGCACGAGGCAGCCCCAGGGACCACCCCAGCAGCTGCTGCTCTGCCATGGAAAAGCAAGAAGGGCACAGACCCCCTGCTGGATGCTGCGGTGCCACTGCTGTTTCACTCACCTGCTTTTCTAGAGCCTCCCTCTGCTCAAGGAGGAGATTCATTTCCTCTTTGATGCCTCGTAGTTCGTCCTTGTGCCTCTTCTGCGCTGCCTGGATTTGCCCCCAAGCTTCCTGCAGCTCAGCTTGCAGCTTTGCCTGGATGGTCTGGCAACAAAATGCAGAGCAACTTCCTGCCACCTGCCCTCAGGCTCAGCTTTTCCCACTTGCTGTCTCAAAATCCCATTCCTTCAGCGACTTTTTTGGCTTCTCTACCCAGCTCTGCTTCCATTGCAAGCCTTCCTTCCCGGGCCTGAGCTCTGGAGCTTGCCAGCCTCTGTGCTGCCAGGGCCTGAAGCAGCCCTTGCCTCCTCACTCCCAGCACCTGCCTTTTGTGCCCTTGCCACTGCCCTGCACTCTGTTCCCTGCCTGCTCAGACTTACCTGCCCCTTCTCTTGCTGCTCTTTCACCTCCTGCCTGAGCTGCTGCACCTGCTGGCAGGCTTGGCTTAGCTGTCCCCGAGTTTGGAGCAGTGTCTCTGATAAAGAATTCTTCTCCTTCTGCTTTTCCAGCAGGACCTGCACAGAAGGAAAGAGCAGAGGGCTTGACACTTCCCCTGCAAACTCTGTGTGGCAAGACGCAAAGACTGATGGGCTCACGCGCTCTCAGAGCACTTGGCTGCTGCTCCCCTGGGCCACTGTCTGCCCTGGGGGGGACACAGCTCCCCAGGAAGTGACTTAGAACACAGCCCAGGAGACATCTCTGGGTTGCTGTTCAGAAATACTCCAGGCGAGTCTTCAAAAAGATTTGTCTCTTGTCAGCGTTCCCGCTGCGCCCTCCCTGTGCCCACAAAAGAAAAGTCCTACAAACTCAGTTTGGCTATGGACACCGACCAGTACACACCAAAAGAGGACCCATAAGAGAACAGTGAAGATCCTCCGAGGTAAGTCTTAGGAAAACAGAGCACAAGAGCAGCACAAAAATCCCAATGGAAAGCTGATGTTTCTGCCTAGTTTCCTATGAGAGGGCTCATTCCTGGGCTCAAAGATAGCCCTGTTCACCTTTCACCTCCCCAAATTCAATGTAGAAGACATGGAGGGCATGCTCCACACAGCCCCATAGCCTGCCATCTCCCACAGCTCCAGCCTTGCAAAAAATCACACCAATTCTCAATTCTCCTTGCACAATCATTACCTCTTGCTTGGCATTTTCAAATCTAGTTTGTTCCTCTTGTCTTTGAGCCTGCAGGGTGGCAACTTTCTGCCTCATCTCAACCAGCACCTTCTCGTGCTCCTGCTCTCTCTCTGCCTTCTCTTTTCCCCATTGCTGCAGCGTCTCCTGCATCTCTGCATGGTGCCTTTCCCGCTCACTTGCCTGAGGAGGGGAGGAAAAATCTTCAAGTTGAAGTGCCCAGGCAAGCTCCTCGCTGAAAAACGTGAAGCTTCATCCCTCCCACAAACCCCAACCTGAAAAGACAACAGCACTGGCTCTCTGCTCTCCAGAAACCGTGTCCTGTCAGGGAATTTAAAAGCAGGCTCAGCAGAGCCCAGAAGAATCCCAGAACCATGGAATCATTTCTGTTGGGAAAGACCTGCACAAGCATTGAGGCCAACCATTCAGAAAAGGAGGTGTCACCTTCTGGCACCCTGATGCCCCAGTCACAAGGACTGAAGGACCAGGGCCTGTTCCATTTGCTTCCAGCCCAAAGCTAATCCCTCTGTCCACCGTGGGAGCACAGCAAGACAGGAACCGAGTTCCAGCATGGAGGACACCCAGCAGCCTCAGCACTAACTGGCTTTGACATGACTACGACATCTTTTCCTCCTTATTCAGAAGAGTGCAATTTGAAAAGTTCAACTGGAAAGAGGTGCTCCTTAGAACGATTAACATAAGGGCCAAACATAGCTAGGAAATGGCCCTTCATGGCATCTGCCGTTCTCACCAGTGCATCCTTCCTTTCCTTCTCCAGGCTCTCCAGTTTCCTCTGCAGAGATGCCACCTCCTGACAAAGAGTCACACTCTCTTCCTTCAGGGCAGTGGCCTCTTTCTCCAGGGCAGTTTCTCGAGAGGTCTTCTGGTGTTCTGCCCTCCACAGCGCTGCAGCAGGAAGGAGAAGGAGAATGAGAACAGCAAAGCAAAGGCAAACTGATGTGCATCCTGCAGGGACAACAGCACTGTCTTCTCGGCCGGCCTGCGTTTGCCAGCCCCTAAGGCCACAAGGGCTTCCAAAGCTGACAGAAATGAAGGAGAAAAAAGCAGGAATCAAAGGGGCAAGGTTCAGAGGAATAGGAAAGTGTCTTTGCTCTTGGGCTTGTGCAGAGTGAGCAATCCAAGAGAGACAAAGGGGCGGGGATGCCTGTGCAGCCCTGCTCCAGAGAGGCCAATAGCCTGGGGGCTCTGGCAGGGCCTGGAGTTGGGGGGAATGGAGCTGAGGCATCCAGCTACAGCTCCTCAGCACAGACACAGCACCTGAAAGGCACCACCTGTGCACGGGATCAGCCATAGCTCAGCCAGATGGCACTGCCAGCCACGGCATCTTTCTCGAGAAAAAGCTTTCACTGGCACTGGATGGAGAAATCTCCTGCTGGTTGTTTTTCCTCTCTGCCATCTCTGGGCACTGCCCTTTTTCTCTGGGTGGCATCAGAGAGCCCTGCTGGGACAGGATGGGGCAGTGGGTGGGAGAGGAGAAGGTGTACCTGCTCGAATTGCATCCAACTGTTTCAGCAGCTCCTGATTGCTGGCTCTGAGATTGTCCCTCTGAGCCTGCTCCGTGCCCAGCTCCAGCTCCAAGGCCTGTATCTTCTTCCTTGCATCATTCTGCAAGAGGCAAGAGGAGCAGAATCACCTGTCAGTGCCACTGCTGGCAGGAGACAAAGGGCTACAAACACTAAAGCAGAAATAGCCTAGGTGGGAGAGGGCAGCTGGACCGTACTGGTAGATGAGATCGTCATCCTCCTGCCTCCCCATGCCAGTGAGACAACCCCCCTACAAGAACTTCCACCCATCCTGGCCTTGGCACTCTGCTTGTCCAGCAGCCCAGCAGCAGGACAAGATTTCTGGGTGCATATTACCAGATCTTTCTGGGAATGCTCCAGGTGCTGCTGCAGGTCTTGCAGAGCTGCTGACACTCTGTCCACTGTGAGCTCTGCGGGGACATCCCCATCCTGAGAAGCACTTAGGCCCAGGACATGACCCTTTTCTGAAAAGAGAAGACATTCTGTTTCAAGATTTAATCCAACGGTCTCCAACAAACAAGGCCTCTTTCTACCTAGGAGGAGGTGCCTTTGTCCTAGAGCTCGCCTTGCAGCAGGATGTGTGTCACAGGCTGACGTTCTTTTGATGACCACTAATGTCAGCACTGCCCCAAAGACAACTGCATGGGCCCTGTGGCTTGACAGGACTTGGGCCCTTCTCCCTTCTGACTGATCATTGCTCTACAAACAAACATGGACTTGTGTCTCTGCAGGGAGACAAGACTTCCCATGGCCTGAGTCAGCCTGAACTGACAGGGTGAGTGTGTCATACCAGGATGACCAGTGTTATAAATCAAGTATGTAATTCGTGCTATTATATATAAAACTGGAATGGAATCAGACCTTACAGAGACCCAGTTTCAAAATCTCTGCACCAGCCGGGCTGAGAGAAAAATTTCACAACACTAAAAGTATTTCTTTCACAATAAGTGAGGATTCTGCCTAGGTGGGGTTGGATCTTATCACCAGGACATTTGCACCATGAAGACTTGATCACCACACTCTGATATCTACATCGCATCTGATAAGGAATCGGACATTCCGGGAACTAAGAATAACTATTCCAGGAAGCAGAGATGGCCCCTCCATCAGCAGAAATGGCCCACTCATCACCCAGGAGGGACAATTCATCAGACCCAGGAAAGGCTTTGTGCGGCCCAACTCCAGGACAAGAAAACTTCATCAATACGAGAAGAATAGAATTAATTCGGACTCTGCCCAAAAACTGTATAAGAAGGGACCAGCCAAAGCAGCAGTCGTGACTTGGGAGGTCTGGTGCGATAGAGATCAGATCTAGGCGTGTTCACCCAGCTCCGACCCCGGGCTCGGTGCTGCTTTTCTCCATCGGGGCTTTTGAAACCGATATTTCAGGCGCATAATAAATGCCATTTCTTTCTAAATTTTGATTGGGCAATTTTGTTTATCCCACCAGGAACCACCCCCTCGCTCCACCTGCTCTCCCAGCCTCCCACACTTGCCTGAGCTCCAGGTGACCAAGTCTCTGCTGTCCCTGATCATGTGGTGCAGAACCAGGAGCAGTTTGTCCAGCTGGGATTGAGTTTCCTGGTGAGCACCACTGGCCTGTTGACACTTTGTGGCCAAGGCCTCTGCTCTGTTCTCAGAGCTCTGGAGCTTCCTACGCAGCTCAGACACCTCAGCCTCCAGCACCTGCACAGAGTCCCTCAAGCTCCCTTCTCCTGCTCGGGACTCCTCCAGCTCCTGCAGCAGCTGCTTCTCTCGAGTTGCCTGGCTAGCCTCCATCTCCAGCACTGCCTCCTGCAGGGCCCGCATCTGGAAGATGGATGCACAGAGCCTCAGGGACAGGGCTGCTCCTGAGGCAGCAGAGCAGGCAGTAGAGCAAGCAACAAAGGAGAAATGACTTCAGGCAAAAAAACATGCCCAAAACAGAAGGCACAGAGCCAAGGATTCCAATGGAAACAAGTGTCCTGAAAATAGGGAAAGGGAGCCAATGGGCATCCTTGAGGCTGCAGCTCTGAACACCGGCTGAACTGGCTGCGCTGGAAGTGCCCTCCCCAGCCTGCCATAGCCACGTCTGTGTGCCCCCATTGCTCGGTGCCCAGCACAGGCACCAACTCCATCTGGGACAACACTGCTAACAGAGGGATGGAGAAGCTCCAAAGGAGTCTGCTGCTGCTTCTCCTCCCACATTTCCCCTGCTGGGACCCAGGAGAGAACGGAGGAAACCATCGGCAGCAGACACCAGATCCAGCCTTGGCCTGTGGCTGCAGCAGCACCCCAGGGCAGAACACGGCAGCAGTGGATGCTGCTGGGAGGGGAAAGCAGTTGGGGCCTCTAAGCCAAAGGTGATGATGTGTGTCCCTGGAGAAGAGGATGCCAGGGCACACATTACCTGGGTGTTGAGCTCCAGCACTTGTCCTGTGCGGTTTGAACAGAGCTGCTTGGCCTTGCGAAGAGCAGAACGAAATTGAGACACCTGATTGTTCAGTGCCTCGTTCTTTTCTTCCAGTGTTCTGAGGCACAGGTTCTTTTCCTCCAGAGCCAGAAGCAGCCTAAAAGGGAAGCATGCAACTCATTACTACACGGTATCACATTTTAGGAACTCTTAGGACTCGCAGCACCTCGGGGGAAAACTGCTCTGTCTGATGAGGTTTGTCTAAAGAACGTGGCTGTTTGTTTGTTCCCCCTGCAGTCACAGCCCAGCATGTGCCCACTCTGCTTTTATTCATGAAAGAATGGGCAGTTGCTGCCTACATGTCCTACCTTCTTCTTGAGATGGGAATGTGAATGCAGACCTAACAAAGTCTTGCAATGAAGAGATTAGGGGAGAGGAAGAGTTTTCTTCTGACTACCCAGGCTCCAAGGGGGAAAGGTTTGGTCAACGTGGAAGAGACATTTCCTTGCCCCATCTTGTATGTCCAGGTAGGAGGAGCAGCACCCTACAGCCAGTGGATCTCGGGGAAGTTCCCCAGGATTTACCAGCACCCATCCTACTTCCAGCTGGAGAAACAAAGGCCAATAGCAGAAGTGGCAACAGAGCCTTGGAGCACAACCTGATGGAAGATGCAGAAACCTGCAGGCAAGCAAGAGGGCCCTGCCTTTTCTTTGTCTTCTTCTTGGAAGAAGAATCCTGTGGCACTGAAGACCGGCAGCACTTGGTCAGCTGCAGGAGCCCCGCTAACCTTGCTCTTGTTTCTTGCATTCTTTGCACAGTCAGTATTGCCTGTGACTCTGGAGGCTGGCAGGGACCCTGCTTGAGCCCCCCCAGGCACCTGGGGGCATTTTCTGAGGAACGATGCAACAGAGACATTCTTGGTTCTTGGGTGCCTTTGAGGGCAATCTGGCCTAGGTCAGCAATCAGGGCCTTGAGATGGTTCTGCCAAGCAAAGGCATCAGGATGCCAGGCGGGTCCAGATTCCAAAGGCTTCAAGTTACAGGACCCAAGGCGGAGCGGCTGGATGTGTCCAGCTCCTTACACTGCAGCTTGGGCAGTGTTAGCACACCCACCTCACAACAGAACACACCCCTAGAGGGAAAGAGCTACTGCAAAAGCCTTTGTCTTCAGAAAAACTCTAACTGAAGGCTTGAAAGGAAAGAAAATGAAACACAACATCCAGACAACGAGACGCGTCCGCACGGAGAGTTCAGAACTCTGCCACGTAGGAAATGCTGCCAGAGCCCCTGGCAGGTGCAAAGATGGCAAAGAGGGAATCCATTGCCCACAAGGCAGAGTCCCACAGGCTTTCATTTACCTGGCTTTTTCCTTCTCCAGGGTGTTCGAGTAAGCCCGAAATCCTGAATTTTGGTGTGCCACTTCTTGCCATTGACTTCTTTCCATCTCCAAGTTCTTCAGGTGCACTTGCAGCTCCTTGTTCTGATGTTCTGCCTCCTCCAGCATCTTCTGGAGCTGCTCAACCTCCAACAGCTTCTGCCTTGACTGCTCCTGGGCCTCACTCACATCTTGCTGGGCTCTCTGAACAATCGTTGCCTGGGACTCTCGGGAGGCTGCCAGCTGAGATGTCAACTCTCCCACCTCCAGTCAAACAGAACAAAGCAGTCAGAGGCTACAGCCACAGCCTGTCACTGTCAGCCACAGCAGAGGCTGTGAGAAAAGGCAAAGGCCAACTTTCCATTTCTCCCTGTCCTCAGAGCACCAGATTCACAATGCATACGGACAACTTGTTTCAATCTCTACGTGGCCCACCAAGGGCACCTGAAAAAGCACCTCCCACACCAAGGCTAGCAAGAAGAGGCCAGCAGGAATCCATGCTGATGGTTGCTGGCCAACAGCCCAGAGGACCAGCCCAGCTGTCCAGGGCAGCAGCTGAGATGCAGCAGAGCACTGAGGGTCCTTCAGAGCAGCTGCCAAGGAGCCCAGAGCACGAGGCAGCCCCAGGGACCACCCCAGCAGCTGCTGCTCTGCCATGGAAAAGCAAGAAGGGCACAGACCCCCTGCTGGATGCTGCGGTGCCACTGCTGTTTCACTCACCTGCTTTTCTAGAGCCTCCCTCTGCTCAAGGAGGAGATTCATTTCCTCTTTGATGCCTCGTAGTTCGTCCTTGTGCCTCTTCTGCGCTGCCTGGATTTGCCCCCGAGCTTCCTGCAGCTCAGCTTGCAGCTTTGCCTGGATGGTCTGGCAACAAAATGCAGAGCAACTTCCTGCCACCTGCCCTCAGGCTCAGCTTTTCCCACTTGCTGTCTCAAAATCCCATTCCTTCAGCGACTTTTTTGGCTTCTCTACCCAGCTCTGCTTCCATTGCAAGCCTTCCTTCCCGGGCCTGAGCTCTGGAGCTTGCCAGGCTCTGTGCTGCCAGGGCCTGAAGCAGCCCTTGCCTCCTCACTCCCAGCACCTGCCTTTTGTGCCCTTGCCACTGCCCTGCACTCTGTTCCCTGCCTGCTCAGACTTACCTGCCCCTTCTCTTGCTGCTCTTTCACCTCCTGCCTGAGCTGCTGCACCTGCTGGCAGGCTTGGCTTAGCTGTCCCCGAGTTTGGAGCAGTGTCTCTGATAAAGAATTCTTCTCCTTCTGCTTTTCCAGCAGGACCTGCACAGAAGGAAAGAGCAGAGGGCTTGACACTTCCCCTGCAAACTCTGTGTGGCAAGACGCAAAGACTGATGGGCTCACGCGCTCTCAGAGCACTTGGCTGCTGCTCCCCTGGGCCACTGTCTGCCCTGGGGGGGACACAGCTCCCCAGGAAGTGACTTAGAACACAGCCCAGGAGACATCTCTGGGTTGCTGTTCAGAAATACTCCAGGCGAGTCTTCAAAAAGATTTGTCTCTTGTCAGCGTTCCCGCTGCGCCCTCCCTGTGCCCACAAAAGAAAAGTCCTACAAACTCAGTTTGGCTATGGACACCGACCAGTACACACCAAAAGAGGACCCATAAGAGAACAGTGAAGATCCTCCGAGGTAAGTCTTAGGAAAACAGAGCACAAGAGCAGCACAAAAATCCCAATGGAAAGCTGATGTTTCTGCCTAGTTTCCTATGAGAGGGCTCATTCCTGGGCTCAAAGATAGCCCTGTTCACCTTTCACCTCCCCAAATTCAATGTAGAAGACATGGAGGGCATGCTCCACACAGCCCCATAGCCTGCCATCTCCCACAGCTCCAGCCTTGCAAAAAATCACACCAATTCTCAATTCTCCTTGCACAATCATTACCTCTTGCTTGGCATTTTCAAATCTAGTTTGTTCCTCTTGTCTTTGAGCCTGCAGGGTGGCAACTTTCTGCCTCATCTCAACCAGCACCTTCTCGTGCTCCTGCTCTCTCTCTGCCTTCTCTTTTCCCCATTGCTGCAGCGTCTCCTGCATCTCTGCATGGTGCCTTTCCCGCTCACTTGCCTGAGGAGGGGAGGAAAAATCTTCAAGTTGAAGTGCCCAGGCAAGCTCCTCGCTGAAAAACGTGAAGCTTCATCCCTCCCACAAACCCCAACCTGAAAAGACAACAGCACTGGCTCTCTGCTCTCCAGAAACCGTGTCCTGTCAGGGAATTTAAAAGCAGGCTCAGCAGAGCCCAGAAGAATCCCAGAACCATGGAATCATTTCTGTTGGGAAAGACCTGCACAAGCATTGAGGCCAACCATTCAGAAAAGGAGGTGTCACCTTCTGGCACCCTGATGCCCCAGTCACAAGGACTGAAGGACCGGGGCCTGTTCCATTTGCTTCCAGCCCAAAGCTAATCCCTCTGTCCACCGTGGGAGCACAGCAAGACAGGAACCGAGTTCCAGCATGGAGGACACCCAGCAGCCTCAGCACTAACTGGCTTTGACATGACTACGACATCTTTTCCTCCTTATTCAGAAGAGTGCAATTTGAAAAGTTCAACTGGAAAGAGGTGCTCCTTAGAACGATTAACATAAGGGCCAAACATAGCTAGGAAATGGCCCTTCATGGCATCTGCCGTTCTCACCAGTGCATCCTTCCTTTCCTTCTCCAGGCTCTCCAGTTTCCTCTGCAGAGATGCCACCTCCTGACAAAGAGTCACACTCTCTTCCTTCAGGGCAGTGGCCTCTTTCTCCAGGGCAGTTTCTCGAGAGGTCTTCTGGTGTTCTGCCCTCCACAGCGCTGCAGCAGGAAGGAGAAGGAGAATGAGAACAGCAAAGCAAAGGCAAACTGATGTGCATCCTGCAGGGACAACAGCACTGTCTTCTCAGCCGGCCTGCGTTTGCCAGCCCCTAAGGCCACAAGGGCTTCCAAAGCTGACAGAAATGAAGGAGAAAAAAGCAGGAATCAAAGGGGCAAGGTTCAGAGGAATAGGAAAGTGTCTTTGCTCTTGGGCTTGTGCAGAGTGAGCAATCCAAGAGAGACAAAGGAGCGGGGATGCCTGTGCAGCCCTGCTCCAGAGAGGCCAATAGCCTGGGGGCTCTGGCAGGGCCTGGAGTTGGGGGGAATGGAGCTGAGGCATCCAGCTACAGCTCCTCAGCACAGACACAGCACCTGAAAGGCACCACCTGTGCACGGGATCAGCCATAGCACAGCCAGATGGCACTGCCAGCCACGGCATCTTTCTCGAGAAAAAGCTTTCACTGGCACTGGATGGAGAAATCTCCTGCTGGTTGTTTTTCCTCTCTGCCATCTCTGGGCACTGCCCTTTTTCTCTGGGTGGCATCAGAGAGCCCTGCTGGGACAGGATGGGGCAGTGGGTGGGAGAGGAGAAGGTGTACCTGCTCGAATTGCATCCAACTGTTTCAGCAGCTCCTGATTGCTGGCTCTGAGATTGTCCCTCTGAGCCTGCTCCGTGCCCAGCTCCAGCTCCAAGGCCTGTATCTTCTTCCTTGCATCATTCTGCAAGAGGCAAGAGGAGCAGAATCACCTGTCAGTGCCACTGCTGGCAGGAGACAAAGGGCTACAAACACTAAAGCAGAAATAGCCTAGGTGGGAGAGGGCAGCTGGACCGTACTGGTAGATGAGATCGTCATCCTCCTTCCTCCCATGCCAGTGAGACAACCCCCCTACAAGAACTTCCACCCATCCTGGCCTTGGCACTCTGCTTGTCCAGCAGCCCAGCAGCAGGACAAGATTTCTGGGTGCATATTACCAGATCTTTCTGGGAATGCTCCAGGTGCTGCTGCAGGTCTTGCAGAGCTGCTGACACTCTGTCCACTGTGAGCTCTGCGGGGACATCCCCATCCTGAGAAGCACTTAGGCCCAGGACATGACCCTTTTCTGAAAAGAGAAGACATTCTGTTTCAAGATTTAATCCAACGGTCTCCAACAAACAAGGCCTCTTTCTACCTAGGAGGAGGTGCCTTTGTCCTAGAGCTCGCCTTGCAGCAGGATGTGTGTCACAGGCTGACGTTCTTTTGATGACCACTAATGTCAGCACTGCCCCAAAGACAACTGCATGGGCCCTGTGGCTTGACAGGACTTGGGCCCTTCTCCCTTCTGACTGATCATTGCTCTACAAACAAACATGGACTTGTGTCTCTGCAGGGAGACAAGACTTCCCATGGCCTGAGTCAGCCTGAACTGACAGGGTGAGTGTGTCATACCAGGATGACCAGTGTTATAAATCAAGTATGTAATTCGTGCTATTATATATAAAACTGGAATGGAATCAGACCTTACAGAGACCCAGTTTCAAAATCTCTGCACCAGCCGGGCTGAGAGAAAAATTTCACAACACTAAAAGTATTTCTTTCACAATAAGTGAGGATTCTGCCTAGGTGGGGTTGGATCTTATCACCAGGACATTTGCACCATGAAGACTTGATCACCACACTCTGATATCTACATCGCATCTGATAAGGAATCGGACATTCCGGGAACTAAGAATAACTATTCCAGGAAGCAGAGATGGCCCCTCCATCAGCAGAAATGGCCCACTCATCACCCAGGAGGGACAATTCATCAGACCCAGGAAAGGCTTTGTGCGGCCCAACTCCAGGACAAGAAAACTTCATCAATACGAGAAGAATAGAATTAATTCGGACTCTGCCCAAAAACTGTATAAGAAGGGACCAGCCAAAGCAGCAGTCGTGACTTGGGAGGTCTGGTGCGATAGAGATCAGATCTAGGCGTGTTCACCCAGCTCCGACCCCGGGCTCGGTGCTGCTTTTCTCCATCGGGGCTTTTGAAACCGATATTTCAGGCGCATAATAAATGCCATTTCTTTCTAAATTTTGATTGGGCAATTTTGTTTATCCCACCAGGAACCACCCCCTCGCTCCACCTGCTCTCCCAGCCTCCCACACTTGCCTGAGCTCCAGGTGACCAAGTCTCTGCTGTCCCTGATCATGTGGTGCAGAACCAGGAGCAGTTTGTCCAGCTGGGATTGAGTTTCCTGGTGAGCACCACTGGCCTGTTGACACTTTGTGGCCAAGGCCTCTGCTCTGTTCTCAGAGCTCTGGAGCTTCCTACGCAGCTCAGACACCTCAGCCTCCAGCACCTGCACAGAGTCCCTCAAGCTCCCTTCTCCTGCTCGGGACTCCTCCAGCTCCTGCAGCAGCTGCTTCTCTCGAGTTGCCTGGCTAGCCTCCATCTCCAGCACTGCCTCCTGCAGGGCCCGCATCTGGAAGATGGATGCACAGAGCCTCAGGGACAGGGCTGCTCCTGAGGCAGCAGAGCAGGCAGTAGAGCAAGCAACAAAGGAGAAATGACTTCAGGCAAAAAAACATGCCCAAAACAGAAGGCACAGAGCCAAGGATTCCAATGGAAACAAGTGTCCTGAAAATAGGGAAAGGGAGCCAATGGGCATCCTTGAGGCTGCAGCTCTGAACACCGGCTGAACTGGCTGCGCTGGAAGTGCCCTCCCCAGCCTGCCATAGCCACGTCTGTGTGCCCCCATTGCTCGGTGCCCAGCACAGGCACCAACTCCATCTGGGACAACACTGCTAACAGAGGGATGGAGAAGCTCCAAAGGAGTCTGCTGCTGCTTCTCCTCCCACATTTCCCCTGCTGGGACCCAGGAGAGAACGGAGGAAACCATCGGCAGCAGACACCAGATCCAGCCTTGGCCTGTGGCTGCAGCAGCACCCCAGGGCAGAACACGGCAGCAGTGGATGCTGCTGGGAGGGGAAAGCAGTTGGGGCCTCCAAGCCAAAGGTGATGATGTGTGTCCCTGGAGAAGAGGATGCCAGGGCACACATTACCTGGGTGTTGAGCTCCAGCACTTGTCCTGTGCGGTTTGAACAGAGCTGCTTGGCCTTGCGAAGAGCAGAACGAAATTGAGACACCTGATTGTTCAGTGCCTCGTTCTTTTCTTCCAGTGTTCTGAGGCACAGGTTCTTTTCCTCCAGAGCCAGAAGCAGCCTAAAAGGGAAGCATGCAACTCATTACTACACGGTATCACATTTTAGGAACTCTTAGGACTCGCAGCACCTCGGGGGAAAACTGCTCTGTCTGATGAGGTTTGTCTAAAGAACGTGGCTGTTTGTTTGTTCCCCCTGCAGTCACAGCCCAGCATGTGCCCACTCTGCTTTTATTCATGAAAGAATGGGCAGTTGCTGCCTACATGTCCTACCTTCTTCTTGAGATGGGAATGTGAATGCAGACCTAACAAAGTCTTGCAATGAAGAGATTAGGGGAGAGGAAGAGTTTTCTTCTGACTACCCAGGCTCCAAGGGGGAAAGGTTTGGTCAACGTGGAAGAGACATTTCCTTGCCCCATCTTGTATGTCCAGGTAGGAGGAGCAGCACCCTACAGCCAGTGGATCTCGGGGAAGTTCCCCAGGATTTACCAGCACCCATCCTACTTCCAGCTGGAGAAACAAAGGCCAATAGCAGAAGTGGCAACAGAGCCTTGGAGCACAACCTGATGGAAGATGCAGAAACCTGCAGGCAAGCAAGAGGGCCCTGCCTTTTCTTTGTCTTCTTCTTGGAAGAAGAATCCTGTGGCACTGAAGACCGGCAGCACTTGGTCAGCTGCAGGAGCCCCGCTAACCTTGCTCTTGTTTCTTGCATTCTTTGCACAGTCAGTATTGCCTGTGACTCTGGAGGCTGGCAGGGACCCTGCTTGAGCCCCCCCAGGCACCTGGGGGCATTTTCTGAGGAACGATGCAACAGAGACATTCTTGGTTCTTGGGTGCCTTTGAGGGCAATCTGGCCTAGGTCAGCAATCAGGGCCTTGAGATGGTTCTGCCAAGCAAAGGCATCAGGATGCCAGGCGGGTCCAGATTCCAAAGGCTTCAAGTTACAGGACCCAAGGCGGAGCGGCTGGATGTGTCCAGCTCCTTACACTGCAGCTTGGGCAGTGTTAGCACACCCACCTCACAACAGAACACACCCCTAGAGGGAAAGAGCTACTGCAAAAGCCTTTGTCTTCAGAAAAACTCTAACTGAAGGCTTGAAAGGAAAGAAAATGAAACACAACATCCAGACAACGAGACGCGTCCGCACGGAGAGTTCAGAACTCTGCCACGTAGGAAATGCTGCCAGAGCCCCTGGCAGGTGCAAAGATGGCAAAGAGGGAATCCATTGCCCACAAGGCAGAGTCCCACAGGCTTTCATTTACCTGGCTTTTTCCTTCTCCAGGGTGTTCGAGTAAGCCCGAAATCCTGAATTTTGGTGTGCCACTTCTTGCCATTGACTTCTTTCCATCTCCAAGTTCTTCAGGTGCACTTGCAGCTCCTTGTTCTGATGTTCTGCCTCCTCCAGCATCTTCTGGAGCTGCTCAACCTCCAACAGCTTCTGCCTTGACTGCTCCTGGGCCTCACTCACATCTTGCTGGGCTCTCTGAACAATCGTTGCCTGGGACTCTCGGGAGGCTGCCAGCTGAGATGTCAACTCTCCCACCTCCAGTCAAACAGAACAAAGCAGTCAGAGGCTACAGCCACAGCCTGTCACTGTCAGCCACAGCAGAGGCTGTGAGAAAAGGCAAAGGCCAACTTTCCATTTCTCCCTGTCCTCAGAGCACCAGATTCACAATGCATACGGACAACTTGTTTCAATCTCTACATGGCCCACCAAGGGCACCTGAAAAAGCACCTCCCACACCAAGGCTAGCAAGAAGAGGCCAGCAGGAATCCATGCTGATGGTTGCTGGCCAACAGCCCAGAGGACCAGCCCAGCTGTCCAGGGCAGCAGCTGAGATGCAGCAGAGCACTGAGGGTCCTTCAGAGCAGCTGCCAAGGAGCCCAGAGCACGAGGCAGCCCCAGGGACCACCCCAGCAGCTGCTGCTCTGCCATGGAAAAGCAAGAAGGGCACAGACCCCCTGCTGGATGCTGCGGTGCCACTGCTGTTTCACTCACCTGCTTTTCTAGAGCCTCCCTCTGCTCAAGGAGGAGATTCATTTCCTCTTTGATGCCTCGTAGTTCGTCCTTGTGCCTCTTCTGCGCTGCCTGGATTTGCCCCCAAGCTTCCTGCAGCTCAGCTTGCAGCTTTGCCTGGATGGTCTGGCAACAAAATGCAGAGCAACTTCCTGCCACCTGCCCTCAGGCTCAGCTTTTCCCACTTGCTGTCTCAAAATCCCATTCCTTCAGCGACTTTTTTGGCTTCTCTACCCAGCTCTGCTTCCACTGCAAGCCTTCCTTCCCGGGCCTGAGCTCTGGAGCTTGCCAGGCTCTGTGCTGCCAGGGCCTGAAGCAGCCCTTGCCTCCTCACTCCCAGCACCTGCCTTTTGTGCCCTTGCCACTGCCCTGCACTCTGTTCCCTGCCTGCTCAGACTTACCTGCCCCTTCTCTTGCTGCTCTTTCACCTCCTGCCTGAGCTGCTGCACCTGCTGGCAGGCTTGGCTTAGCTGTCCCCGAGTTTGGAGCAGTGTCTCTGATAAAGAATTCTTCTCCTTCTGCTTTTCCAGCAGGACCTGCACAGAAGGAAAGAGCAGAGGGCTTGACACTTCCCCTGCAAACTCTGTGTGGCAAGACGCAAAGACTGATGGGCTCACGCGCTCTCAGAGCACTTGGCTGCTGCTCCCCTGGGCCACTGTCTGCCCTGGGGGGGACACAGCTCCCCAGGAAGTGACTTAGAACACAGCCCAGGAGACATCTCTGGGTTGCTGTTCAGAAATACTCCAGGCGAGTCTTCAAAAAGATTTGTCTCTTGTCAGCGTTCCCGCTGCGCCCTCCCTGTGCCCACAAAAGAAAAGTCCTACAAACTCAGTTTGGCTATGGACTCCGACCAGTACACACCAAAAGAGGACCCATAAGAGAACAGTGAAGATCCTCCGAGGTAAGTCTTAGGAAAACAGAGCACAAGAGCAGCACAAAAATCCCAATGGAAAGCTGATGTTTCTGCCTAGTTTCCTATGAGAGGGCTCATTCCTGGGCTCAAAGATAGCCCTGTTCACCTTTCACCTCCCCAAATTCAATGTAGAAGACATGGAGGGCATGCTCCACACAGCCCCATAGCCTGCCATCTCCCACAGCTCCAGCCTTGCAAAAAATCACACCAATTCTCCTTGCACAATCATTAACAGCAAAATGTCTATCAGGATCTATTCCAGTACTGGACATTTTCAGGATGGCTGAGGAAAGCAATTTTGCTTGCTGAAGCAAGTGAAAATTCACTGGGTTTCTCCTTCTTGGACAAAACCCACATCCAAGTGTCCCCTCCTCCAGTGTGCAAAGCAGCTCTCTGCAACGAGGGCATGCCTGGCAGGGAAACAGCTCTTGTGGTGAGCAGTCCTTTAGTGACTGATGGCAGTCTGGCTGATGTGGCCAAAGCAGACTATTTGTGCAGCAGTTCACACCAACAATACCATTTACTTGTCTTACACAAAGAAGGTGTCTCATGGCCCTTGCTGGTATTCAAGCCTGAAGACTACACTGTGCTTTTGAGCTTTTGTCTTCAAAAGCAAAACCTCTGCTGTGTATTTGCCAAACCTACCACATACTCCAGAACTGAGACTGTCTGACAGAGACCATCAGAAACAAACCCTTCTCTCACAGCTCTCCTGTACCACCCAATCCAAACCTCCCCTGGCACACTTGGGGCCGTTTCCTCTTGTCCTGTTCCTTGTTCCCTGGGAGCAAAGACCAACCCTCACCTGGCTGTACCTTCCTGTCACAGGGAGTTGGAGAGAGCAAGAAGGTGCCCCCTGAGCCTCCTTTTCTCCAGGCTCAGCCCCCCCAGCTCCCTCAGCCACTCCTTGTCACACCTGTGCTCCAGACCCTTCCCCAGCTCCGTTCCCTCTTTTAGAAGCTCTGGGGCTGCCCAAAGGAACAAATTTTGCAGAAGCATGTAACCCTTTGCTGATGAACATGCATATGCCTGGCTAATAAATGCGTGGGCCATCTTGAGCCAGGTATGCACAGCCGTGTCCCTCTCTTCTACTGCCAGAAACGGCATCTGGCCTGATCTGGCTGGCACAACTCCCACTCCCACAGGTGCTGCCTAGGAATAAGGTGTCCAGAGCCACGGTAACATCATGCCCCTCTTGCTCCAGCAGCTCCCTCTGAAGCTGCAATTCCTCCAGTGCCTGCCTGTTGACTTCCAGCTCCCTCTGCAGTGATGGGTCTTCTCCCTCGAGTGCAGCCAAGTCCTCCACTGTACAAGAAGGGGCAAGACAAGTTTTCAACGGAAAACCAGCCTCATTTCCAAAACCAACCTCCATCCTGTCCTGCTGCTCCGCCTTTTCTGTCTGGGCTGACACTTCCTTCAGCTGCTTGGTGTTCTTCTGGCGCAGACTCAAGGCTCCTGGCTCTGGAATTCCAGTACATTGCTGCAGCTTCTCCTTGGACTTCTCAAGGTTTTCACAGTCACTGCAGAGACAAGGCTCAGCCAGAAGAAGGAAGAGGCCTGAAGAGCCATCGATCCCATTTTCAGCCCTCCACCATGGAGCTGGGGGCAGTGGGCTAAGGAAGACCTTGCTCTTTCCCTCCCAAGCAAATCCTCCAGAGGCAAAGGGAAAGGAAGGCAGGATTTTGCCTTCCTTCAGTGACAAGCAGTGGCTGGACAGGGGCTCTCAAAGAACAGAATTCAGGGAAGCAGCACGGTGAGAGGAAGGAGTCTTCTATTCCAACATCGCTGTGCATCTCCCAGGCAGCCTTGGGAGTCACAGTAGAGCATGAAAAGCCCTGACAGGACGATGCTCGAGAGCCACACTGAGGCCTGCACATGGTAGGGCAGGTGAGTTCTTCGCCCAGAACACCTCCGAACTCCCAGACCTGGATGCAGATTGCCTCTGGAACTCAGGAGCAGGAGGAAGAAACACTCACCCCCTTCTGATTTCTTCAATCACAGAGTCTATGTGCTCCTGCTGGCTTCTGAGCCTCTTGCATTGCTCCTCCATTTTCTCAAAACATCGCTGCAAGCGCCCACAATTCTCTGTGGCTTCCCAAACCAAGTCCAAGGGATGCTGTGCATGAGTGGATGTCGGAGTTGAGAGGCGGTTCCTGAAGGCTGCATGCTGGGAACGGTCAGCGCCGGTGATGGAACTGGCCATGCTGTCACTGCCGTCTAACAGCACCTGAAAGCCCACATCCAGCTGTTAGGCAGGTACTCTGTTCCTATTCCAAAGTACCACTGAGATGCCTCTTCTGATTCCACAAGAACCAGTGTCCATCCGTGGAGGACCAGTTTCAAATCCGAGCCAGCTCAGCACAGTTTACTCACCTCAGGGGCTCTGGAGAAACGTCCCTGGTGAGAAAGGCCTCGAGCTCCCTGGAAGAGCACAGGGAAGAGCACACTCAGACTGCATGGCTGCCCCTGAGGCAGTCGCCTCTAAATGCTTCCCAGCCTGGAATTCCAGCTCAGCTCCTTCCTCTCCTCCTTGGGAATATTTTCAGCCCAGTAGGTTGACAGCAGCACAAACAAACATGCTGGAAGGTGTCTCATCACTTCTTACAACACCACAAGGGGAATTGCCCAGAGCCCCATCCCACCTGGTCTTGAACACTGCCAGGGATCCAGGGGCAGCCACAGCTTCTCTGGGCAACCTGTGCCAGGGCCTCAGCAGCCTCACAGGGAAGAATTCCCTCCCAATATGCCATTAAACCCTGTCCTTTCCCTGCAGGCCCCTGGCTTAAGTCTCTCTCCAGCTCTCTTCCAGCCCCTTCATGCATTGGAAGGTCACCCTGGAACCTTCTCCAGGCTGGACAACCCCAACTCTTGCATCCTTTTCCCTTGGCACAGGTGCTCCAGCCCCTGGAGCATCTTCCTATCATCCTCGTGGCCTCTTCTGCACCACTGGGGATCATCTTGGAGATGTCTGGGAGAAACCCATTCTTGTCTCTGGGAAGCACTCAGGCTGCGCTGTGAATTGGGCTGAGGGGAAGGCAGTGAAAGCTGCTCCCTTGTTTGTGCCCACACCCTCCAGTGGGACAAGGACAGAGGAGGAGATGTGGGTGTGCTCTGGGATGGCCAGGAGCCCCTCCATTCCCTCCCAGGCCTGTCCCCATGGCCAGCACCAAAGCTGCTGCCAGCTCTGGAACAGCCAACTGTTAATCCCTTGCTATTCCCCAAGGGAACTGTTCCCAGTGGCACAGCCCAGGCCCACCCAGGCCCCTGCTGGGCTTGGCACAAAGAGGGCAGCAGCTCTCTCACTCACCCGCCGGCTCTCCATCTGCCCCTTGGCACGAGCAGTGACCAAATGTCAGTGTCCAAAGGCCCTTGGCCTTTGCAGGGTCTAAACCCCAATCTCCAAAGGCTTTTGGCCTTTGCAGGGTCTAAACCCCAATCTCCAAAGGCTTTTGGCCTTTGCAGGGTCTAAACCCCAATCTCCAAAGGCTTTTGGCCTTTGCAGGGTCTAAACCCCAATCTCCAAAGGCTTTTGGCCTTCGCAGGGTCAAACCCCAATCTCCAAAGGCTTTTGGCCTTCGCAGGGTCAAACCCCAATCTCCAAAGGTCGTTGGCCTTTGCAGGGTCAAGAGCACAAGATCAAAGTGCTGTTGGCCGTTGCAAGGTCAAAGCCCCAATGTTCAGGAGCTGTTGACAGTTGCCAGGGTGCAAACCCCAACATTCCATGGGCTGTTGATGGTTGCCAGGCTCCAAACCCCAACATTCCAGGGGCTGTTGATGGTTGCCAGGCTCCAAACCCCAACATTCCAGGGGCTGTTGATGGTTTCCAGGCTCCAAACCACAACATTCCAGGGGCTGTTGGAGAGGCCCTCCCCTGGCTCTCCACCCATCCCAGCTCACTGCTGCCCCGGCACCTGCACCAGCACCCCCACATCCCCACAGCCCAGCTGGGCAGCTGGGCAGGGACCTGGCTCAAAACATGAGTTCAAAGTTGCTGGCCCAGACAGCATCAGTTTTAAGGCTCAGCATTCCTGAGACCCGCATGCTCTTTAGGGATGCGCTTAGTTCCTGAGTCACAGGAATTCGTCTGTCTCCCCTGACAAAGGGGAGCTGTAAGAAAAAGCCTAAAAAGGTTCTTGGTGCTTACAAATATTCATGGAAAGTAAAGCTTTGCATCTAGAACAGCCCCATGAGGAGGAAATGGTGTTTCAGGGTTTTTTCAAATTCCTACAGAGAAATGCCAAGAGTTGCAGTGTTTAAGGCTCATAAAAGAGATGAAGAATCCTGAAACAGACACGAGTGCATTTTTTTCTCTGCTCTCTGTTTGGCAATATATCACTAGGTCTTTAGGCAGAAGAAAAGTCTTGCTGCTTATTTCAAAGATTCCTCGCTAGGAACAGACCTTCCAGAACCAAATGCTTGGGAAAGCTTTGGTAGATATTTTTCTCCCTCATCTTGAGAGCGTTTTTCTGTGTTCTAGGGAGGATTTTTGTGCCCCAGTTGACAGGAATTGGTTTCTGGCCGGGTACAAATCGTCTGGGGAAGAGAAGAACGGCACCTGCCTTCTCCAGGGCCTCTCCAGTCTCTCTCCAGAGACTGACAGCCCAGGGATGTCACTGCCAAGTTCAGCTTCAGAGACCGATGCAGCTTCGAGTCTCTGCTTCCAGAACAGCAGCTCTGGGCTCCTTGAGCACAGCTGCAAAGGAGCAGGACAGCTCCCGGTGAAGCTCTGAGCTCCTGGCTGGTCCTTGCACACCTCTCAGTGTAGTTCTGCCAGTGCTGTTGGTCTCGGGCCAGCTGTGACTGCAGCAAGGACGCCTGAAAGAGGCAGAAAGCCCAGCTCAGACAAGCCCACGTGGGCAGGAGCATCCGCAGCCCCACGGTACCGGCTGTGGGGGCAGACACAGCCTCCAGTTCCAGCCCTCACCAACACTCTGCCCTTGGGGAAGGGGAAAGGAACAGGCTCCCACACTGCCCCTGAACGGAGCTCAGATGATCAAAGAGTCCAGTTCATGGCTGGCAAACCCTTCCCTCATACAACCCTCAGCCACCACAGGTCTGGGAGAGAGAGTTCCGACAGGATTTAGGAACCCAGCTCTGATTGCCAAAGCACGCATTCTGGCCACTGACCCCTTTCTCCACGGGCTGTGCCTCAGCACGGGGGCTGCAGCTCCCCTGAGCTCCTGGAGGACTCTCCTACTTGAGCTGCTGGACAGTCAGCCCCGGCAGGAGGGGAATTTGGTGCTTGGCGTGTTTTGGTGCTTTCTTGAAGCATTTTAGCACCCAAAGCCCCTTTCACACCGCCCCGGTTTTTAATTATACATTAAAAAGGGCTTTAACTTCTTTATATTTATTCATATTTATTATGCTTTCACTCAATTTTACTTAATCCCAAGGGATTCTTAAAGGGGTTTTGGGGTTTTTTTTTTGGGGGTTTTCCACACTTCAGTGCACAATATGCCTTTTCAACTCTCCACTGTTTAAATGTAACTGAAATAGAGCCTTAAATCTTTCGTAGCTATTCAAATTTATTCCATTTTCGTCAGTTTTGTTGAAATTCCGAGGAGGCGTTGGGCCTTTTCTGAGTCCCTTTGTGTACCCGCCCAGCCAATGGCTGAGGGGAGTTGGGCTGAGGCGGGAACAGCTCTCGCCCCGCCCCCTGTCCCGCCCAGCCAATGGCTGAGGGCGCTTTTCCCCGCCCGCCGGTTGGGCGGGAGCCGCTCCCCCCTTGTCAATCAATGAGGGGGGTCCGGCTGAGGCTGGAACTTCCCCCTCTCCCCCTCCCCGGCCGATCACTCCCGCCCCTCCCTGCCTCGCTGCTGCTGGCCCCTTGTGACTCGGAATTTTCTCCACCTGCCCCACTCTGCACTGGTTTATACTGGTTTATACTCCCCCCTCCCCAGGTAGTCAAGCTCCTGCACCCCCCACACCCACCCCGCAGTGGGTAAAATTCATGTCGCTTGAGGTTCGTGTCCACAAAGGAGACACAGGAGTCCTGTACAAGTCCCTTGATCCTGTCAGGAAAATTAATCCACAAACACCAGAGGTTTAGGTTCAAAAAGGAGACAGAGGAGTCCTTTTACTTTTTTGGAATAAAGGGAGAGGCCATGGAGTCTTTCCCATGGGGTCTCTCAAGTTGTTGGAGGATGCAGCCTCCTTTTTATCCTAATTTCCCAGCCGCATTTCCCTCTCTCTTTCCCCATTGGCTGAGGTACTTGAGAGGTACAGACTTCCCAAATCGCCTAATAAAGACCCCCTTCTAATGTATACCCCCCTCTTACTTTTTTCCTTGTGTCTCCGTTCTTTTTCTCTAAATCCAGGGATTTAGCGCAGTCTTGAGTAACAGTCTGTGTCAATTAATGGAATTCCTATTGTTGTAAACGACCCAGATCCAATATGGAAATGAGTTATTAAAAATTTTATCGAGAACTATAAAATTCAGCAAAGCAAAAGGGATTGTGCTGGGAGCACGGCCAGGGGCCAGAGGCTCAATCACAAAATGGTGGTGCTACCTTTTATACCCCTGTGGTTGCATCAGCCTTATGCACACTGGTGTACAGTTTTGCATAGTCTCACCCCACGTCACTCTTTTAGGAGCCGGCGCAGTTCTGTTGCTGTGCTCCTCGGGGTCCTCGTTGGATGGAATCCCACTCCTTTTATGGTTGCGTCTTCAAAGTCGGATTAGCAGCAGCAGCTTGTCCTATTATAAGCTTACAGAACTGACATTACCACACACAAAACCACACAACCCCCACAAAAGCCAGCCCCATAACCAGACCACCCCAACAACATTCCAACATATCCCCCCATCCTTACACTTTTCAAGGAGAACATCACAATATTTAATATTCCAACTCATAATATGATTCATAATATAACTCTCAACTCATACAACATACGGCGAAAGCCAACTCTGAATAACTTATTTATAACACTATGGAATGTATGGTTCCTCCCACTGCTTCTTTCACCTCTCCGTATCTGGCTTTATCTACCAGCAGACCCACAGTTTGTTTGTAAACACACCTCCTTCTCATTTCTTTCAATCTCTTCTCTTTCTATTTTCTCAAGAACTGTCTTTACAAACTTTAGTTACCATTGACTGGGTAACTTCTGTTCCTGGGTCTTTTTTGCTTTTGCTATTATTTGCAGTGACATCATATTCTCTCCTTCTGTAGCCCTTTCTGGATCAGGAAGCCTGGCTGCCACTTGCATCCCCTTGATCACCTGCTGAAGGAGCTGAGCTCAGCAAGGTGTCATGCATGGCAAAAATATTAGAGTTGCTACAGCACATAAGAGGAAAAAAAAAAGCATTCGTTTAACCCATAGTCCACCAGGTAACCACAAAACGTGTCCCATTCCTGTCTTTTCCATGTTTGAACCAGTACATATGCTAACTTTCAAGAAGGTCAAGAGCTGTAGTTGTCCGGTTGGTTATTATTTTAAAGACGGCTTGTAACTTAATTATCCAATTTAAATTATAAATGGGTTGTCTGGCACCTGATATTAATTCATTTGGATTCCAAGTGGCTGCTCCACAGTGTTGTATGATTCGCTCAGGCGGCCATTCATCTTTTCCCCACTTTTGCATGCTCACTTCAGCCAGGCATGCATCAATTGACTGCTTTTCCCTAAGATGGTCATAGACCTTGATTCCTAACTGATTTCCCTGAACTTGTGGTAGCAAGCAGAACAACAGTCTAATATACCCTACAGAACATATCCCTGACCAGGTTGGAGGTAACCTGTGATGTTACCCATGGCCAGTTGTTGGAGAATGGTTAGAGGATCAGGGACATGGGTCATTGATAAAGGGTACAAATCGATAACAGAACTGTACAAGCAAAGGCCTGCAAGAGAAAATGTTTGCATGAGAAAATGCCTGGGTGAGAAACAGGCCTGAGAACCAAAAGGGAGTTTTAAGGAGGTACAGTCCTGTGCTGATAAGATATACTGACCATGAGAAGGGAGGAAGATCTTTGATCTCTCAAGTCAAAACATAAATCATAGAAGCTTGCCAAATGTAGTCTTTTCTCTAACCCAATTATGTACAAGTAAGAATGCGCTTTTGTAAGTTTAAGGTAATTAAAGAACTGATAAGCATGTACTTTCACACGATATAAGTGCCTCTGTATTGCTAATAAACGAAGCTTGCTTTATCAATCACACTGATTGTCTGCATGTTTTCCCCCGCCGAAGTCAGCAGCCAGTCTTCAGCTTCTCCTGGCCCTCTGCAGACCCAACAATTGCAAGGGTTAAAGGTTTTTGCTACTTTTCCCAGGACTAAAAGACGATTCTCCCACCTCTGGTGCAAACCTAACTGACAATGTAAAGAGAAGATTATTAAGAAAACCATTCTAATGGTGTCATCTAATCACCTAATCTAATTCTCACGTTGTCTTCCGCACCACCTGTGGCACAGAACAGAAACAGCTTAACATAAAGAAAACAATGACAGCAAGGATTGGCCCCCCAGTGACTGGAGATCCGAGAGGAGGGATGCCCGTGCAGGCTGCTCCAGCAGACAGGCTGTGGGTAGGCACATGGGGCTTCTCCCGATGTCGATGCACTGGCTGCTGCTGCGGCCCACTCCTGCGGGGTGTCAGTCGTGGCCTCCCGTCCTTCTTCTCCAGCTGAGATGTCCAAATCTCTGGGGCCTCAGAGACTTTGACCCTGAGTGTGACGGGTCCACCCATGTTCAGCTGTCTTGATGGCTGTTTATGTGGTCGGTAACACTTGGAAAGGTCCACGCCACTTTGCCACCAGTGGTGCTTCTTTCCACTCCTTAACTAGGACCCAGTATCCTGGCTGAATGTTATGAGCAGCAAAGTCCAAAGGCAGGGTCTGTGCAAGCTGAGCTTCCTGTCAAAGAGATTTCATAAGGGACAGTATCCGGGCCACATATTGTTTTAAATAGACATTATTTATTTCTACCCTCCCACTAGGCTGAGAATTACAAAGGTAAGGAATTCCAAACATCAATTCAAAGGCAGATAATTGAATGTCTCCTCTGGCTCTGGCCCTTATTCTTGCTAAAGCCAGTGGCAAAAGCCATACCCATGGCATCTTGGTCTCTATCACCAGCGTCAGAAGGTGTTTCTTTATTTCTCCATTCATTCTTTCAACCCAGCCTGACTCTGGGAGTGCCAGGGGCTATGGAGGTTCCATTGTATTCCTAAAGCAGTCCTAACCCCTTGAAAATTTTTCCTGTAAAATGAGTTCCCCTATCTGAGTTTATTGCTTCCTTTATAAACAACCCAGATCTGATATGGCAATGAGTTATTACAATTTGTTGAGAACTCAATAAAAACGGCAAAGCACAAGGGGACAGCGCTGGGAGCGTGGCTGGGTGCCAGAGGCTCGCCCAGAAAATGGCGATCCTGCCTTTCATACCCTTGTGATTGCATCAGCCTGATGCACATTTGTTGACAGCTTTGCAGAGTCTCGCCCCCTTGTCAATCTTTTGGGAGCCCGTGCTTTTCTGGTGCTGTGGCCTTCAGGCTCCTCGTTGGTTGGAGTCCCATTCCTTTTGTGGTGGTGCTTTCCAAGTCTGGCTGGCAACAGCCCGGCCCTTTGCACACCCCACAGAACTGGTATTGCAACACACAGATCATACAGCCCCTAGAAAAACCAACCTCACAACCAGACCACCCCAACTACCAATAAACAAGTCTCAATATGTAATATTATAACTCATAATCCATAACCCGGACAACATGCGGCAAAAGCCAACTCTCAATCATTCATCTATAATAATCCTCCCTCTTATTTTTTTGAAAATACATTTGGCTTGAGCTGTATGTTGAATTTGACACCTGTGTTCCTAATTCATACCTTTTGTATATCTGTTGTGCTTCCTCAAGTGGGTTTCTCATTTTGTTGTTTCTTTTTAGAGCCATGATCTTTTGGAGGCCCCACAGACTGTTTTGGATCCATAGGTATTGTTACCAACTGCGTGTGTTGTAGCACATGGTTTATTAGTCTAATAAAACAGGATATAAGGCAGGGGAGATACAAGAATCCCGCTAAAGAGCATAATACCATGAATCCAAAGCTTTCCCACCATGCTCCTCCAAATAAATTATTCCACCAGTCACTGTTTAACATGGATTCCCACTTCTGAACAGGTACATGTGCAATTTTTCTTCATTATTTGGCCAAATCAATCACTGCCTCTCTATTATCATCTATGTGTAAGCAGCAGTCTGATGTGTTGAATTTTCCACATGTAATAAATGAGGGCCAGTTATCCGCAAAGGTGACTAACTGGTGATTTATTAAAAGAAAAGAGAACAAAACAAACAGACCAGGTGGAAGAACCAGGAGGGGAAGTAGCCCTCTCCTCTTAACCCAGAGGTGGGAGGACCTCGCTGTGGTAGGCTTCAATCACAGGAGGACTTCACTGTGACAGACTCGAAGCCACAGGAGGCCCAACTCTCAGGTGAACACCGCCTTTTGTGCTCTCTTGCAGTCCTTCTGATTGGTCAGTCCACGGGGTTGCTGCTCAGCAACTCAGTGCATTGGCTTAGATTTCCTGCTTCTCAGGTGATGGTTGGCTCGTCACTAGGTCTCTCCCTCTCCCCTCACGATGACTGGTGCAAGGTCCGGCTTGGAGGGAGGCTGGTGATTGGTGGGTGCAGCTGCCTCTCTCAAGGCTGATGTCATCCCGAGGGGGCTTAGGGACCTTCAGTACTCTACATCAACACCTCCTGGCCTCCTTATATTAACTGCAGTCCTCCAAACAAAGGGCTTCTAACTCCATTCAACACTTTGAACAGCATAACTTCATACAACCCAAATCATAACATTCAACCATCCTACCTAACACCTGTACAACCCGAATTAGGACGCACAAAACCGCCTAAACTGGAATAGCTCCTATAACAACTCCAGCCTCTAAAATGTGATGGGACTTTCGCCCGCATCAGTTCTTTTCCTCTTTTCACAGGACTCTCATAGTCTTTGTATATTTTTCTCCGCTTTTTATACTGCTTTTCCAGCTTCTTAGCACTCCATGGGGTATCTGGGAGAGGACTTCTTTGCATCAACATAACTTTTGTCACTTTTTCTTCAGACATCTTTTCTAATGACTGTTGTACCACAGAAGTGCTCTCCGACTAACTACTTTCAGCGTTGTAGTTACTGCTCTGATAACACAAGGGAGAATACATGGAAGAAAGATTATTCCTGAGAGTACAAAGATACCGATTACCACAGCCTTCCTCCACCATTCCCCTCTAAACCATTTTTCTAACCATGTACCTTTAAATAAGGGGGTCCATGTTTGAGGGGGACCATGTGCTAATTTACGGGTGTTGCTGGTAATATTGCGGATGATTTCCCCGTTACTGTCGATCTCCAAGCAGCATTCGGAGGTGTTAAACTCTCCGCATACACCCCCTTCCTCGGCCAATCAGTAATCTAAGGCTAATCTATTTTGGTAAATTGCAGTCCTTATCTGATCCTGTTGGGTGGTTAAGAGATCGATGGCCAAAGCACTTCGATTGGTGACTATATCTAAGACCACTTGCAATCGGATGATGCGGTTTATCATCGACATCGGGGTCCTTGGCCCCCCCTTGGTCCTTGGTCATTAGTGGTCCTCCACACACCCAACAGTGAGGTTGAATTCCTTGCTTATCCGTTCCCCCAGGTCCACAAATAAGTTCCGTCCCCGCCGGGGTAGTTCTATTTCATTTTTCAATGTCTCTTGCATCTGTGCATGTATGTCTGGTTTCTGTAGCTGAGTGGATACAGGTGGGCTCACCTGTGGCAAGCCTTTTGGTGGTATTCTGTATTATTTCTTGCTTTAGCAGATCTTGTACTCCACCTCCATCTGAGATATCCCAATGTCCACTTTCAGTGAAACAAATCCATCCTTCTCCTCGGGGGCATCCTAATCCTTTTCTTATTCCCCTAGGTCCTAAGTTTTTTGCCACCCAGTAGGGTGGTCCCTGAATGCTGCAAGTCTCTAATCTCTTTGGATCGTAACACTGTTGATGTGAGTGTGGGCCACCAGATAAGAACCCCAGGTCTTTCCAAAATACAGGTTTTGATAGCACTTCCAGCAGGAGTCTGCTTGAGTCTCTGAGCAGATAAGAAGTAAAATCAACATCGGAGGTCCAAGAGGATTCCCAATCCCACCGCCGTAGCTGGTGGGGTTGCTGCCCATAGCTAACTTCTTGCGTGGCAAATGGGGATATCCATCTGGCCTTGCCCTCTGCTCTTGTAGACTCATATCCACATCAGCTGGAGTTCCTGCTGGTAGTAGGAATACGGGGTTTGACTTTTTCTGGTGTCCTTCCCCCATTTGGATTTGGTTAATTATTGATTCTCTTGCAGCAATGCTTTGAACTCACAACATCAATTACAGAGAGGGTTGGTTTGTTGGAATAATGATACTATCAATATTGGTCACACCTTTGTATTTATATTCAACCCAATTAGCATGTGTCACATTGGGATACTTCAGATAAGGTATGTAGGTTAGAGAGAACTCCCTAAATTTCAAAGGGTCACGTGGGGTTTTCCTTCTCCTATACTTCACAAAGGCAAAAGTTTTATTGTCCTTTGAAGTTAGTGCTGGATATGTCCCAGAACTCCCATTTGTAGAGGGATCAGACTATCGCAGGGATGATGTCAGGACTTAGACAGTTTTCTTTGGCTATCTCAAACCACCAATATAGTCTGTAAGGAGCTTCCCAAGTCTCTTTAATGGGAGCGCAGTCTACTTGCCACACCAGAGGCTGGTGTCCTTGTGCCGGTTTGGGCAAATTTGGAAATATATCCTCTGAGAGAAGGCAGGTTACAACCATCTCTCCCCCCACCAGGTTCAGGAAAAAAAGAATTTTCCTCGAAGGAAAGTGAAAGAGATAAAAACTATTTCTTTAACAAACACACAGGAAAAGAAGAATAATGCTAAATAATAAAACCTCTCGCTCTGCTGAGAGAAACCTGGGAAAATTTCAGAGTCCATCCGTAGATCTCTCTCCTCTCTTTCCCTCGGAGCTGGGACGGGGTGGGCTCCCTCCTCCAGGGCCTCCACCTCAGTGAAAAAAGTCCCAATGTGTTCTGATGTTGAAACAGTACAAAAAAGAAGAAGGAAAAAACCCCCCAAAGTCCCAGGAAAACCAAGGTTCAACTCTCTGTTTCTCTCCAGAGAAAAAGGAGCTGAAAAACTGGCTGGAAAGCAAGCTGCTTCTTCCTGCTCCCCCTGCTGCTGTTAGAGGCAAGAGAGGTTTATCTGTGTCCTTGAAAACATGAAAACAAAGTGCAAACTGCTTTGAAAAAGTGCACTTTTCTCTCCCCCCTCTCAGGCTCAGTTTAAAGGCATAGAAAGGCACCAATTTAATTTCTGGGCATACAACAGCGATATGGGATACAACATTATAAAGTCACCCCAAGGCAGTCCTGCTTTTAGAATCGTCCTCAATTGTCCCAGTGATAATGTCACAGTCCACTGGCAGGGTTCCTCTACAGATCCTTTGGTTCTGTTGGCGTGCGTCTACCTTCACTCGACAGTTCTGACTGCTGTCTCTGCTGTTATTAGCACCTGAAAGGGACCTTCTCACTGTGGTATTAATGGTTGTTCATTTCAAGATTTCAAAGGTTATATGAATTAGTGACCACAGGGTATCAGTCAAAAGTCCTCTTATTTTATTCTCGTAATTCTTGTACCTATCCATAGGTACCATCTAATTTCTTAATAGGCACATAGGGGTGTTATAATGTATACAGCTCAAGGATTCCTCTTTAATCAAAGAATTGTTAACAGATAATTCTTTATGCCCTTCCGAGAAAATAGGATATCAATGGATTTGTATTGGGCAACTTTTATTAGTTCTTTTAATCATATTGAGTATCATGTCTAATTTACCCTGATTCTTTGATCCTGCCCGCACAATTTGGTTTATCCAATTTTCATCCCTTTTAATTGGAGCAATTTAACTACCATTTCCCTTCTTTTTAGCAACGCCTCAATTCCTAATTGTACTTACAAGCCCCTCCCGAGGAAATGACATTCTGCTCCTGGTATTAGTAATATACCTCCCATTCCTGTTCCATAACCTCCCTTTAAAATCACTTGTTTAATACTAATCACTCAAAAGCCTTCCCCTTTCTATACTTCCCTGAAAACCTCCAGATCTTGACTCCTCTGAGGGCAGTCCCTCCTTAGATATCCCCTCCTTTTACAATCAAAACATACAGGACTGTGACTTTGGTATTTTGTCCTTACTTCACCCTGTTTGTTATTATTTCTGAATGTCTCCTGTTGACACCTCCTATCCTGTCGAGGGGTTCCACTTCTCATAGGTCGATTCCCTTCTCTCACAGCTGCTGCCATAACTTTGGCTTTTGTCTTTATTTTCTCCTTCTCCCTTCCAACATGGACCTTCTGAGCCTCCCTCAATAGTTCATTTAATTCTCGTTCCTGCCAGTCCTCAAGCTTTTGTAACTTCCTCCTGATATCCGGCCAGGCATGTGTGACAAAGTTGACCTTTAACAGGGCCTGGCCAGCCAGTGTCTCTGGATCTATGCTGGAGTATTGCCTCATTTTTCTCCTGAGCCTTCCCAACCATTCTGTGGGGGTTTCCTCTTTCCCTTGCTGTTCACCAAAAGCCTTATTAGCATTCTGATTTCACGGGGTTGCCTCCTTTATTCTCCTAATTATCAAAGCCATATAGTCCTCCATATTCCGTCTTCCCTCTCCGTTGTTGTGATTCCAGGGAGGACGTCGGATTGACATTTTCTCCTCCCCATTTTGTTGCCCATTTTGGTGTTCCCTGTCCCAGATTCTCATACCTGCCACCCTGACTGTTATAAACGAGGCATGAACTTTTTGGGTGGGGTAAAAGTCTGCTCGTTTATTTAAAAAGAAAAACCAGGAGCAGAGACTTGAGATAAGCCCGAGTCCCACTCGGCAACCCAGAAAAAGACAACAGTGCGACACACAGGGCGTTCCTTCGGACTCAGGTTCCTCAGGAAGACCCCCGGGGGCTGAGCCCCGGGGTGGTTTTATAGTCCCTCTGATGTTCTGATTGGTGGAGCTGGAATCCTCCCTCCGATGGCTCGTTGCTAGGGTCCTCATTGGTGGTCTGCTCCGTCAGTCTCTGGGGCGTCGAGTGATTGGTTTGCCCCCTAACCAGTAATTCTTCAAGATGTTTACCTCATAGATCATTAAGTCATCTTAAGAACATTCCAGAACGTTCCCCTCTTCTCTATAGACCCATCACTCTTCCCCATTGGTGTCACCATCTAGCGATCACATAGCAGCATTACACCCGCACGGTCGCAATAATAATCAACTTATTAACTGTATATAACAAGTAAACATTAACTTCTTTTTAACCAAAAGAAAAAAAACTTTTAACCATTTATTACAACTCCCCCCTCTAAAACTTTGATCGGGCTCTTGCCCGCATCAACCATCTCATCACAGTTTAACAGTTTTTATTAGGCAGTGTCCTCATAAGTCTTATAAATCTTTTGCAGCCTTTGGTATTTCTTATAAACTTCTTTAGCCGCTTCAGGGACTTCCTTTCCTTCCTGATCCTCTTCTAATTCATCCACTTGCAGCGCTCTAATTCTTGCAATTTTCTCCTTGTTTTGTGTCTGTAATTCTTGAATGAGGGGCATATTCTGCACAACAGAAGTTATAAGTCTAACAAAACAGGGGATTAAACACGGCAGGAATATGAAACCAGCAAACGAGAGTCCAACAATTATCAATGCCTTCTTCCCCCACTCTCCGGTTAGTAGGTTGTCCCACCAGTTCGATTTAAACAGCGGGGTCCACCTTTGTACAGGAACATGGGCTAATTTTCTGATGTTAGTAGTTATGTTTTTGATAGCTTCACTGTGGTCATCAATTTCTACACAGCACTCTGAAGAATTAAACTTTCCACACACACCACTTTCCTCTGCTAGCAGGTAATCCAGTGCCAGCCTGTTTTGGTATCTCATAGTTCTCATTTGTCTGGATTGTGCAGAAAGTAAGTCCAGAGCTAGGGTGGATTGATTAGATATTATTTCCACCAGTGCTTGAAGACGGATAATTCTGTTCAACATACATATTGGAGTCCTGTACCCCCATGATCCGTCCTGGGCCCAAGTTGCAGGACCATAGGTGGCTATGATCCTCTCAGGTGGCCACTCATCCTCCCCCCACTTCTGGGTTCCCCCTATCTGGATGTCCCTTTTCTTCTGCCGTGCCAACTCCTCATACAGAGGAACCCCAAGACTTTGTCCCTCGATTCGTGGAAGTAGGAAAAAGGAGGGTCTAATTATGCCTAGGGTACAGCTTCCAGCCCAGTCCTTTTGGAGCATAACATAGGCCATTTTCCCACATAACCAGAAGAGTCCTTTTGGTGCTCACCAATAATTATGAAATTTCACATTGTTTATGCCAATCTTACTCCAAAATTTTGAGATTTTTGGTTCATCTTGGAAGGGGTTGGGTTCCCTGGTAATACATTCATATAAATTTTCTTGTTCCACATATGTACACCCTTGTTTTTGTTTTCTCGCCCAATATAAATCCTCAGCCTTAGGGATCCACCAGTGATGTGTACCATTTGTTACAAAGCACCTTTTGCAGGGAAGCTCACCCACATATGCCATATATTTAGGACCTCTCCTCCACAGACATTCTTCTCCGATGACTCCCGACCTCAAGCTCCAAGTTTCTCCTTCCTCCCTCTCATCTGGTCCTGGCGATTCTTTCTCCATTATCTTTAGGGTCTCCTGTGGGGTCAAAGCAATCCCCTCCCAAGGCCAAACCTCTGCCATCCGGGTATCTCCACAAATCCAGCAGTCAGTTATATTCCATTCATGACTTATTTTCTCAACTAGATCTAGGAACAAGTTCTCTCCTCCCATCATTCTGATCTCAGGTCCTTTTTTAATTACCCCTTTTACCTCTTTTTCTCTAATCAAGTCTGGCTCCCAATTTCCTGCTTTTGCTTTTTGCTGTACCGGGTCTTTCTCAGAGCAGATCCATTTCTCCTTCACAGGGCCTTCCCCCAGCAATTTCTGTTTAAAGGTCCCTACATTCTCAAAAAGCCAATAGGTGTGGCCATCCTCTATGCAAGTTTGCAGCTCTAAAAAGTTGGCACAATTAGGGCTCGGGTTCGAATGGGTTCTTAGGACGGCCGTCAGAGAGTCTCCCGCATACAAGGGGTAGTAACATTTATCACAGGATGGTGCTCCTCCCGCTTGGATGTTGATCATGAGGAGAGCCCATATCAGCAGCGGTCCGGTACAGGGCACTCTCCCACCCATGTCTCCCCTCTAATCCCCATTAGAGGATCCACGACTCTCTATCTGTGGCAAGAGTGTATCCTGATCCGCTCTTGCCCCCTCGCAATATTCTTACCCGTGGGTTACTGTTACCCTCTTGTTATGGTGACACTCTCCCTTTTGTGTCAACTTATTTTCCTTCCTTTTAGGTTCTGATTTGCTAGGTGTGTGGGAGGATGCTCTATTCCTTCAGAGTTCTTTGGATCTGTAATGAGACACATCAAAAATTAGAAAAGGTTCTTTTAAATTCTTCAATAAATAACTATCTTCAACTTTAAATATTGACAAGTATTAACCATGCAATAAACAATTTCTAATTCTTAAGACTTGTAATATCACTAAAACAGGTAATAAAGTTCAAACCATATTTATCTGTCCTTCCATGGCTTCTTCTTCAGTGTCAGCTTGGTGTCGGTCGAGTTGACTACTGTCCACTCAGCTGGGGCTTGTACAGGTCCTTTCACCGTGGAGACATGGGTCCATCCTTTCTCTTGGGTCCTCACTGCTAGACGAACCGTCCACAAAAAAGGATCTTTCCCTCTGGCAAGGGCTGTTCCAATAAGTCCTCCCTGACTTTAGTTTGTAAGTCAGTGGTTTCGACACAGATATGCTCAAGTTCTCCATCTGGTTCTCCATATACAAATTGGGCAGGGTTTATTGCTCTGGTTGTAGTTAGCTCTACATTTTCCATATTACTCAGGATCAATTCATATTCTAAAAGCCTGCTGTCGGAGATCCATTGGCTAGCCTTTTTACTTAATGTGATTTTTAAATCATGTGGCGTGTACACTCTAATCTTGTTACCAAAAGTCAACTTATATCCCTCCTCCACCAGAGTTACCGCGGCCGCCACAGCCTGGAGACAGGTTGGCCATCCCCTTATCACTGGGTCTAATAACCCTGACACATAAGCAATAGGTTTCTTTACTCCACACCACTCCTGTACAAGCACTCCATAGGCCACTCCTTCTTCAACATTCACAAATAATTCAAATAATCTGTCTAAATCGGGCAAACTCAACACTGGAGCAGTTATCAGTTTCTCTTTCAATTCTTCCAACCTGTTATTATCTTCCTCATCCCAGGTTAAGGGTTCTTGCTCTACTAATTTGTCATACAAGAATTTTACTAGCTTGGTATGTCCCTCTATCCACAGTTTACAGTACCCAATCAACCCTAACAATTTTCTCACATCGGTTTTTGTTTTTGGTGCTGGCAATGACAATATTCCCTGTATTCTATTTGAATCCAACTTCTTGTATCCGTGCCCAATTAAATGACCCAAATACTTCACCTCAGATTCCACAAATTGCAACTTCCTTTTTGACACTTTCAAACCCTTTTCTGCCATAAAATTTTGTAATTTAATCGTTGTTTCCTGGACCTCTTTTTTTTGTTCCCCTGAGACCAACAAATCATCCACATACTGCAAGATTTGTACTTGTCCAGCAGCTAAAAATTCTCGCATCAATTCTTCTAAAGCCTGACCAAATAAATTTGGGGATTCCGTGAATCCCTGAGGCAGCGGGGTCCATTGTAGTTGTTGTTTCCTCTCTGTAGCACCATTATTTTAGACACCATTCTACCTTCCTCGGGGTCTACCCCTATCCCCAGCTGTAATTGCAGGTCCTGGCCTGTAAACTGCAGCCCAATTTTGGCATGTGTAATAAATCTACACAACTTTCTCGGGAATTGCCTTTAACTTGTACCTGTTCAATCATGGCCACATCAAATGGGTCATTCTTAGCTCCCTTAACCTTACATTTTCCATCACTTAACTTACAGCCCTCTGGAAGCTTCGATATACACAATCTGTCTGCTCCAGTATCAACAAGAAACTCATACTCTTCGCTCTGGGGGCCAACTTCCAGATTTACCAAGGGCTCTGTGTGATTATCAAAACCTTCCCCCAGAGCAAAGAGCCCCTGACATCCCTAATCATTTCCCTTTAAAATCTTTTCCAATGTATCTTGTTCCCTAGCAATTGCTTCCTCCAAACTTCTTTTCTTACAGTTTCTCTTTGTGTGTCCCTCTTCACCACAACAAGAGCATATGATTTTGTCCCAGTTCTGTTTTCTCTGCCTGTACATCTTTTCCTTCTCCTCCCCATCTCCTTTTGACTCTCCCCTTCCAACTCCAGTGCTTTCTCTAGCTATCGCTACCATGACCTTTGCCTTAGGTTTTGTCTTCTCCTCCTCTCTTCTCAAGTATACCTTCCGTGCCTCCCTCAACAATTCATTCAAGCTTTTTTCCTGCCACTCATCTATCTTCTCTAATTTCCTTCTAATATCTGTCCATGCCTTTGTAACAAACTGGATCTTCACCAATACTTGCCCTTCTGGGCTATCTGGATCCACACTAGAATAGAACTGAAAATTCCTTTTTAACCTTTCCAACCACGCACTCAGGGTCTTGTCCTTTTCCTGCTGGCTTTCAAAAGCCAGCCTGGCATTATTTGTCCTGGGCACAGCCTCTCATATACCTTTTACTATGAGTGCCCTATAATCCCTCATATTTCTCCTTCCTAGCTCATCATTTGGGTCCCAGTCTGGCTGCACATGCGGCATTTTCTCCTCCTCCCGGGGTCCATTCCTGTTCTCTTGCTCCCAGATCCGCATGCCAGCTGCCCTGATTAGTTGGATTTCTTCTGGGGAGAAGAGTATACCCATGACAGAATTCAACTCTTCCCATGTATAAATGCTAGGACCCAAGAACTGGTCCACTTGATTAGATATACCTAGTGGATCCTCCAGCAAACCTTTTAACTCCTTCTTAAAATTCCTCACCTCAGAAGCCGTCAACAGCGCATTAACAAACCTAATTCCCCCTCTTGCACCTCCCATGGGCACTTCTCTCAAGGGGAATAATCGGTTCACTGTCTCTCCTTGAGGCACACGCTTCTGGGTTTGAAGCCTCGTATTGTAACCATGGTGTTCTACCTTCTCATCTGAGTCCTTTTTCATCTCTGATTCCTTTTCCCCCCCACAGCTGCAACCTTGCACTATCCTCCCTTCAGCAGGGACATTATGTATCGGGGAGAAACTAAGGGGTGTAGTTTGAAATGTAGGAGGGACAAGGAGAGGCATAGGAAGGTTCTGTGGTATGGCTGGGACATTAGGGATACAAGGCTGAGGTACAGGAGGAATTGGCTCAGGGGTAGGGGAAGCAGATGGAGCAGATGGAGTCTGGGGTGATGGAATAGGGTGCAGCGGAGGGGGTTGGGACATGTGTGGAGCAGGTAGTGGAGGTGGTGGGAGAGATATTGGCTGAGTAGGGGGAAGTACCAGAGGAGTAGGAGGGTGAGCTATAGGTGGAGTAGGTGGTGAAGGGCGTGGAAGACAGTCAAGAGGGTCCCACCCTTTTGAATTACTTTTCTCTCCTGCTTCCTGTGTTTCTTTCTCATCCGCTTCCTTCTCTTTTGATACTTTCTACACTCTTACTTTCTCGTCCCAGATCTCATTTTCAAGCCAGCAGGCTGCATATAAGATTTCTTCCTCATTTTGGGTCTCTTCTAAGTTAACACGTCTGTTTAAGGCTCTGCACATCCACCTTTCTTTGGGTCCGTACCAGGGCCAATAGACAGGCCCTTCCTGAATCGCTTCCTTTGACCAAATCTCGATAGTATAATTAATCATTTTAATTTTGTCCAAATTCTTTAAATTTTTATCCAAATCCCAGTTTTCGAGCATTTCTCCCAATGGGCTTTCGGGAGGAATGTCTTTTAAGTCAGTTTTGTCTTTCTTTATCTTTTTCTTCTTTCCCGCACACTGGCCCATGATTTCTGGTAATATTTATAGAGTGTTCTTAAGTATCAACAGAGGTTGGTTTTCTGGGTTTTTTTTGGGGGGGTTTTTTTGGGGGTTTTTTTGGTTTATTTTTCTTACAAACTTACGGCAGCAGATAGTCTCTGTTTCAAAAAGGAATTAGCTTCAATCTAAATTAGGCACAAAATTTAGTACACACAACACACAAATATATTAATATTTACCTAGCAAATATTCATATCTGGATGAACCAACAAAACCAAGGCAAGCTACCACAAGTTCTAAGAAACCAGGCAAAGCTATGAGAGAACAGATAGGGTTTTGGTAAAAGGAATGAACATCACAGGAAAATAACAATAACTTCTAATTTTTAAATGAGGGATTTTAAAAGAAATAACTGTAATTACATCTGCTCGTGGGAAAACTTATTAACCGTGGGAATTAAATGGCTGCTCGTGGGAAATCCGACAGGAAACCTCAGAAACTACAGCCTAAATGGCGACCCAACCGGAAACCGGATGAACCCTATCAGGCCCTTCCGGGACCCAATTACGGACTCCACCCCTCACCGGAGTGAGGGACCCTCCCTCCTCCGGGGAGCTCTCTCCAAAAATTAAGATGGCGCTTGCCAGACGCCACTGGACACTTCTCCTCTTTGCCTGATAGGCAGTCTGGGGACTATTGGACTCAGCTCACGCCAGAACCTCACCTATCAGGTTCACCGCAACCACGCAATTCAAACAATTTACAAGACTGTTTAACAGAATTAGCAGGCACTTAAAGAAATCTTCTGAATAACCAAAAAGGACCAACAGAATACACCCAAGTAGTCTTGAGTTCTAACTTAAAACGTAAATTGCTCACAGAAAACGTCACCAAAGAATTCTCTAACTTCCCTGGGTGGCAGATTCTAATTTCTCCTCCCCCTACGAACCTCACTTGGGGTTCCTAGCTCGGGGGTCCTAATTCCCCTTGTGCTGGGCACCTTCCCCTCCTCCCCTGCCCGAAAGGAGGCAATCCCCCAGCCGGTGGCTCCCCTTAACTCTGAAAATCTCCGGTCAGGAGTCTTTCTTCCAGCCCACAAGGGTCCTACTTCCCCAGGCACAGACTCTTTGCGGTCTGCCCCAAGGAACCCCCTCCTCCCAGGTGATCTTGGCTGATGGAATCACTACTCCCCCCTTCTCCGGGACTCCTAGCAATTCCACCCCCGATCTGGCAACGACCAAGCCACCTCTAGCTGGAGCCTGCACGGGTATGGGGTGGCTAGAAGTAGGGTACTCCCCCGTCTGCCACCTTTAAGGGTCCCTAGGGGTACAGCACTCACACGTTTTTCACTCACTTCCCTCCTTTCCCGGCCAGGCTCCTCGCAGAGGACCGGAACCGTGGTACTCGGAGGTCCTCACTCGCTTCGGGAGTCCGCTCCACGCAGCCCCCGTCTCACTCAGTCACCACTGCACGCACACTCGTACCCCCTAATGCCTCGACCCCACTCGCAGCACCGACCCGACAGCGAGTCCCGCTCCTCGGAGGGTAATCCTCTGGGTTGTTGGGCCCCCAATCTTCTCTCGGGACAGCTGACCGTCCTCCCGATGGTTGCGAAGAAATCCAAAGTCCAGGCGGCAAAAATTCTGCCAGACGCATCTTCCCTGAACCTGTCCTTCTCTGGGACCGCCCAGGGGGTGTGGCTTATCCCAGACAAGGCCCCAGAAAACTGTGTAAATGAGGCTTGGACTTTTTTGGGTGGAATAAAAGTCTGCTCGTTTATTAAAAAGAAAACCAGGAGCAGAGACTCGAGGGAAGCCCAAGTCCCACTCAACAATCCAGAAAAAACAAACGGTGCGAGGCACAGGGCGCTCCCTTGGACTCAGGTTCCTCAGGAAGACCCCAGGGGGCTGAGCCCCGGGGCAGTTCTTATGGTCTCTTTTGATGCTGTGATTGGTGCAGCTCAGATCCTCCCTCTGAGGGCTCATTGCTAGGCTCCTCATTGCTGTTCAATTCTGTCAGTCTCTGGGGCATCGAGTGATTGGTTTGCCCCCTAACCAGTAATCCCCCAAAGTGTTTACATCATGATTATTGGGTTATCTTAAGAACATTCTCGAACATTCTCCTCCTTTCTATAGACCCACTACTTTCCCCCATTGGTGTCCCCATCTAGTAGGCACATGGCAACATTACACCCGTTCAATCGCAATACCAATTAACTCATTAACTGCATACCCCCACTCCTCTAACAAGCAACTTTTAACTTCTTCTCAACCAAAAAAAAGAACTTTTACCCATTTATTACAAGCCTGCTCTCTTCACCTGCTGAAAACTTTTCTTTCTGTACCGGACTTCAAAGAAACCAAATCAGTTTGTTGCCGCTTGTGCTTAAGGGCACTTGATTTCTTTGCTCTTCAAACGTGGCCTCGACATGGAGTCCCTGGTGTTGATGTCCTCGGTGGTTCCAACCTGCCTCACTTTCCTCATGGATGTGCCAAAGCAGATGGAATTTTGGTGGAGCTAAAGACTGGGGGCAAAAGAATCATGACCTAGAACTAATCCCAAAGGTGTTCGACTGGGCCTCCTTTTTCTCCCACCTGGAGATCAAAGCCAGCCAGGGAGTCCAAACCCACTTTGTGGGTGTTGGGAAGGTGCCCCGTTCCTTCATGGAGGGCCAAGAGCTCTGACAGGAGCCTGCAGAAAGCACCACTTCCTCCTGCTCACGGTGAATTTCCGTGTATTTTTCTAGATACCTGTATTTCTATAGAAATCAGGAATTCTGAGAAAGCTGGGCGTCACGCCCGTGACCTTTGATGCTATTCAAGCACTGCTGACTGCTGTGCTATAACATTTTTAAGAGCCAAGAGGGAAATTTCACAAAAACTCTAATTGCAGGCAATTTCAGTTAAGGTCTTTGTGCCCTTTGTGCAGTCATTTCTTTTGTGAGCAGTAATTGCCATTTCTGCTTTCTGCTTTTAACTGTTCATCTCTGGGGAGAATTAAGTGGCCTTCCTGGTACGCCAGAGCCCTCTTATTACTACCTCCCCACCCTTTAATTTAGGATGGTGTGTGCAGATGCAGTGCAGCCCTCCTACAGAAGAGATGGGACCTCACACACAGGTATTTCAGGACTTGTGGACTTACTGTGCCTTTTCCTGGGCACAATAAATTTCAGTGATTTATGTCTTGGTATTCCAGCTGCCTCCCTGCATGGTGGCACTCCACAGATTAGATGTGGTCTTGGTCAAGTACGATGCAGCTTTGAAATCCAAAGGAAAAGGGGCAAAAAAGCTGTAGTAGGGAGTTGATGAGGTCGTGATGGCCTTCGCAGAGCATCGCCAACAGGTAAAGAAAGGGGGACTGGGCACTGGAAGGGCCTGCCCAGAGAGGTGGTGGAGTCACTGGTGCAGGAGGTGTTAAGGAAAAAGACTGGATGTGGCACTCAGTGCCATGGTCTGTCTGGGTGACAAGGTGGTGTTGGGTCACAGGTTGGACCCAACAAGCTCAAAGCTCTTTTCCAGCCTTGACTGTGTATTTTGCATGGTTTTTTTTAAACATTAGATTCAATTTTTATGCACCAACATTTGCAGGTTTCTTATTATTTCTAGGCTCTCTTCTGCCTGACAGCAGCAATGAGACACCAGCAGCAATAAATGAAAAGCCAGGAATGGCACAGTGCGTCCTTAAAAACTTTATTGGAGTGGCACGGTGCAGACTGCAAAGTACAGTCACGAGTCTAAATATCCCCAACTTCAGTCCCCACACCATCCCTGCCTGCAGACCCCGGGCTGCCAGTGGCCACCCCTTGCCAGCCCACGGCGGAGCTGTGCACGTGCCAGGATGTGCAAAAGGATGTTCTGCAGGGCAGGGAGGCAGAGGAAAACCCACAGAGGTGGTGGCAGCCCAGGGCTGCGGCAGCCGACCCGTGAGAGGCGCCTGGCCGTGCCTGTCCTCGCAAGGGAACAGGAGAAATGGGGCTTTGCTCCCTGCAGCATCACCTGCAGCCCCATCCCTGCGTCCCCTGCTGGAGTGCCAGGAACAGGAGGACTAGAAACAGTGCAAAATAAGATAAAAAGGAGCCCACCCATGGACCTGAACTTTGATCGCTGCTGAGGCTCGTGCGCCTCATTTCTTTCCCCACCCTGTGTGTTGGTAGCTGTTACATTTGTTATTTGTCCAGTCCAGGAGACTCCTGAAATTACGAGATAACAGTACAGATATAATTGGAAATAATGGTAATTTAAAAAAAAAAAAAAAAAAGTCCCGCCCTAGTGTGTTTTACCTACGGCTAAAGGCAGCATCCCAAATACCTGCTTTATGTCCAGACGTGCTGGAAGAAGCAGCTAATCCCCAGTTTCTCACTCTTCAGCTACCCCACAGCTGGCCTGCAGCTCCCCGCCAGGAACTGGCCTGAGCAAGAGGGTGCACAGCTCAGCTGATGGTAACTAAAGCTCGCTATATTCCAGAATACTTATGCATTCACTGCAACGTTAAAAAATGCTAGCACATATGAACTCTTCAGAGATTTACAGGCACTATGTGGAGATTATGTGCAAAAGTCTGCAGATTTTTTTTTTCTGGTTTGTTTTTTTTTTTTTGGCATAGCTCTTCATCGATGCAATACATTTCCTGCAAACAGAAAGCATTCTTTCCCCCTGAACGCTGAAGGGAATTACAAAGAAAGTCAGACTATGTGAGTCTTAATAAACTGAATTGCTGGGGAAAGAAACAAACCACCTGAGTCTACTACTGGGAAAAAAAGAAAAGATGATAAAAAGTCCAGCAAGTATCACTGTACAAAAACCACCCAGAATTAACTATGTGCTTTTGGCATCAGCTTTTGTTCTTCAGGAATAATCATCCACCCACAGAAAGAAGACATTTTACATGATGCACCAGGATCCTGGGGGGAAGAAGACAAAACAAAACATAAGAAAAGCTCAGAGTGCTCCTCTTCTCTAAATTGGAAATAAAACTCACAACATGAATCTGGGAAGAATTATGGGAAACTAAGCCTCTAGTCAGGCCCTGCTCCAGATGGGTGCAGAGCAGAGGTAATGAATGACACAAGCTCACTATCCTAAAGATCAAAACCCCCAGCTGAGATGTGCTTGGTCCTCATTCCTCTGTGAAAATGTCTTGGAGGAGCAGCACCTCATGCCTTGGAAAGCTTGGAATTCCACAGCCTAAAGGAGTGTAGCTACATGAAGTAGTTCTGTACAAACTGAATGGATAAAGGGTGTGAAGAAAGGCCTTTTCTGCCTAGGAACACTTAAGTGCAAAGCCATCCCAAGCATTGTGTCTTAACAGCAGCTCTAACTACGGTTTGGTTCAAGGACTGCCAGCAAAACTCAGCTTTAATTCACAAGTCTGAATTGTCCTTGTGGTAGCCCAGGGAACGGGGAAGAAGAAATCTCACCTGGTAAGGTTAACGTTTAGCTTGCTTTCTGCTTCTCAGATTTGCTGCTGGAGGACTGTCCCTTTGCCTAAAGAGAGGATGGAACAGTGAGAAGCTAAAACCTAAATCAGGCAGTGACAAGACACTCGTCAGAATCACAGTTCAGGCATAAATACAATCTGCACTTGAAATACAGAAAGTTCAAAAAAAGTGTATGTGACTTCTGTTGTGTACAAGTATTTTCACCTTTTCACCATCAATTGCTTTCTTTCAGACAGAGTGGGCTGTGCCTGACCTCGTCATTCCCTGTTCCTCAACAGCCTTTTACCCACACCAGTGATCAGCTCACAACATCCTCCTGAAGAGGAGATAAAGACACGCCTCAAGTTTACACTGGGAATTTCAAGTCAGTTCTGTGGCCACATAAAAGGCACCTGTGGTGATTCAATAATAACAACAACAGGAAATCCCATCACTGGCATGTAACATGTAAAATTCCCAGAGCAAATGTAATCATCTGATTCAGGCATCTACTGCAAATACCCTCTGTGAGAGCAACATGATGGAACAAGTTTCACCCTAACCTGTATCAGTTTTCTGTACTTAGAGATAACAAAAATCAAGCAACCCTTTTTATCTTTTTCCCACCCCCTTTTTTTTTTAAATTAGAAACAGCTGCCTGCCTTTCCACCATGTTCATTCTGCATATTTATGAAAGTATGTAGGTCTTCATTCATTTAAAAAAATAATTTATGATAATGACTTGGGAACCTGGCTGTGGTTGTAGGAGTAATGTGGGGATGCTGCTACTCAGAACTGTCAAGAAATGAGGGAAGTGGTAGGGATCCTGCCTGAGGCAGCTATAGGCACGCAAAGTGTGACTCTTAGATCAACAAATCTGGGAAGGAGAAGCCTGTGGAGCATGCACTGAGCCCCCCTCACACTCTGTCTGAAAGACACATATATTTTTGCCCATGTTTATTTCCTTTGAAATAGACAGGGGCCTTTCTCCTATGTGCATGTTTACAAAAACAGATCAAGTTCAACCTATTGATGTAAAACTCTCCCCAAAATAACAACCCTGCAACATGAATCCAAAATCCAGCTGCCCCTCTCGTATGACTGTCCATACTCTAATAAATGTGTTTATACCGTTTTAGGGTCTCTGAGCTTTCCTTTGTCCTTTGAGCTTGGTTTAGTGGTCGTAGCTTCCTTCCCACTTTTGTCCTACACTCCAAAGAAAAAAAATAATTACAGTTACAAGGAGAATAGGGCACTGATAGCTCCTACTCTGACATCTGCCAAAACACAATCTTTGAATGTGGTTGGCAGCCAACACAGGCCATGCTGACTGGAGACTGTGCATGAGAAAAACCTGGTAGAGATGGGCAGATTCTGTATTTACTACAGAGCAATAATGCTGCAGCAGCAGATTTAGTTCACAGCAGACAAAGCAGCACTTAAAACACCAGAGGCCCTGTCTTCAGCTGCCTGAGGATTCTACAGTGGCCAGAAGAGCTGTTTGGAATCACAGCTCTTTCCTCCCAGGAATTACAGCTGATCTGAACGTCAGTTTCAAAGCGGCTGCTCCTTTTCTCACTGCAAAACCTCCCCAGTCCATTCCTTCTGCTTTCTTCTTGTTACTCTGCTGTTTTCCCTAACACCTCTAAAAGTCTTTGCTCCTCCCTCCTTCTCTCTCCACAAAACCCTCTTGAACTGTGTCTCAGCTCCAGCCTACAACCACTCCTACACAGTTCCTCCTGTCACTGAGGAAAGGCTTATCTGCCTCTCTACAGTTTTTGGACACTCTAAAAACTGTTACCACCTTTCTCTGCTCAACTTACTTCTCCAAGCTTGTCTAAAAGGCTCTAATTACCAGAAACCTTCCTGCTTCCAAATATTTATACACAGCAAAACTCATCCAGCCTCCACTGCAGTAGTGAGACAATCTCTGCATCTTGACAGGCTTCCTGTAAACCTGAACAGAGCTACTGCAAAGAACAGTGAGGAGTGAAAAACTCTTTATTTTGCAGGTCATTAGTAGAAAATGTCCTACCTTTGAGTGCTGGGGTGTAGCAGGGGCCTTTGCACAAGTATCAAAGTCACCTGATAAGGCATCAATAGCTGCACTGTCATCCGCAGGTTTCTGCAATAATTTTAATTTTGAAGTCACAAAATATGCAACCCAACTTTCCACAGTCAAACTAATGGTTCAGGAATTTGTCTGCTTTAATTAATTATCCCTTTCTTAAGGAAAAACACACCTGAACTGTACCATTTTTACACATATGGCAGAGATGTCTACCTGAGGTTTCCAAGAGGCATGATTTCCTGAACATTCATAATGCAGCTGTACATAAAAACTCCAGTTACTGTGAAGAGTTACTCTTCACCAAAGTTTTACTGCCCACACTGCTCCTATTGCCTCCTGCATTTATGAGTATTTGCAATGAATAACCCCTTAAGCCTACAGTGACACAACTTTGAAACAAAATCAGAGCCCAGAGCACAAAAAAACCCACAGAATAAAATCATGAATATGAAAAACATCCTCAGTAAACCCCCATCATAAATGTTACCTTCTGTCCTTTGTGCTTCACGTCATCCTTTGATGTTGGCTTTGCCGGTTTACTCTTGGGAAGAAAAAAAAGCACATCCTCATTTTGAAATGGCCAGATTAGTTTTAAAATACAAGTATTGACATATGGCATTACTCAGTATTCACAGATTTCCAAGCAAGCTGCACCATTCTGAACAGATTTCTTTAGTAGTACAAAGTGATTAATTTGTTCAGAATGCCCAGTGGAAAAAGAGAAAAAAAACCAAAACAAGCCAGCAACAAAACTACATTTTTTTTGCTTTTGCTTTTTGACTTAGAAGCATGCAAGAATAGAGCTCCTCTCACTGCAGGATATTCCCATGTTTTACCCTAATACATAAATACAGTACAGTCACTCACTTATTCAACTTGTAATTTCAAAAAGGACAGACTGGCTCAGACAGACTCAAATTTGCACTGCTGCAAATAAAAAGTAGGGAAGTTTTTCCTTACCTGCTCACCTGACTCCAGAAGTTTTACATAGTCAGGTGGGATTGTTTCATCTCTCTCTCCAAGTTTGTCTCTGTGTTCAGATTTAGCCTTTTCCTGAAAGTATTTAATTTTTTAACAACTTTAATACCCATGTTAGAAATATTAGCAATGAACAATTCAGGGGGCTTATCAAACTTAGGACAGACAGCCTTTTCCACTTTGAAATTTTAAACCTACTGGGAAAATCCCCATTTATTAATTTCACTATGAAGCTTTCATGCCTGAAAGTTTTAAAAACTGTGGGTTTTTTTCAACTTATGCCACTCTGATTTTTCGCAGCACACCAGGAAGAACATCACAAGGGGGTTTTCCAGCAGACTGCTGAAGAACATTTTTGTCCTTGTTAATGGAGACATTTTAGGGATCTCTTTTTTCTTTTTTTTTTTTTTTTCCAGCCAAGATTCCAGCCTAAACTTATTGATAGGCAGCATATGGTGGCTTTGTTTTTCCCTAGTAATGTACTTTACTGTAGCTTACAGCACAATTTACAAGTAGAAATTACAATTTATTACTACTTTTATGCAGAAATTTATTTTCTTATTAGCAGAAGGGCCTTTATAGGATTTTATGAAAGACTAAATGAAGACAAAACCAGCAGAAACAAGAAGTTTAAAAATGTGACTGATTAAGTGAACTTGATATGTGTGGTTATAAAAGTCAAAGCTTGACAAAAAGAGGGCCAGAAAATCAATTTTAGAAACTGAGGCCTGAGAAGACACCTGAAAAATTATGAGAATAATGGCAATGAAAGGCACTGAACTAAAATTATTTCAAATCTTTGGTAACATTTCAACACTTGCCTCCAAGTGGCTAAAGTATATTAACCAAATCAACATTTTTCACAGAACACACAAGTAACCCAGATGACTGAAGAGTGGCTGATATACCTACACATAAGAACATGTATTTTTTTCCAATAACCTTACTCTTAGAACATCTAAAATCCCCCATTTCATATACTCCTGTGAGTATATGAGAACAGATTCTGGGTTTTTTGGTGGGGTTTTTTTGTTGGTCAGGTTTATTCCCTCCCACCCCTCCTTCTGCCCAAATTGCTCAAGTTTCAGAATGTCTTTTGTTACCTTTACTTTATCAACAACTGGTTTGTTCTCATCAGGGTCAGGCTCCCTCTGTCCCAGGGAGCCAGACAGGAGATCCAATGCTTCATCCATCTCTTTTTCTCCCTAACAAAACAGAAACACATTTGTGAAAGCACATCTGCTGCAAAAACTATGTAATTCATCAATCTAATATGTAAGTACTGGTTAATGAACTGTACAACTTGAGTGAACAAAGAGCTCTCCCTTTGTAATTGCAGTGTAGCGTAATAGCTGGGGAAAATACAGAATATTTAGACCTGCAGAAAACATAATTTCAAGAAGGGCTTATGGAATTTATTTTAATGGTTTTGGTTTTTTATAAATAAGCCTATCTGCTGTAATGAGAACAGATCTATGAAATGATTGACAATTGTTTGGCAATGGTTGTTTGGCAACTGCCATTCGTTTTGCAATTTTATCCAAAACCTGGATAGAAAAAAATCCCTTAAAAGCAACACAGGTGGGATGAGCTTTGTATTCCCCTTCCAAACCAGGGTGGGAGCACCAGGGGAAGATCCCTCTAGCTGGATAAAAATGTGTGAACAACGCTGCCATAAATGCCAGTAAGGAGAGTTCTCCTGGCATTCAAAGGGGATCATAGTGCCGCCTGTGGAACTCTGTTGAAAATGGGAGCGTCCACTCATTCTTTTTTTCTTTTTCCCCCCTTTTTTTTCCCACCCCAGGGGAACATTTTCCTTCTCTGCAGTAGCCTTTTGTAGCAATAAATTATTAAATTTTGCAACAGCTCACACTGGTAAAACTGTCCAGATCACGCTGCTGCCTCTCCTCACCACTCAGCCCCTCGTTTTGGGGTAAGGACCTACAGGAGAAGTTTCTTACTGAGGTAGAAGCTGGAGGGGCTGCTGAGTGCACTGAGGAAACCATAGCAGCAGAGATCACATCCGAGGAACTCACAGGCTTGGCACCCTCCTTGTCTTTCTGGAAGAACGAGACACACAGGGGGACCCACAGGAAAACGTTCACCAGACTCCACACATCCAAAACACAGCGCCTACACAGGTAATTTCTAGGACTTCATTTTTCCTGAGGAGCTTTGCTTATTTCAGATTGAAACACGCTCCCACATACACACTGTGGGACCATTCCTCATCTCAGTTTGTTGTTCAGCCACCACAGCTGAAGTTTTAACAGGTTTAACATGACTCCAACAGAACTAAGATTTCACCAAGCCCATCTAATATTCCCAAAACACACTTTTAAAAACCTCAGCTGCAAAGCACTGCTTATGCAAGTAAGTGGTAAAAAGGTAGCCACCTAACTTAACTAGGATTTTTTTGTTTGTTTGTTGAAGTCCTGCTCTTCTATTAACTTACTGGAAGAAGTATTTTAAGTTTTTAGCTACTGGATTTCATTTAAGGAACTTTACAAAAGGGAAACATACAAAATGTCAAGATTATTCAAACAACTTGAAAATAAAACCAGATTTCAGAAATCAATTATACTCACCTTTAGTACAGTTGATGCAGGTAATGGTGCAGCTGGTGACGGAGAACAGGAAAATCCTTCTGTCAAACCCTCTAAAAGATCATTTTCACTCATAGGCTGCCATTGAAAAGAAAAAAAAGAAGACTGTAAGTCTCTTCATCTCTTAAAAAGTAAGCAGGTGACACAGCCCATTTTTAAACTGAACAGTGGGTAACCCTGCTGACATTTGGTAAGCAAGTCATGAGTGAAACAGCTATTTGAAATAGTCACTTTTTTTACCTGTGACTTCTCTTCTGGTTTTGGTAGGAGTGGTTTTCCATCTTTATCCTATAAAGAAAAAAATCTCTTGCATTAAACCAAGCAGTCCTTAAATGGCCATGCAATACAATACAATACACTCTGGGAGCACTCACTGAACAATCTAAAGTGTTACATGGGACAGGGATCTGAGCAGCAGCCTCTACAGCATCTACTGCTGCTACTCAAGATGCCACTTAAAACATCCAGGTCCTTGGGGGTTTTCTTAACAGCTTTAAGCAATCACAGTTTATTTAGTTCTAAAATACCAGAAGCTACTGAAAGAATCCAGTGTACGAATCTCAGACAGAATTATTAATCTGCAGGTACCTGCACCTAAACCAGTTCTATGTTCATGCAGGCATCCAATGATAGATGCCAGATTATTTGTGGGAAGTACAAACCAGAATTTCTAGATACTATAAAAATGGCTGAACCAAAACATCAGTGTTTCAAAATGAAATGGGAGTCTTAGTTTCATCCACGTGTTCTGAGGAATGAAGGGGAAGCAACACTAAGAGAGCACATTAAATAAATTACTTTGGCTTCTGTTAAGCTGTACTCTGGAGGAACTGTTTTTTCTTCTTTGCCGAGCTTTTTGTGTTGCTCCTTTTTGGTTTTCTCCTGTGAAGGCAAAATAGGAATCATGGTAAGAAAAACAACTACCAACAGAAATGCACAAGAGCAAGCTTTCTGCCTTCAGTCTTCTGATTCAAATTGGTCTTTTCTCATTCAATGCAACCACCAGATACAAATCCCATGAAAATTAAAAGCAAGCATTTTCTCTTGAGAAAGCCTTCACTCCTCTGCCTGATTCTTCCTCTGCATATCACAAGAGGCTCTACCTATTTCAGTAGCGCTAGCAGAGGTAAGTGGATAGACAAGGGTGGACCAAAATCAAAAATACCTCTGTGTCTTAATTCTTAGCATTTCTGGAAATCCACTCAACAGCTGCCTGGCCTGCATGCAAAAGAGGGCTGAACAGAGAAATCAGTGGCCCACTTCAAAGATTATTACCCCCATACAAGTTATGCTGGAAAAAGGCCAGTTAAGAAAAGGGACTAAAGCCAACTTTGGGAACTTTTGCCTGACAGAATTCCAGCCAACAGAAGGGCTGGTTTCTGACTTCAGCTTCTGGTTTCTGACTCCAGCTTCTGGTTTCTGACTCCAGACAGTTCCATCTGCTTTAGGCTGGCACATGGGGGCATTCAGACTGTGCCTACGAACAGCATTCCCTTAGACAGGATTTCAGTGACTTTGTTATGGCTCCCTATCTAAATATATAAACCCCCAAAGTTTTGTGCATAATTCCTAATTTAAACCCCTCATCATAAATTTGGTTCCTTCAGAAAAAGGACCATACTGTGTGCTATCCCTGATGGGCACCTCAATCCTGCTTCAGTTCAGCAGAAAGACACGATAAAAACACAGTTTTCAGAAACTGACTGAACTACTGCACTGCAATAGTCAGATTTATTAGGAAAGTGTACTCACTGTGTTGAAATCCTACTAGTACTTCCTAAGTAGAACAGAACTGGTTTCAACAGTACATTCTGTCTTTTTAAAAAGTGAAAACATAATGTCTGCGTTGTTTGTGAGCTGAGGAAATGGACTAATGTGGAAGGTAATTACATCAACAGTCTATTTTTTGAGGTCTGATTTTTTTTCTCTACCTTAACTTTGTCCACAGCAGGCTTTTTTTCATCTGGACCAGGCTCTGTCTTTCCTAAGCTACCGGACAAGGCTTCCAGTGCTTCATCTGCTACAGGACCAACCTGCATGGGAGTTGATACAGCAAAAAATCCCAATTTTTAGTTTGATGAAACCCGTTTTTGTCTTTCCCTGCAGTCCCTAGTGGGTTCACAAACAGCATCTCCTTTAGGGCAGTAAGAGCTAGAGCAGACCACAAGAACTGTCAGTTTGGCTTCCTCTTTGAGGAAGGTCACTGACCATTTGTTTTGTGCTTGACTTGGCTTTTTTTTTTTCTTTTTTGGTGAACCCCTCAGCCCTTGTGGGTTACCACTACGGAGGAAGAACATGCAATACTGAAATGACCACCGTGACACCGTGCTCTGCCATTCTGAAACACTGAGTTTTGCTTTAGCTCCAGCTGAAGGGGCTTCCACTACTTACTGAAGACATGGGAGCTGCAGACTGCACAGTGCAAGCTGTGGCACGAGGGACCACTTTGTCCTCAGTGGGTTTTGCAGGCACAGAACCTGACGGCTTCTGAAACAGAAAAATTTACCCCCTATTTTACTGAATATGCTTAGAAAACACAAAATGCGCCTGTTAAACGGCTATTTTTTTTCCTTCTTTTTTTCTAAATACAGTACTATATGACAAAGAAAAGTCTAAATTTAAAGGCAGAAGATTCTCAATGAAGAGCTGAGTGACAATACTGCATGCTCCACTAAAGGCAACAGGAAGGGTAAAACAGGAAGAGAAGAAAAAATGTTCTTCTTGAAAGAACAGTAGCACTACCCAGTCTTAGCAAAACTGTCAGTGTCAGCTTCTCCACTGACCCAGAAAGACATACTTTGGATATGTTGCAGGGCTTTGGTGCTTTGGGTTGTACTGCAGGCTGTGCAGGGCAGGCAAAGTCCTTTGAAAATTCATCAACAAGATCAGATTCACTCAGAGGCTGCAACAACAGGGGGAAAAAAAAAGAGACATATGTGGCACAGGTGACTCACTGCCTCTTTTTAATTTACTTTTTCAAGAACTGTATTTCAGCTACTCATAAAGCAGGAAAACATCTGTAGCCTACACTGAAATAACCTTTCACAATTACGTGCAACAAAACAGCATTAATTTTGCAGTACATAAAATCAAAGAAAAACATACTTCAGAATAAGTTTGTTTCTTTGTTATCATAAGTCAATGTAAGGTACAGCACTGTGCATATAAAACATAGCATAGAGAACCAGATACACACTGTTCAAGACATGGCTACTGAAAAGGAAAATATGGCCTCTTAATTAGGAAGAAAATGCTAATACTTACTAGCAGAACTAGAGTTGCATGAAAGTTCCCTTAGCCTGTCCTCTGACTGCTGACACCCAGTGGTTCTCACTGTGCATGTTTCAGTGAGTAAAAATGCAGTTTTAGTTTCCTTCTGTGTGTGATCTATTACAATCTACTGACACTATGTGAACTAGGCCTCCACACTCCATGTATCTCTACATGTGTACACCTGAAGCTCCTGGGATCCTCCAAATTACTCTTCACAGCTAAATGTTTAAATCTTTGCTAGCAGCGATGGCCACTCACTTGCTGCATGGAACTTAACAGCTTAGGGACAGACTCATAATGCATAAAGTGACATTTCTGAGAGAGAAATCCCTCCCTTATTCCCTTCCCCTAATTCTTTACAAAATGTCTCAACACGTAAGGCCCCACTTTTCATAATGCCTGAAATCCTCCTTCAGACACTAAATAAAAAAAGGCATTTAGGTAGTAACTTTTATTCACAAAAATAATGCCACTGCATGTACTTAAGACTATGCAGAGTGGAGGCCCAAAAAAACCAGACAAACCCTAGCTGAAATCCTGAAGGAAGGCCTTCATCAGCAATCACAGAAGAACTGTAAGCAGCTGATGGTTTCTAGCTATCAACACAGCTTTCCCCACTTTGCTGATTTTGGTTTCACTGATCTTGTAAGTATCAGAAGTGATTCCAAAGGAATACTGGCACACACATCTTCCTCAAAACCACCTTCTTTAAATTACCCTGAAGAGGTGCTCAGAAAAATACTGTAACACGTGTCTGATATTCCCATGGTTCTCCTACAGAACAAGGATTCAATTATATTTGTAAAGGGAAGTGGAGGAGAATGGGAATACCTGTTTTTCTACTAACCACTTAATAATCCTTCGGCACAAGATCTCAGGATTCGGAGTTTGTGTTCTGCCCTGGTTTTGTGCAGGACTTCAGCCCAACCTCCCTTAGCTTATGCCATGTTCCCTTCTAGAGCTCTTCTACTTTTCTGTGTGCGCCATCTCTTTTGTGCTCCCTGTGGAACAGGCTTATCTCCTCAGGGTTATCTCCTGGCAGCAGGGCCTAGTTCCCCCACAGCAGAGCTGCTCTCTTTTTCTCCTCATGACATGCCTGGCAGGAGTTCCCTTCTGTGCAGCCCTCAAACATCCACCAGTCAAGATAACTGCATGCCTGAGACCTGACCTAAGAATTTTTAGAGACCAAAAGTCTTTTTTCCATCACTGCCTTTGCATTCCTCCCCTCCACACTTTAACCCTAAATAATAGGAATTACTTCACATTTCTGATCAGAGGGCACTGTGTCATTCTCACTCAAACTGGTCCCGACCTTCACACTCATTTCAGGAGAGCAGAGATTTCCTGTGCTTTTCCAGTTTTTGGCAGCACTCCTCAACTCACAGTATTTCCAAAGTGCAGCCCTCAGTTTCTTCAACGCACAGTTCCCTTGCTTTCTTCCTGTGCCTTTAAAATTAATCTTTGCTACTCTCTCTTTCAATATTTTAATCCTCTCTTGCCCTTTCCAGGCCACGATGGATACTCTTTGCAAAGTCCAGATTGTTCTTTGTGATTAGGAAAATGTCCACATTTTTTTCCTTCTTTCCAGTAATTTTCCTTTATACTTGATCACTAACGAGAGGAAACTATCAAGAAAACAAAAGATTTTCCTGCTTCACCTCTCTGTGTCCTTAACAGCTCCAGCAGACCTCTACAGAACACCTTACAGTAACTCCCCACACAGCCTTTCTTTGAGTCAGCACTAATTTTTGTAACACTCTCCTGTCTTGGAACTCTCTAAACCTTTTCCTTATATAATCTCTTCATTCACAATGAATTTCAATACAACCAACTTCCACTTGGTGCTTCTGACCAGCAGGTTTTGTGCAAGGAAGTAAAACACACAAGCAGACCAAGAGACTTACATCATGGCACAGAGAGAAGTGATGACAGAGAGGGAGAAAACAGGATATCTAGCCACACTCCTACAATATTGTCAGTTTTCTAACCTTTGGTTTTTCTTCAGGCTTCAGCAATATTGGTTTTCCATCTTTATCCTAGAAGGAAATTAAGTATTATTGACATTTTTCTGTTGTTACAAGAAGTGCCATACTTAATAATCACCAGCAAAATAATGTGAAGTAAATTACATACACAAGAATTAATCAGTGACAGGAATTCCCCTAAATGGGGAATTTTTACATGGCCAGGTAAGTAGATCAAAAAGGCAAATGTGATGTCAGCACTATACAAGAGACCAAAAAGTGTTCTGCTGTTGTTTTGGTTGACTTTGAACCAATCTCCATCACTTTGGGTGACAATCCAAAAAAAAAAAAAAAAAAAATTAAAGAGAGTGCAATTTCCCCACCATTTTACATCAGTGTTCCAAGGTTACGTTACAAAGTGATACTGAAGAGCACTCCTGCAAAGGGATGGATTTTACAGCGCTGAGATTTAATGTCAGAAACAAGAAATGCCACTCTTGGAGAAGGAATGGGTGACTTGGCAAGATCTCTGCCCAGAATGCTTGGAAGAAACAATAATGCCCACAAAGGAAGAGGAGATCAGAGGTACGGAAATCACCAAGGAGAAAGACATTCATTAAGTATTAGCTTGGCTTGTTTTTCCCATGTTCTTTCTGTAATGAAAGAGAAGTGTCAGGCACAGTGCCCTACCTAAAAAGCAGTGGAGGCATGAAAAACTTACCAACTCCGGCGTTAACCTGTACTCTGGAGGTATTGTGCCATCACGTTCTCCAGCCTTTTGTTCCTTTTTCTCTTTGGCTTTTGCCTTAAAAAGAAAGAACATTAAAAAAAAAAAATCACTTAAAGAAATTAAAATAAAAACTCCAAGTGCACAACCTCGCCATCAGGATTCTTCCCCCTGCTGCGTGCAGAAGGACTGGCATCAGGTGAAATTATTCCACGTAACAAAATACTAAAATCCCTCCAATTATTCCTGTCAAACATCTGTGGTAAAATCATAATGGCTTAGGATTCAACACCATATGTGAATATGGCTAAATTATTTTAAATCCTGAAGAATTTTAGACAGTATTCAGAGCTCTATCTTTGTGGCAGGCACTTTTAGAATTTTTGTGTGTATCAAATCCTCTTGCATTTTTTTCTTGAATTTCAGCACTCTGATTACACAAGCCAGAATTCTGTATCTTTTTCCATCACTGACACCAAAAAAAAGCTTTTAATTCTCTCTGCTTCCTTCATGAAGAAATGCATCCACATTATCTGAAGACACAGACTGACTAAACCTGCAACACAAGAAGCTCTTTTTTTGTCAAAATTTAGCTCAGCAGCAGCAGATTTTTTACTATTTCCCTGTCATTTGTTTGCTCTGAGCTGTAAGTGAAGACAGGAAAAAACCTGCTCTAACTATGGTTATAGGCAGAGCTTGCAAAACTAAACCAAAAAGTTAAAGCTTAACATGCAAACACAGGATTACTGTTTAAATTCTATCTGTTGAGGAAAAACAAAACTCACAAAAGAGTGAAAGGCAAGACTCAAATTAGAAAGATAATGGAGTTTGATGTAAAAAGGAGCACACACACCAAAAGTCAATTAAAAGTCAAACAGCAAATGTGAGCAAAATGAAAGCTTGCCATGAATTGTACAGAGTGCTGGGGAAAAAAACCAAAGAAGAGTTAAATCTACCAGTGAATGTATATACATGTATGTTTGCCTGTAAAAGCAAACAAATGATATGCTTATAATTTTCCAGACCACCTTACTATGTTCTACTCTACCTGTAGCCACTTAATTTTCTCATTTTCCTAATCAGTGAAGACTCAAACATTCCTTATGCCCTTGGTAAGAAAGTCACTTTCTTGCTATTTTACACATTTGTCCAGTGTCTAGCAAAGAGAACTCAGGATTCCACAGCCAGAACCTGGAAGCCGGGGTAAAAAAGGAGTGAGGTGTTACCTCTGACACCTCTACAACAGGGGTAGGATCTTCTTCAGGTTCAGGTTCAGGTCCTCCAAGAGTATCAAGAAGAGCATCCATTGCATCGTCTTTAATTTCCTGTATTTAAGAAAACGTGCAAACGATTTTGTTATTTCTTTAAACTGACCACGGGGTTTTTCACCTTACGTATTTTTATGCTGTGTATGAAGAAAACAGCCAGCACCAGATTGGTCATTTTGGTTTGGCTTTACCCAACTTCCTTAACAACCAAGTTACGTGATAAGAATTAGCACAGTTTTAGTCAAGACATGGGGCTCTTCTTAAGGAGAGAAGAAAAAAACCACAGGGAAGTAAAAAACTGCCCAAAACCCCACAGTGTCACAATGACATGTAACACAATTCTCATATGCTCTGACATGGCAAACCCAAAAAGTGCATGGTCACACTTGCTCTATTCAGAGGGGGAAAAAAAAGAAGGTGCATAAAACATGAGAAAATTACATCATATACAAGTTTTAAACACAGATCACAGAGCTAAGAAGTTTTTCCTACTAATATTTCTACTGTAGTGCCTCTAGTGAGAAGAATCACAGTTATTCAGCAAAAGAATCCAGAAGGAAAATCATCTGATCTCTAATACAGTAGAGTCTGAGCAACAGCAGTTCTTGTTATCCCTGTATTTTCTATCATAAAGAGGATTTACAACTGAAAATGAGAATGATTAGCATCTTTACAAGACCAAGAGCACATAATAATGGCATATAGCCTGTAAATTTTAACTTAACTAGTGAAAGAATGACTATGTGTACCTCTTTTGTTTTTGTTTTCTTCTCCTTAGGAGGAACTGAGGTCTTAACTGAACTTGCTGCTTGTGCTTGCACAATTTCTCCTTCTTTGTTTGGCTTCTACGAGCGAGATGAAATTACAGGCAAGTTTGCAAAAATAGAAAAGAAGCAGGAAATTTTATCATTTTAAAATGAAATATTATGATAACAGTGTCAATTTTTCCTTACAATAAATGCATGCAATGGCAGGGAAGGTGTCAATACCTCTGTCAGACTTGTCTTCTCCTGAGCAGAAGCAGTACTGCAGGTGAAGTCAGATGACAGGGCCTCTGCAAGCTCATCATCTGTCATTGGCTTCTGAGCAAGGAATTGCAAACCAAGTTATGACCATGAGAAAGATAAAATATCACAGGTCAAACTCAGTTTACAGCCTGAGTCTGTCCCACAATTACTCACACAGTGACCTCATTGGCACAAGTTCCTGACACAGCAAAAAATAAAGGTGCTTGCCCCCATTGGTTGATTCTTGTCTCAAATAAGCTTTTACTTTTAGTAACTCAAACTTCCCAACCAGCAAAACCTAGCTGGCTGACAGGAATCTCTGGCCAAGCGCAGAACACAAGTAGTTTTTGCTGAAGGCATTACAGAGAGATTCCTGCTTGCACAGTATTTTTCCCCTTTGTTATTCATATGCCCAGTATCTCAGTAAGTATTTATTTGACTTGTTTCAGCTTCGGTGTCCTGAAAATTCCTACATCTTTACTAAAAACATCTGTGCCAAGCTCTATTTAGTTTTATCAGTAGCTAGGTTATCTGGCCTCCCACATCCCCCCCCCTCCCATTGCCTGGGACTTTTGCAGAACAGGCAACATTTATATTTTCCTAGGAATCCAGTGATAACTGGGTTGTTTTCACCTGGGCTACTTTCACCTGACAATATATTAAAAAAAAAAAAACCTTACTTCATCTTGCTCATTTGCTTTTGGTGGGACCACATCTTTGCCATATCCTTTGCTCTAAAATGAGAATTAATTTTGCAGTAAATGGAAAGCAGAAAAATCCAATATGACAGAAAACACACATGAAGAATGTGTTTTTTAACTCACTGACCTTCAACAGTTTAACATACTCTGGAGGGAGACTACCCTCACGTTTTCCCAATTCTTCTAAGTATCTTGAATATATGTCTTCCTGTGAAAATAATGCATATATTAATGCTTGTGTACTGTTCTTTACTGAAATAAATTTCTGACAGAGCTACCTACAGTGACACTGCCAGAAAGAAAAGGCAAAGATTGGCTAGGACACTGTATAGTGTCTTTCAGTACCTATTGTCATGCACATGCCTCTGCACCAGCTTCAGCAGTGCTCATCATCCAGCAGAACTCCACAAATCCATTCCCAGATTACTAATTTAAGCCATGTCACTGTCTCAGACTGTAGGATGTATTGCTGTACCCAGACTGCTTTTTAAATATTTATAAATTTTTGTCAAGTTCTACTGAGCCACTGAGCCTGTAATCCTAATCCTTCTTAGGTGACTCTCCCATTCAGACTCAACTTTATGCATTCTTCAGCAAATTCCCAAAACTCTGCCATTTCTATATTAACAAAACCAACATTAAAATGTTACTGTGCACACTCTGTTTTAACTCTTAGCAGATCACAGCTACAAGTCCTGAGTCAACGCAGTAATGAGCAACTACAGATGTAATTTAGGGATGGATCTTCTAAGAAATAAGAATGTGAAGTGTAAAATACCGTAATTTCCGGGCCAATGTAAACAGGAGTGGTAGGCACATCTTCCTCAGGCCCACCAAGGGTATCTATTAGGCTATCAAGAGCTGACTCATCCATACCAGGCTAAAAAAAATAAGCAAACCATTATAGAAGTTACCACGGTGTACACAGGAAAAGAAAAAAAATTCTGAATCATCTGGTGAATCTGTAGAAGACGGCTATAAACCAAATCAAAAGCTTTCTTTCAGCAGGGCATGCACTTGCCAAATTTTTCAGCGAGAATTGTTCTAAACTCAATTCTTCAGTATCATTAACAAGGTATTTTCTATTTGTATATCAGTTGATACATATATATATTCAAAATAAGCAAAGACAGAGAGTAATTCATTTTAAACTTGTGTAATTTTAAGCTAGCTTCTAAAGAAATCCCATTTGACAAAGCAGAAATGACACACCACTGGTTTTTCACCTTTTCTTTCAGATGGTGCTTCACCATCATAAATAATGAGGATGTGTCAATACTTCAGTAGTTACATATTTATTTTTTTTCCTGAAACTGAAGTCTTTCAGAGAGAGAAGCACCCTCTGAGACATTATTACAAGGGAAGCCTTTGTCTGGGGCTATGTCTACCAACCTCAGCACTTGATTTATCAGCAGCAGCAACCACACTTGCACCAGCTGTGCCTGTTCCAGCAGCTGCACCAGTCACTGTGGACATTTCCTTGGACTTTTCCTGGAGCAAAATAAAAGAGAAAAATTAAGGGATGGTTTACTGAAATGTTAAAAGAGAGACAAAAACATCCAATGCTGAGGCTGTGCACATTTTTTTTAATCAGCAGCTGTGGCTGGTGCACCTGAGCAGCACCCAGATGCTTGGGCAGAGTGAGCTACCACCATAAAAGCTATGCTTCCAGTATGATTCTTCCGTGGAAAGAAAGCTTTCTATTTTAAGCACTCTACCTCCTCCTTTTTACTTTGCCAGTGAAAGGAATTTGCACAGCAAGAAACACTTTGAGGCCCCTTCCAAGCCTCTTTGGAAAGCTGTCATTTACTCCTGGTAGCTCTCAATGCACCATTACACTCCAGCTGCAAAAGGTGCTCAAGTGGGTGGGATGAAAACTGCTGCAGGCAGAGAGGTGGAGGAGCAACACCACCACACAAAATGCAGACTTCTGCATTAATGACACTCCCATTTACAGCCAAAAATAAGTGTGTTGTAGTGGAGCTGCAGGAGGCCTTCGTGTTACCCCAGGGCCTTGTCACCAGACATGTGCAGAACCAGGAGACGAAACATCTACATCCTGATACCACCACATGCTTTTCCTTCATATTTTTTCTCCATTTTCCCTGTGGTGGAAATGACCCCTCCCCAACTTTTTTCCCCAACTTTCCTCACTTTAGTTTTTCCCAGAGCCTTCCTGCTGCATTTGGAGCCAACACTGCAGTGAGTGGGCCAGGGAAGAGCCTGACAAAGAACCAATGACAGCTGTGCAGCTACAAGGAACTTAAAAATAACCTGAGAGAAAAACAGAAGAGCCCCAAACACATAGGAACAGGTCTAAAACTGTGGGGCTCTTCATGTTCTTTGCCTGGCCAACAGCTTATCTCCATAGCGATTTTTGGGGGCCCAAAGGTCTCACTTGACAATATTCAGCTAAAGAATCCATCTGGATGTGGATTCCTAACATCCCCTCAATAAAATAATAAAAATTGGCTTAAATAATAGAAATTGGTTGTTGCTTCTGTGATACCTTTGCTGTCTCTGTGGAGGTTGATGGTGGAGGCTGTTCAGCCTGAGTTGTAGTTACTTTTCCTGTGTTATTTGGTTTGGAAGCTGTTGTCACGGTAGGTGTGGTTTGGTTTTTTCCCTGTGTAGAGATAAACTATTATCACTAGATACGGAGGGCTGGCTTATTATTTTTTCAAACTATTTTTTTAAGCAAAATACAGAAGAAAAATACCAGAAGAAACCCTCTGAATTAAAACATTCAAAGAGAGAGAGAGAGAGAGAGAGAGAGAGAGAGAGAGAGAGAGAAATTACACAACTTACATCACTAGGTTCCTTTTGCTTCTCTTCAGACAGCTGTTTATTCTGAGAGTCTGCTGGCTGTCATAAAATAAAAAACAGAGGTAATTCACCATTTCCACCACTCAATGCTATGGAACATGATCCATGCTGGTCCAAGGAAGTACAAGACAGATCTAAAGATGTTTAACGGGACACTTCTTGGGCTGTCCCGAGTTTGTGCACAGGTATGTCACAGATCACACACCAGTTTCATGTGACACAGAAATAGCCAGGAGGTCAGCCTCTTTTTTCAGAGACAGTAAAAGGCCAAGGTACAGCAACTCTGCAGAGATGAAAGATATTTACCTTGTCTGACTGGGTGTTTTTTTCAGATCCTGCTTTGGTTGTTGTTGCGGACTGAAATATAAACGACATTTATTCGAAGATTAATATGCACGGTTATTTGCAGAGGATCAGATTATGTAAAGCAGAATATCAGACAGGTCCACACTTACTGGCACACATGCTGTCTAACTACTATACACTAATCTTGCAGTTCACAACATCCTAACACAGGCTGCCAATGATTTAAGAGCACTCTAAGGTGTGCAAACACCCACACACAAACTCATTCCTCACATGGGGGATTGAGAAGGGAAGAAGATGCTAAATACAGGGACCAGTTTGATAACAAACCCAAATTGCCACTACCAATTTCTGAAATAACCTCAAATGTTATTTAGGGAATTATTTTTCACTAGTTTATTAATAATTAAAATTGTAAAGTAAGTAATTATAAAAATACACACAGTCCTGATGAAAAAGACATTAATTACTTAGATTCAACAGGACATACATGGGGTGGGATATGTTCAGTTAATATCCTTATACTACACACAACAGAAAATTTGTATTTTTCTCTTCTCTGTAACCTCCTAATGCTCATATTTTACAACAGAGCTGAACAACCTGGCTAGGATAATATGACATGACTGCACTTCCAGGGTTTACACGTGAAAATCTTCTCCAGCCATGCCACAAAATCAGTTCCTGTGATTCACTCAGTCAAAGTACAGTAAGCAATAAATTGCTAGTAGTAAGAACTAAAACTGTAAAATTAAAGAATAGTTATGTCTGGTAAGAAGACAAAAAACCACCCTCCTCACCATATTTTTCTTCCTATTTTTTCTTGCTAGTTCAGCTGCACTATGAGCAACACAGTAAGAGGCCTTTTATCTGCCAAACATTCACTACCATTTAGAATCACCCAGCTTCCGTTTTCTGGCTGACCACACAGGGAAATTTGCTAAGTTTGTTTACCATTTGTTACGCAAGTATTCACACCCTCACACTGAACTGCAGACACTTGGCTGGGAAATCCTGAGCACACACTAAGTGCAGATGCCTGGGCATAATCCTGGCAAAGGTCTTGAAGATGGGGACCAGGGTAAAGAACACACCTCCACACACAAGTGGGGAAATACTGATGGAGAAGGAGAACCAAAAATGCTCAAAGCGAGAAAAAGATATTAAACCTCCCTTTCTTAAAAAAAAAAATCATCACTTAACCTCTCAGATTCCCAAGCCCTCCCCAAATTCCCTGCTTTTTATTTTGTCATGATGCCTAATACCTGATTAAAGCACAGTCATTCTCAGGTTCAGTCATGCTTTGTATGCTCCTACCGGTGTGTCCTTATTACATGACTACTGCTAACTCAAAGACACACACATACATTTCTGTACCTGCACACTAAATAATCCTGTAATGAAAGGGTAATCCTAAATTTTTCCAGTTTTTAGGCCAAAGTAAGGTTTTTCTGTAACATCTGTTGTAGCGAGTCAATCAGTCATGGGATGTCCTTCGGCAACAAGATGCAAAAAAAATGTAACAGAAGTGCAAGGATGAAGTTCAAAAAACACAGAGTTTGACTTTTTTTGCTCTGGGACTACTGCCTGCTCAGGATTCTAAGTACCCTGCTGTCAGAGCACAAATTCAGTTTTTTCTTATCTGCTTTTCAGAAGAAGACTAAACACACCTTGTTTTTGCAGGACAATAAAATATATGTGCTTGCACTTCTGCCCACACCCAACAACACCTGTACAGAACATTGAATAAAAATTCTCAACCTGCCAAACCAGTTATGAACAACTGCAAGTCTCCTTTTTTATACTGTAAATATTATTTTAATGAATACTTTATGCACCTTCTGTGTAAGGTATGCATCATTCACTGTTCTTTTGTAACTTTTAAAACGTGCAGAATTGCCCATACTATAAATTTATGTTAGGCAGTGCTGAAGAATAAATGAACTCATATTGGCAAGGATTTGGTTCAGGACTTTCACACAAAAGCATGCTGAGGCCACAATAAAACACGTGATTATAAACACCTGCTCACACACAGAGACACAACTATTTAAATACAGTTTTAGCAATTACAAAGCTCAAATCTAATTAAAAAAAAAAAAAACAAAAAACCCCCAGGCAAATCAAACCAACAATTTTTGTGTAAGACCATCCATTCAGAGGAATTGTTCAGCCATCCTTTAAACAGAGTCAGCTGTGAGCAGCCACAGACAGAAGCCATTGCATCAGCTGGTGGCGTGCACTGAATTCCTGTGGAGAAAAAGATGTTCCACTTCCCCTTCAACTGCCTGCTTCCACCTGCACTGTGCCAGGATCTGAGAGCAGGCATTTTAAACTTACTGAAAAATGGTCTGGAAATGAAAAAGAATACTTTTACACTGGTTCCCTGGTTGCACGAACACGTGCAAAAGGAAGGCAGCTGAAGGAGACGTGTTGGGGACAGCGGCAGTGGCAGCACCCTGTTTTCCTCCAACCCCTGCAAAATCCACTGGGTGCTGGCTCTACACCCTTGTCCTCCAAACTCTCCACCTAACACCATGCTTTGCCCACAGAACAAGAAATTCCACATTCCTTCCTCTGCCACAGTGAACTCAGGGCCTTCTCAGAGAGGCACAACACTGCAGGTTCATTAGAGACAAAGGATACACACACAGAGAACTGAAAGCTGAAGAGAGGTCCAGAGCATGTTTAAGAGCAGTGGCACACTAGAGAGACCTCAGGAAGGACAAATGAGATGTGGTTACAGCAGGCAATCGGGAAAGAGCTGGTAATTTGCAAGAACTTTAGGACTAGAAATTGAAGTGACTCAGCAACCTCACTTCTTTCCAAAGAAGTCTACTGTCAAAAATGCAGATGACTTGTTTAATCCAGCAGGAGAAAGATATTAATAATGCAACAGACATTAAAAGAAAACATTAATTATGGTACACATGCAAATGCAGGCTACTGTTTCAAAGGGATTTGTGTTTACCAGTCTTACAGTGCTGAAGAATGCCTCTGCTACTCTATTTTTGGCTCATTTACCACATTCTTCTGAGAGTTGTTTTAAATTTCAAGTAGGGAAAGACAGTAGCTGTCTGGGTTAGACCATATGGAGAACCACAGCATTAATGAACAGGACACAAACGAGTTTGCCCACAAACGCAACAGGGAGGTGAAACCAGAGGCTGGCAGATGCCTTCATGTGTGAGTAATTATGACTGTACACAAACTAAAAATTTGTTTAATTGCCATTCAGCTCGTAGGCGTACGTGTGCATGAAGGAAAAGGGTTTCAAAAGGCTGAGGGGAATGTAATGGCTAAATTCAAATGCAGAGATGAGAGATGCAGGCCAGAACGACCAGAGACAAGAGGAAAAAGTTGTTGCAAAGAAACTTCCCATTTGATAAATGCAAAAAAAAAAAAAAAAAAAAAAAAAAAAAAAAAAAATCACTGTGAAGGTGACCAAACCTCAACTCTGACTGTGCCAAAACACTCAAGAGCTGCCTGGCAGGGCCTCCAGCAGTGCTATTTACCTGCAGAGCTGGCTCTGCCTGCACCAGAGCACCTCCAGGGGCCTCTCCCACCCTCACCCCTCCAGGCATCGCTTTACTGGCATTTACACAAGGTGCAGGCAGCCTGAGCCTTCACCACCACAGAAGCCCCTGCTGGCCTCCTTTGGCATCCAGTTTTTGCTGGTTTTGCTGTTATGACTGTGGAAAATGGAAGAGGCTCGGGGGGGAGCACCATTAATCATTTGTTTAAACAACACAGGTAACTCCTGTTAGGCAACGGAGGCGTGACGGAGGACGATGACTCTCTCCTAACAAGCAAAGGACGTGACTGATGACACAGCCCTGACACTGAGGAAGCCCCAGCCACAAAACAAGACAGAACAAGCATGAAGGACAAAGGCAAGGGAGCTGTCAGACAGATAAACACAGGAGATTAACGAGACGATGCAACTGCACATACAGAGAAAGCTGAAGCTCCTCCTGGATTTGCTGAGTACGTGAAAAATCATCACCAGGTAAATAACCCTGCAATTACACTGGGGGGAGCTATACCCAAGTCACAAAACGCGACAGAGCTAAAATTAAGCACTGCAATTAATTTTCTTTTTATTGCTGTCGTAAAAACCTCTGGGTGCTTTGAATAGCATTTTTTTAGGGTTGTTTTGTTGGTTTGTTTTGTTTTTTTTTTCTTTTGCAGAGGAAACTAAGCTACAGATAAGAAATACGGGTAAAGTTACTCAGTACCAAAGTGCTAAAAAGGAAATTTCATGGCTTCATACATGTGTCATGCAAGCATGATTTTCTTCTGAAATTCTTACCCTGGTTTCAGATGGCTTCATAACTTGTGGTTTTGGTGCATCCACAGAAGGAGACTGCTTCTAAGAGAAAAAAAACCAACAACTTTACTTTTGTTATACATACTTAGTATTAAGCAAGCATCAAGAATCTGAATTCACTTGGTTATCCAGCTGAATAAAGAATAAATTATTTTTGAAAATTAGAGTTATTGTTTTAGATCTTTTGCCTGGCCTGTATTTTGACAATATATACACATAGAATTTTGACAGTTTGATATTGCCCACAGACCTTCTTTAAACATTATTTTTTCTCCTCTGACATGTCCTCACAGCAAATTTTTCATCAAGTACCAAGACAAACCCAAATCCTGATCTCACACTGAAGCACATGTACTTACTTTGCAGGATTCATCCACACTTCTCTTTAAAATTCTTTAACAAAACCTGTGCCTTTCAATTTACTAGCTTGTTACAGAAAATATTTAATACTAATTTGAGGAAACTCAAATGTGTTAAAAAGGAGTAGCTAATACATAAGCAGCACATGTTCCCCCACTATTCCTACATATCACCTGACCTTTCTGGAACTCTACAAAGCACATGTTCTGTTCTCCTGCTTTCAGGGATGACAATCCAAAACCACCATAGTGTGTTTCTGTTGTGGCTGTATCAAACTTCAAAGCCCAGAATATTCCAGTTGTCTCATCAATACTTTATAAAGAAGTAATACTACTCCTCTATTCCTGCGTCATGCCCCTCTGCTTAAAGGTGTATTTTGTATTTTTGCATATACTCAACAGCTGTATTCTATGATTCTGTGATTTGGCATCTCTGTCACAGTAACACATTCATAGGTCACATTTAAATTTGCAGCACAGCTTACTAATTTTTTTACGTTTTCTTTTCTCTCCCATTTTTTTGCATTGTCTCTGTTTACCATGCTACTTGCTCAGTGAGAGGTCTGACTGTTCTAAATATATAGATTTATATATATATATTATATATATATATGTATAGTTGTCACACTGCAGAAAAGTAAACAAATAATAGACCACAGACCTACAGATTGACTACTTAAAAGATGGGAACTTTTGTATGGGTGGAAACACACAGAGGAATATACCGAGTCTCCTACATCAGGGCAGAGAACAAAAGTTTTTAATAACCTTTTAATGTACTTCTACTACCACCATCAGCTAATCTGCCAGCAACAAGGCATTTTTCCTGATTTGCTCTTTAACAGTTTTCCCTCTCCTTTTCTTCCTTCTCCAAGAAATTAATCTGGATTCCTTCTGCATGACTAACAAGCAGGTATCTGTTCTACACCTTCGTATTAGTCACCCTAGTCCCTGTCTGTTTAATAATAAAAACATTTATCTGAGCCTTTCTCCCTTCCAGCCCTCAGAAAACTCCTACAAAGCTGCTGTCTTAAAATGCACTGAAAAATTCCTTTTCTCCCATGTCCCAGCACAGCAGCAGCACCACAACCTGCAGGGATGAATGAACACCTCCCAAAAGCCCAGCTGCTTCTTTCTGCCCTGTCCAGCAGGACAGCAGTGACCACCAGAAGCAAAAAGGTGAAGAATGGATGTACTCATGGAGGAAGAGGTGCAGTTTGAAAATAGAAAACAGCTCAATGCACGGCTGCTGAGCAGTGGCTGTTGAGGACACCAAACCATCCTCCCTGGGGACACTCAGGGTTAACTCAGAGGAACAAAGCCCTGAGGAGCCAGAGGGGAAAAGCAGGACAGGTGGGAAGAGCACAGGGACCACCACGCAGCGCCTTGCTTCGCTTTCACCACTTCCTACTCAAGTTCCAGAATGAAGGCCCACAATTTCCCACTGTCTCCCCAAAAAAAGCCACTCAGGAAGTGTGCTCCCTTTTCTGCTTTTCCCACAGAGGGAAGAATTGGGGTCCTTGTTCTCCCAGCCCTTCAGCCAGCAGGTTCTGCAGCCACACTGAGCTTCCCAGACTGACAATGCCACGAGGCTGCTGAGCTCCAAGCCCTCTGGCTGGTCTGGTCACCACTGTGCCACCCTGTCACCACCAGCCCGGCCCTGGGGATCAGCCTCTTACCTTGCGTTGCTCTGCTGCTCCCGTCCCCAGGACCCTGCTCTTCCGCCAGCTGTGCCCAGATGTTTCTGCCACAGCCCCACAGAGGGAGTGCAGGAGGCGTGAAGCAACACAGGGACGTGTATCAGGCGTGGAGGTAAATATTAAAGTGCTGCCTGGCAACCGGGCAACAAAAACCTCCTGACGCAGAGCTGCCGTGTGGCTGTGGCACACCCTGCTCGCACCCCGGCGTGCTCAGCCCCAACACCCCCTCGCAGGAAGGCTCGGGTGTCAAACAGTGAGGGTTTAACCAGACCAGGAGGCTGGGAAAGAGAAAGCCAGGAGATGCTGCAAACAGTGAGGGTTTAACCAGACCAGGAGGCTGGGAAAGAGAAAGCCAGGAGATGCTGCAAACACCCCAGGAGTGGGGTGTTCTCTGAGCTGTCAGGGATCCCTGGAGGGCAGAGCCAGAGGGGAGAACCAGAGCGATCAGTGCTGATTCCTGTTCTCCTGCAGCTGCAGCCCCATGGGTCCTGCCTGAAACCAGGCGTGGGTCTGGAGGGTGCTGTGCAAGCCCTGGTGCCCTGTGAGCAAGGGGCAGCCAGGGATCCCAGCCTGGAGGATGGCTAACACATAGCTCTTGTGTGAGCTGGGGGGCAAATCTGCAGCAAGGCATCCAGGACCACCGGTAGCCCACGAGGAGCTGCTCCCTGTGTAAGACTCCCAAGACCACCACCGCAGGGACTCGAAGGACAGGGAAGAGGTTACAGGATAGCACTGATTAAACAAAGACTAAAATCCCTGTTAATTACCCCCCCTGCCAGCAGAGCTGCTGGGTGACATGCAGCATGGAGTGATTAACAGGGATCGGCCTTTGCACAGGAGCTGACCAGAGAACCTCAGGTGCTTTTGAGTTAGAGGATCGCTTTGCAGGATCGCTTTGCAGATGAAGAGACCTGGAATCTAATTTGGTAAGAGAAGGAATACCCTTGGAAACTCATTTGTCCAGTTACCAGGGCAGTATTCAGGCTACTGTTAAAAGAGAACTGTCACAGAAGCCAAGCAGTGGGTTAGCAAAACAAAACAAAACTATCAGAAATTGGTTATCTACTCTTACTGTGTGTACCTCAGAAATCAGCAAGTAAAATGGAAAGTGCAATAGCAGAAGAAGAAGAAAATAATGGTGACAAACATCAAAATAAAAAACTTTAACAGCTCAGAGAACTGGATGCAGATGCCCTTTGGAAAAAGACAACAACAGGCAAAGAAATCCATGAGCTCTCGGTTTCACATAAGTAAAAATCATTGAAACTACTCTAGAAGTTCATGAGGAAGATTCATCAGACTGAGGAAGGTCATTGCAGAAACTCAGAAAGGAGCACAATGCACCAGGTGGAGACCTTCAAAACCAGAAGAGAGGCTGCAAACACTTACCAAGCAACCCATTCAGAAATGCTGAGATGACGACAAGAGAATAAGTAAGAATCAACAAGAATAAAGCAACAAACCTCCAGAGTGGGACACACTGTCACTGCAACTTTTCACTACTTGAGGTGACATTTTCTTGAATAAAATGGGGAAATTGGTCTGTAACACTGGGTTACAACCTTGCTTTCAGACAGCTGAACAGAACAGAGCTCCTGATCTCTGACACTGACATCTTGAAGGCAGTAACAGAAAAACCCAAAACAACACCAAACCCTCCTAGACAGGCAGCAATACTGACAAAAACATGTAAAGGCCATAATGTCACAGGCTGAGATGCTCCTGCCAAAAACAAGCAAGGCAAGAGGAATCTGGGGAAAAGTAATCTGTTGCTGTGACAATGTGAATATAAATGTAAAATACAACTTCCAACCTCTTTGGCTTGGGCTTTTCTAGGTCAAGTGCTGGAACAATTTTGGCCATCACACTGCAGCAGAGATGAATATTGAAAGATGTGAGGACAGGTTTAGGTGGAAAAAATTACTAAGAAGTATGTATGAATGACTTAGTGAAAGGAAAGGTGAGTCAGCACCTGATGCTTTGGTCAGGGCTCCACGAAATGGGAAACAAAGAAGAAAGTGACTTAGCCTTTAATAAAGAATCTCTCAGTGATCTTCCTTCTGGAGGGAACAGTCACTCTGTGGCAAAGGCTACCTGGACAAATCAGGCACCTCTAGCTCTAGCAGCCCTTGGGGGAGCTTGTATAAATACCTGTTGGATTGATCTAGCTGAACTCAGTCTGGAACAGAGGACTGAAGAGCCACCCAAGTTCTCTTCTGGGTTAACACTCCTTAGGCATGGCTGAGCTGGGACTGCTTCTCAGGCTTAGAGCTCACACCACCTATGATTTCACAACCACTAACTCACAGGGTGTGTAATGCAAGGGAAAACCTAATCTACCTGACTACAAGTGGCTGCTTCTTTCCATGAATGGCCCTGATACCGAACTTTAATTAACAGTGCTTGTAAGATGTGGGCAGTGAAAGCTCTTCAGAGAACCATTGTGAGAAATAATGGGTTATTCTGCTGAAGCGTGAAATACCACTTAAGCTGTTAAGAGGTTAAACCTCTCACTTGCTTTGATGGTGTGTGGCAAGGGCTGTACAGCCCTCCTGCCCCCGGACTCACACACAGGAGGTGGGACAGGGATGGCACCACGGGTGTGTGTGCGCACATGTACAAATAGATACATAAATATACAAACGTGTGTATGTAAAGCTACGCAGCATCTAAGGCATACAGTGACTTAAAATGGGAAAAAAAGTTTAGCACTGATACTAACTCTTTAAATATCTTTTATTGTTACAGCATCTATAGTAGCTGAGTTCAAAAATTACAACTTTGAGTGCTCCTATGTCATTTTCCATCCCAAGTAATTTTGGAAATATTCTGCTATTTTGCAACTGCTGCTCTTACATGCAGTTCTGCTATTACATTTTTAAGAAAAACAACAGCTTTTAAAGAGAAAGATAAGAATACCCACAACAACCAAGAAAATGATACTCTTCTGAAGATTTCAGTCTCCCAGTTAATTTTTTGGAGGCTTAATATTAAGAATCTAATGAAATGGAAGAGCAGGATGCGGGTTTCTAGTCAGTACCTGTGTATTAGTCAGACACTGGGGTATTTGTGCTGCCCTGTTGTGACGGGTTTCTCTGTAGAAGTGATGAGAACGATTTCTAAATGATTTACGCTGCAATTTCTGATGGCTGACTTTGCCCACCTGTAACTTCCCTTTCATTCCCATTTTACTGAAACTCACCAACACTGCATGTTACAAACAAAGGCCTTCTGTTCCTGTCAGCCACTGAGGGCAGGTGGGGGGAAAAAAAAAATCCTTGGAGTACAGTTCCAGTTACGTTATGTGTAACTCTAACTCAATCTAAAACTCTTTTCCAAAGTCGTTATTTTGGCTGGTTTTTAAACGCAGGCTACTGTAGTTCAATTCATCAATATACCTGGTTTTAAATACCTGTCTTTGAAAAAAAAAAAAAAAACAAACACCAAGAAGAAGAAACCCTGTCTCTGGAGACACTTCGTTGTGCTTTTAGCATTCATCAACTCAGCTGGTGTAAATACAACCAAAAAATATGTACAATCTATTACTATCATTATAGTTCAAATTCCTGCAGCTACCATTGTGGAAAAGAACAACCCTAAAATTTCCTTATTCTGCCATTTTCTCACGACGCAGAATAAGCATTTGCAACAATCATTAATCCATACCCAGAAGCAAGATCAACCACCAAGATGGTAGAAGACACAGAGGAAATACAGCCATTTCCTCATGAAACAAAAACATGACGATTTTTTAAAGAAACTGGTTTGAACCAGGAGATTGAGATGCTGATTAGCTTGTAAAGACTCTTTCACAGCCTCAGGTGCTGCTAAATTTATTGATGATCATGGAAACATTGAGCCAGACAACTGCCACAACACAGACTCACTCTTACCAGTTTCTTCTACTTCCAGCACTGGAATAAAAATTTCTGCCATTTTGGCACAGAGATGAAACTCTTCCAGACCTCACTACTGAGTTTTATGCATCAGCCAGAGCTGGTTAGCCACACCACTCAAATTTAACGCTGCAGGTTTTGAAGCAGTGTTTTTAGACACAACCTACTGGCATTTGAATTTGGTCACACTAAACAAAATGTTATAAAGCAAATCAGTAAGATCAGAATTATATTTACCACGGTGTAGAACAAGGCTTCACACCTCCTAGAAACTGACAAACCACCTTTAGGTGAGATGTCTGTTTGAAGACATCTGGATTGCAGCAACCTAATTCAAGACCAAGGTTTAATAAGGTTCAATACTGGCATGTTTGTTTTTCTTTATTTCAGCAACTGTTGAGACTCTGAAACAGCTTTATGCTGGAACAAAACACAGCTGAGGCCAGGGAATGACCATTCACTTTAAACAATTTTTGTACTATTCAACTCTTTAACTTCCAACACCTCACTTTCTGCCCACTTACATGCAGGAAGTTAGGACTGTGCAAAAAATTTATGAGTATCCCTCAGCTGATGGCGAAAAGCACTGTGACTGTTTTCTTCTTTTGGAAGCAGAAGGAAAGAGTTTGTTAACTGATCACAGGTTATGCACAGTATCTACACAGCAAGAACCTTTACATACTCACAGTTCAGTTTGTGGCCATGAGGAATTACTTAAGACTCTGGTATGCAGCTTGGCTTACTGCTTTAAAGGCTTTACTATATACAAAGGCAATTTCTATTTAATGTCCTTCCACGATATTGGAAGAGATCTGGAAACAAAGTCAGGGCATTCCAAGCAGGGTAACAGACTTCATCTGCTGCCTTCACATCCTGTGTGTCTGCAAACAGTATCACAGGCTGCACAATCCTTGCTTCTTTTACACTAAATCAACAATCAGCTTTAAACTCCCCATTCTTATTTCTCCTTAAAGAGTGCTCTTCAATTACCTCCTCTTGGGAACTTCCTGTTTCTGCGACAGTAAATTTTACAGTCTGGCACGCACTGAAATTTCACTTTCATTCAGTCATATTCCGATTTAGAAGCAGTGCCCCAGTCCTGTCAAGCCTCTTCTCAGGTTCCCACTCTGCACAGGACAGGATTACAGTAATGTATGAGCCGGTCACTGCAGCCAAGCTCTCCTTTTTCTCTGGGCAGCTCAAAAATCCTCTTTTCAGTTTCACCTCATGTGAACATTTAGCATTTGGCCGCAGCTTCTCCAGCCAAACTGTTTCCATTTTCTGCGTGCTGTTTCGAACACCAGAACGTTCCACAGTTATCTGCAGCAGCAAACTGCAGGCTGGTAAGTAAACACCAGGAAAACAGGAGATTAGGTGCCAGCCACATGCCACATGGCGCTGCTGAGCTCAGCTAGGATTTGTGTCACTTGGTCTGCACTGTCACACAACACCCTGCTCAGCAGGGCTGGGATGCAGAGGGGGAGTAACAAACAGAACCAGGGAGACACAAACAGAACCAGTATTCTCTAAAGGGGGTTTAAAAAAGACACTGACGTTACGTAAAAGACAACTTCATCTTGAGGGTAAAGGTCTCCGAGGTTATGAACTTGATTACTTCTACTGCAACAATCAAGCCAGGCAATACCCAATGTGAGCAGCACTCAGAACTGGAAATTGTTTTTCACTCCCCGAGTGCAGAGAAAATAGAGAGAAAATATTATTCATGAATGGCTGTATGAACTGACCCACACATGGCTACCAAAATGAATGGAGAACACAGGAGAATAAAAACCACCAAGTCAAGGAATCTGAACAGAACTTTGCTGTTAAAATATCATCTAAGAGCAAAACTGCATAACCAGGGGTGGTGGGACTGTGTTGTTGGGCTTCATTCTTCGATCATGTTAGAAAATTTCAACACTGTTTTATTATTCCCACTTAAAAAGAGGCAGATTGTAGCACTTCTTGCTTCAGCACTGGCTTCAACGCAAAATCACTTCAGGAGAGCCCTCAGCATGCTCTGGAGGAATAACTGCATTATGGTTCAATTAAAAAATATGGTATCTCCACCTTGGTGAGGTTTTGTCCTGCCTCACAGAGGCTTCTCTCCTGGGGATCAAAAATGTGCATTTTCTAGTTGGTTCCAGCACTTGTACTGAGCATGGCATAAAAGCAGGCACAGACCTTACTTCTTCCATAAAACCAGCAGCGTTTCTGAACCTTGAGGAGCTCCCAAGGAGTGCTGAAGGCCACCACCCTCCCTGTCTTCCTGCCAGGTTCTTCCTTTGGCAGAGGAGACTCTGGACAAAGACCCAGAGCATTAATGAGCACAGGCATCCTCCTCTCAGGAGAAACAAAGGTCAGAAAGGGCGACAGTGGAGAGGCTGGAGACCAACTCAGTGAAAAAACAGTTCCTTTGCTTTCTGGGGACAGAGGTTTCTCCTCTACCCCCACTCCCAGTTGTCCAAGAGCCATCACCTCCAGGGCAGCACAGCAGCTTTGCCCAGAATTCAAACTGGGAGTGTCTCCCTAAAGTGCAAAGCTTTACAACCAGACCTGGGAGGAAAAACTGGTCACGGAGCTCATTTCTACAATTCCAAGATCAGAAGCATGATTTTTCTACAAGCTCTACCTACCTTACGTATCTAACCACTCAAAGGAAACAAAAAAAAACCCAAAACAAAAAAAAACAAAACCCCAAACCAAAAAGCACTATTTTATATAAAAGACTGAAGGTAACAAATGTTAGTCTAGTAAAGAGAATGTCTAATGCAGAAGAAGCTGTTAGTATATGTTTTATATCAATCTAAAAAAAATACAACATTGAGGAAACTGGCTGCCAAAAAAAAAAAAAAAAAGATCAAGAACTCAGCAGAGGTATCTGCAATGTTTAAAAATTCTGGGCTATTTCATGCACTACTTTCACTTTCTCCAAAGGAGAGACAATACTACCAACAATTATCGCACAGTGGCACAACTTAAGCAATACCTACCTACCTAATTTTCACTACTGCAGAAAGAATACAATTTATTGAAAAGTATTACTTTTTTTCCACATTTTACATCTTTAGCTCATATATTTTTAAGTGTAATAAACTACTGATACCTGAGCACAATTCAAACAAGAAGTTGCTCTTGCAGATCACCACACCCTGACTATGCAATACTCTTGTGTACAGGCATATAGGCTCTGCGTTTGCATGCCAAAAAAAAATCACACAGGTCTTGGAAGCCAGAACAGCGTGGGCCGCTGAGCAAGGAAAAAATACCAACCCCACCCCCCCAAACAAAAATACAAACACACAGAACAACTTGGGACACTGCTTTTAAACCCTGCTCTTCCTTGTCCCTCTCTTCTCCAAACTGTCATGACACGTGGTGTCTGAAAAGGCTGCTTCCAGTATGTTAAAATAAATCTAAAAGCTTATTAACTACACACTGCTCTGGAATGCCTCAAGCCCTGGAGCTGGCACCTCGTGTTACCGCAGCCCACAAAATTCCCAGAAAGGGGGTGGAGAAAGGGGAGGAAACAAAGAAAAAAAAAAAGAAAAAAAAAAAGAAAAAAAAAAAGAAAAAAAAAAAGAAAAAGAACTACAACATGAACACAAACAAGCCTGAAGCAGAGGGAGCAGGAAAGCAGAGCAGGGATGGCTAACTCACGCGGTGGACGTGTGGCTCCTGTTTGCTGCAGGGACGCGGCTGCTCCTCGCCCCGGCGCTGGGGCTGTGGCTGCGGTTTCCGGCAGCTGCCGGCCAAGCCAAGCCCTCGGCAAGCCGGAGTGCTGAGCCACACAATCCCCACCCAGCATCCCCAGACCGGCAGGTTCGGGCTGCCACGCTGAACCAACAGCGAGCAAACCCCTCCTGCTCCTTCTGGGGTCACTTCTGGAGCTGGCTGGACCAGGGTCCCCCCAGCAGGGACAGCCGGCACTGAGCGCCACGCAGCAAAAGCTGGGGTGAGGTTAAATTCAGCATCCGAAAAGCAGTGCTGGCCTTCCACCCTTTGGTTTCTCAGCACCGGTGTCAAGAGAAGGAACCCACTCATTTCCCCTCAGCACAGTAATATCTCTATTACGAGCTTACAGTCCCTAAATTTGGACTGATTACCCAGACACTCTGAGTACTAATTGAAAGCAATTGAGATGGTTTAGGCCACTTAAGGCCACCAAAACTTGACTGCCTAGTGCTATTTTTAAGCACAACAAAACCAAATAATCTGTATTAATTTAGAAATTCAAAGGTGCTTCTTGAAATACCAATAGTGATCTGCTCTTGAATTTTTTTTTTGCCATATAATCAAGTTTCAATACCTGTAGTACTGTGGGAGACTTTGGTTTTTTTGTTTTTAATATAAAAAGCCCCTGTGCTAACAACAAAACCTTCAGCCATTTTTTCATAATAACCTCTGTGTTGCCCTTTATCTTGAGGGAATAATAAGAAATAAGCCAGCCCTGGAAGGGAATTGGAAAGGGAAAAACACCTGCAGATTGATGAAGAAAATATCCCACTTCCAAGTGCAGTATAGAATTTGTGTTGTGAAAGGATTGTGCTATTTTGACCACTGCACAGCTTTACAAGTTGCAAATCCTGTACCACTACACAAAGCCAGCTCTTCCACACAAGAAGCACCTTCTGTACTCCAGCAGCTTCCAATTTTTAATGTTTAGGTCTATTTTTAGCATGTCTCTGCCACCAAGAAAAGTCAGCACTGTTCTGCACACAAACACAGTCCTCCTGATTTTCACATGGTGCCAACAGCTCTGAGGGCAACTTCCAGGAACAGCCCCATGATTTGCCACAGTCCTGGTGCAGAACACCTATAAATTCTGTGAATCTGTGTGTCATGACACACACCTGCCCCAGGGAGAACTTGAAAAGGAAGTCTTCAGATAATCTGAATTGTTAATTTTCTGAATAACCTCAAATTTTAGAGATAGCCTTGGCAACCTTCACAATATGACTGGGAACATTGGAATAAATTTATGCACCTCTTTGGACATTCCCAACCAATCCTGTGACTTCAGATGCCTTCTACTCAATAATGCTTTCCTTTGCAATAAGGTGCCTCTGCAAAGCTCACAAAATAAAAATCTGGTGACAGTTAAGTAGGGTGTGTAGCAGAAAAAAACACTGACAGTAGGTGTCACTTTTGATGACAATCCAGACAAACTTTTCTGCTGCAAAAATAGTAGGGATTTCAGTCAAAGATGTTTAGTGATGGCTCTTCTTCTTCCTTGTTTTCCTGTTTGCTGGTTAAGAAAGCAGAGTGAATTCCCCTTTAAAACAGTGTTAATTTGGGTGCCAGCTGAAAGTAACTAGTCTGAAATTTCTTAAATCATTAAGGTCAAGAAGCTTTCTCTGAAAATCTGAAATAATTCTCACTGCATTTCCACTGTTGTTGAGCTCTGCCAGCACTGCTTCCATAGTCCACGAAAATAAAACAAAGATTCTCACTTCTCTAAGCTGAGCAGCCAGCCAGAAAAAGAAAATAATTACTCATTAAGAGCAATGCAAAAAATCTGCTACATAAAAAGCAGCAAAACTTCATCTGTTATCAACAGAAATACCATATAAGAACACAAAAATCCAGGAAGGGTGCCTGCACCCAGCTGTGCTCAAGTATTAGTGCCTTCTATTAATAGACACGATTGAACACTGAGGTGGAAATTGGCTTTCCTGATGGCTGTGGAACTGGCAAAAACTTCATTAAAGGCTGTAAAAGGAAACAAAAGCAGCACTGGCAGGAGACCTTCTGCAGAGGAAGGAGGTTAGTTCAGTTTTTCCTCCTCACTGCTGCCTGCTAATCCTGGCAGCCATGACCTGGTTTGTGCACCTTGGCAATCAATGTGTACATGGAAGAGGTTGCTCTTGGGCAATGCAGTAAACATTCCTGATGATGACAGCCTCACCTGAACCTCCCTTTTCACTCCATTTACCTGGTAAGGCAGGTGCTCACTGAAAACCCCCCTGGTACAACCCAACAGCCAAACAGGACTCCCTCATCAAAGGGGAAAGAAAGGCTTGTCACAGAAACAAAGGAGTCAGAGCATCTGTTTCAGTTAAGCCTCTTTAAATTATTCATTCAGATTTGAGTCATGCAAAAGCTGGGCACATCCAGGTTGCTGATTGAGCCTCCTAAGTGCCCTTATTGCAGAGGAGGAGGCAAGAGAGGCAGCACTTCTTGCACCACAGGGACACTTAGGCAGCCAATTAACAGCCCTGTAGGAACACACTGAGCAGAGGCAGTGAGTAAACACTAGCTGCAATTCCAGGAACTCAAGAGTGACACAACGGAAAGCACAGGGGTAAAATGAAGGCAGGGAGAACTGCATTTCTGATGGATGGTGCAACGAAAACAAAGCCAAGCAGCTGAGTGCTCTCACTTGGACAATGAGACTGGCCACAGGCTGGAGCATGACACCTTCATCACACACAAGCTCCTGCATCTGGAAGTCAGAAACCCCAGAATAAACAAGCCATCAGTTATTATTACTTACTAGCCGAAGGAAAAATTACTCAGGCCTGATGTGGAGGCAGCAAACCCCCTCTTGGCTCTTCAGTTTAATTAATTTCACCATAAGGTAGGAATAGGTTAAAAAAATGAAGAGTGTGAGCTGGAGCAACTTAACTATCCTACCTCCCTTTCCCCTGGTAAGGATTTAGAAATTTATCTAGGATAAGTAATGACAAGTATTACTGACCAACAGAATTATTAAAGCTACATCAGGGGGAAATAAATAACAGAAGAAACAGTACTCCTAAATTGTCCAAAAACTGGTGGAGTATGTCTGAATGCACTAAAAGATTTGTCTGATTTTGCAGGAAAACAGAAACGGCTGTCTTGACTTTTCAAGAAATACTTCCCTTCCTGTAAAATTCCTGTTAAAAAAAAAAAAAATCACTACAATTTTTTTTGTTTGCAACAGGTATTTTTAGAGAAGAAAATAAAGGCAGAGAAGAATACAGCTAGACATATGGCTTGAAAAAAGGTATGGGTTGCAAAAACTACAATAAATTTCTGAGTTTTCCTCTATTTTAAGTAACACTAGAGGATCACAGGAGACTGCTGAAAGTAAAAGTTACAATTAACAGAAGAATTAGCCTACATGGAAAAAGGTGGAAATGGCTGAGTGGGAACTAAAAAGGCTGAACCAAAATTAGCTGTTGATTAAAAGTCAACATTAGATAGTATGAGGTGAGTCTTTTCACAGTATATAATCTTTACCAATAAGTATGTTGTAATGTCACAGAAACCGGAGAAACACCAAGTACTGGTAAAATACACAACCCAAGCTGTCATAACCTAATATACAGCAATTCCTGGCAATTCCACTGCATTATTTTCATGACAGTACCTTCCAGTTCTTAGGCTTAATGGCATGTACAAATTGTGCCTTCCACACTTAAAAGTTTTTTCTACTTGTCAGAGAAAGAACATGTACTGGAAAAATAAAAGACTTAAGAGATGTGTTAGCCAGCAAATTAGATATAAACATCCCTGGGACTATGCAGCTGGTGACTGATATGGGCTACAGAGCTACATCCAGGTTGTAGGAGGAGAAAAACCCTGGCAAAGTGCAAGGAGTAGAAAGGAAAAAAAAATGCTGGGCTGTCTTTAGTGATAGACAAAAACACTGAAAGAAAGGGACAACAGGATTTTTATCTTTGTCTCCAACCTCACTAAGTAAAAAGGAAAAATGAATTACTTAGGAAGCATGCAGATATCTTTAGGTGTCTTGTTTTACCAAAGCACTGATTAAGAAAATAAAAAATCCCATTCACATACAGAAACACTTCCTGCTGTTAGGATGCTCCAAACAATGGGCTCTCTCCAGATACAGAACACTGTGGTGGATCAGTGGAGCCCTCTCAGCTTGACTTAGGAGCAGCCAGCCTCACATCTTGGGCATGAACCAAGGAGCTGGAAAGGCCCTGGCTTGCACATGGGAGTGAAGGTGGGTTGAGAAATATGTCAAAAGGTGCCTCTGAAACCCAGAATTTCAGGGTAACCAAAGCACAGAACATGCTACCAGAACTAAACAAAGACATTGATCTTGTCTCCACTACTGACCAGCACCCAGCTGCCTCACTCTTGAATACTGCCATCAAAATAGGCCCAGTCTGAGCTCTCCCTGAACTGCAGCTGGAGTTAAACTTTACTGTCAAACTTCACCAGCTTCCATCAAACTGTCAAAAATATTTATTTACCTCAATAAAACACATTGCTGCTTCTCTTTTGAGTTATCTGCATTTTATTCACCTGTGACAATTATGTACCTAACAAGGGCTACCAGGTGCAGCACCAGCAAGAATATTTTCAACACCCTCTTTCAATGCCCTGCAACACCTGAGCACCCTTTTCCCCTCAAGAGAGTATCACCTGCACCCCTTTGCAACTCAGCTTTAAAATGCTTCTTGAATGATCTGCTGAATTGCTCCAGGGGCAATGAAAGTAAAGACAAGCAGTCAGTGCTTCAAACTCACCAAGATCCACCAAGTAAACAGAACCCAAAAAATACAAATGCCTTGTAAAAAAAGACCATTTCCTTAAGTATGCATTACCTTAGCAGCAGCAGCTGCTCCACTTGTCTCTGTTTTGGGGGGTTGGCTGACATTAGCACTTGCTTGTTTCTTCTAGAAAATAAAAAGACATCATAAAGGTCAGGAATGTTGATGAAAAAAAAGAAAAGCCAAGTAAAACTGTAACACAAACAAAAAATATCCCCCAACCAAATCCAAAGTATTAAAAAAAAGAAAAAAAGAAAAAAAAGAAAAAGCACATTTAAAAATGTCCATTAGAACATTTTTTGCAAGGCGAGTAATCAAAAAATGAATTCTCCTAACTTTAATTCAAACAGGCACATTTCAGAGCCCAGAAATGTGCACACCCAGAACAGGCTGAGTTCTCTTGCAGTGTTTTATGGAGGATTCCTGTGGCACTGCAACTCCATTTCAAGTTAACAATTAAAGCAACAGTAATGATATAAAAACTATCACGAAAATAAGAGGGGCAAACCATTGCTGTTCAGACATTAAATTGAAAGACTAACCATGAAGGTAACATCACACCTCAGGTAGGGAAGTAAAAATACAAAGTTAAGGGCAAAATTACTGTTTTTCTAAAAAACAGAAGATTCACAACACAATTAAAGATTTCACATTCTCCAAAGCAGGGCAGGCTGCAGAAGCAACACAGATCCAACCAGCAAACTCAAAAACACCACTTTTCAATGCATGGGACACCAGATTTGTAACAATCTGGGAGATCCAGAGACTCTGCCATTAAGGTAATTCCACCTCTTGTTCTCTTTCTAATGTAGCTTGAAAACCTGGAGATCACCTGGAGATCACCTGGAGCAAACGAAGATGGGCTTTCAACAGCCACCTCCAGAGATGGGGCAGTGGGCCACCCTCTGTGGCCATCTATACAAGATTAACACAACCAAAGTATGGCCCAAAACTGGTACCAGCTGGAACAAAGAGGGATCTTACACCAAGGATCACGATGGAAACAATGACATCCCAGTCAGACTCCAGGATGCTGCAAAACCCAAGGCTAGCACTGATTTTTGCCTGTTAAAACGATGTTAGGAGTGTGCCAGCCCAGGACCCTCCTGCACAGCTACTGAAGTCCAGTGCTGCTGCCCAGTATGGACCTGCCCAGCCACTGGAGCCCAGTGCCTGGGGTCTCTGCCCAGGCTGAGGGATGGTTAGAGGTAAAAGCAGCAACAAAACCCAGAGACACACAGAACCCTTGACACAGCCCCCTTCCACCGTGTGTCAGCCAGGTTTGTCTTGGTGTTTTCTCCTCTGGCCACACATTCTTAAGGGAGCAGACAATCTGTTTCCACTTATTCTTCAACCCTCATTACAACGAACATTTCTGACTCCCTTAAGAAGGGAGCAGTGTTCCAGCTGAGGTGGTAATGATCCTGGAGGAAGGTGATGGAGGTCTGAGGCGTTACAATTTTGTAGAGACAGTACTGAGAGGCAGAACACCTTCGGCTTTCTGACACTAACATAGTGCACTGAAGATTCTGTAATAAGCATCATCCACAAACCCTCCAACTTTTAATTAAGTTGTTCACGTAAAGTTTGAAGTGCTAGCCTCCCCTTTTCAAAGGGAAAAAGAAAAAAAAAGAGGTCACAACAAAAGGATTGCCAAAAAAAAAGAGCAAAACTCTGCAGAGCAATCAGTATTGTGGGCACACCTTCAGCACCACAGATCTTGACTGCCACCTCATGCTCAGCCTTTGACTCAGGGTTCATGGTGTTCAGGATTTACCTTTGGGACCAAAGACGATGTCTAACGTAACTGTGATGTTCTGAAAGTATCACAGAATCCCACAAATCCATAAAGTACTGTTTTAGAGAAGGGAGTCTTTATGGCACCTACCAACATACTCAAAAATTTCAGGCCCTGAAAGGGTAGCTTTCCCCAATCCCCAACAAGTCTGAGCTACAAAAAAACCCTCAAAACCAAAACAAAATAACAAGAAGATTAAAAAAACAACAACAACAACAAAACCCACAAAAAAACCTCAAAAAAAAACCAAAAAACCCCACCACCCCCAAAAAACAGGAAAAAAACCATTGTCCCCTCCAAAACAACAAAACAAACCAACCAAAAAAAAGCCCCTCTCCAAAAAGCAGAACCAGTTAAGAGGGTGAAATAAATCCTTGTTCAGAGTATGAACTTATGTTAATCAACTAAACAGAAAAAAGAAAAAATGTTAATGCAAATGTTTGTTTGGTGGTAAGCCAAGCAGCATTTAAAGGTAAAGACAGAGAGAGAAGAAAAATTAACAAATACATTTTGCCCTGGAACAGAGAAGAAGACTACCTGCAGATAAGCCATGTGGAAAGTTCAGCCACCAGATTAAATGAGTATTACTTACTGAATACTGACCACCACACATTTTAGTTCCCAGAGTCATCTTTCAACAGCAACTTCTTTGGTATCTAGCCCCCCCTTAATACATTTGTAAAAACACAAGGGCTGGCCACATCATTCATTTAGATTTATCCTTCTTTCACTCTTATTAAAATAAGGATGTTATGGCATTTCCCAAGATGTTCCCTCCAGGCAAACCAGCTCAGATACCCTTTACTGATAAATACATCAGGAGCTGTTCCCATCTTCTCCCCCTCCAAGACTGGAAGAGTATTTTTCTTCTGTGACAATCTCAGACACAAACAACTGAAGAATTACCTTGCAGCTGTACTCACACCTTGCTTCCCAACCTGACAATAGCAGAGATAATCAATTATCAAAACACAGCTTCTTTATGAAATGAATTAAAAGAATTATGGGCCTGTAAAGAATTGTGTGTGAAGGAATAAAAGCTGTGGCATACAGGTACTTATAATCTCCTCTTCATTATTAGCAGTGGATTCAAAACAAAAAGACAGAACAGTTTCAGAGTGGAATATTAGTTCTGCAGGTTTAGTAAAGGGGAGATGAAATATACATCCTTCTCATAAACAGATTTTAAAAGGAAATACATGTACCAAGACTGGTGTCCAGAATATGGACTAAATGTTCATTTTGAACTACAACATTCAAGTGTTCATTGCAAGACTGGAGTAAGAATGCATATGGTACACTTGTCTTAAGAAAAAAAATACACAAAAGGCAAGAATGTGCAATCTCTGTTCTGCAAAGGCTTTTGACAACCATCAGCAGCATTTCAGCCTCCCCCTATGAATCTTTCATTCAAGAACAGCTCGAGCAGCAATCACTCTATATTCCTTCTGAAAGCACAGACTTACATTGCAACAGCTCTCAGCAAGAACCAGAATTTAACTGAAATAATGTTATTTTTGAACCACCTTCAGCATTTTAGCCAAAAGAAGCACCAAAACAGAAAAGAGGGACAGAGCGAGAAGCTGCTGCTGTGGTTCTCAGAGCCCTTCCACTCCTCCACTGAGGACGGATTAAGGCCCCAATCCCCTGTGCCAGTGCCAAAGTGCTGTGGGGCACAAGGGGGAAAGAAAATAAACAAACAATGCAGATATAAATAAATAATTTGGTACCAGAGTAAGAAGAAACCTCACAAACACTGCAGGTTACCCTTGCACTTCCACAACTTAGACCAGCAGTGGGCACCCCAACAAGATTGTCACCAGTCATAATGCCTGTTGTCCCCATTAATGCTTTTTCTGGATAAGGAATCCTAAGTGGCAAACATCAGGATTAAAAAGTACCACAGACAGCGATTTCAGAGCAAAGAATCAATTCTAAAAGGATAGAGATGCTTTAGCACCAATAATCACTGTCAAGTTTTTGAAGTAAAGAATATAACTCCTGCTAAGTAAAGCACAATGAGCTGAGCAAGCAGCACAGGTTCTGCCTACAGCGCTGTAAAGCACAACTCAAAATTCCAGGCCACATTAGAGAGGGTCCTGCTTCACACCATACCTGGTGAAATATGGCCTCACCCTAAGCTGGGGCTTCCAATTCCTATAATATATGGTTCTGCCTTCCTTTTTAGTATTGCATTTTAACATCCAGACAGCAGCCATGCACAGGCTGGGCTTTTATATGGATACAGAACCTCTCATTGGTATTCCCCTCTGCAACAGTAAAAAGAGAACAGGTATTTTTCTATATTAATAACATGGATCCACTCAGAGCAGGGGCGTTTCAGAGCACAGCCACACACAATGTGAGCACTTCTTTTGCATTATTCTTATGAAATTCACGTGGTTGTGTAGCAGAACACACTGTGCCCCAAGGGCAGCCCTCTGACAGGCAGCACTGACTGGATGTGGCGTGCAAGATTAGGACAGCAGGACCATGCACCTCATTACAGTGCAAGACCTGCCTTCCTGGGTTTGGATAAGCTCCACTTGTATCATTTCCCTATCTCTGGCAGTGGTCAGCAGCAGACAGGAAAGGAAACAAAACCAGAGATGGAGAAACAGTCCAGACCCATGTTGGGTTTCTTCTAAATACTCTTCCAGCCTCCATTTGTGAGCCAGGGACTTCTGAACTTCAGTGTATTTTATAAACCACCCTTGGTTTCTCTTCAGCGATTTTGCTCCATCTGCCCTTGAAAGCATTTGTATTTTAGTATCCAAGGGCTTCTAGAGAACTACTGCCCCAAGGGCCTCAAAAGTGGAAGTGATCTGAAACTGGTAGAAAGGCACACACGTTAGCTGAAGACTGTATCAAGATGAGGGATAAAATAAAACCACACCAGCTGTCCCTCACATGCTAACAAATTGCTAAAAGCCTTGGAACACCAGGAGGCAAGGGGAAGAAAGGAAATTTACTATTTTGTACGCTTTGCAATGGCATCTCCAAACGTGCTGGCTCAGGTCCAGGATGTCACATCACAGTGAGAGAACAGAGGGACAGAGATGGGGAAACCTGCAGTACATCACTCACTTTTGCTGGGTGGCATCTGCATCCCAGCTGCAAAAATATGCCAGAGTTTCATGTACACTAGCAACCAGCAATTCCAACAACCACCATTTCTTTTCTGTTAACACCCCCCATACACACACCCACAAGGAATGAAAACATTTCAGTAAAGCTGATCTAGGTTTTCAGGAAGTGTCTGATTCTCCCTAGAATTCAATAAATGTAAGGTTCTAACAACCAAGACATGAAGATTTAGGACAGATCCCTGTAACCTGAGCCTTTGTCCTGGAGCAGTGTCCAATACAACATAACACATACACACACACTTTTATTGACATTTACACTGATGAAGAACTGTCTTTATTTTTTTTTTCAATTACATATTCTAACACATCTGTAGTTTCCAGCACATCTTTTGACTGTTCCTACGAGGCACTATGCACAGATACACACTCAGCTTCTCATCACTAGACTGACTGTGTGAATCTCAACCCAAAGCAGACCCTTCCTGTGCAAGCAGATCCCCCCATCCTGTCTAGACTTAAAGCTTGAGCAGCACTGCCAAAATGATGCAAACAACCATGACAGTGTCCTTCCTTGGCTTAAATCTTTAGGCAATGAACTGATGGAGATCAGTCTTTCCAAGGACAACAAGGCCCTGTCAACCATGGTATCACAGTTCCGTCCTTTCTGTGCAAGTCCATGTCTTACCAAACAGGTCTCTATCTACATTAAACCTGCTGTGTTTTCTTCAGTCTGCTTCTAAGTCTCCAAGAAGAAATGCTTAAGAAGCCTGCTCTACACCCTAACAGTATTCATTTTGAATTCCCCTTGATGTTGTGGCTAATTGGCATCTCCCACTCAAACCAGTGTCAGGCCTTTCCTACCTCTGCTTTTCAAAGTTCTACCCTCCTTCTCTCACTCCTTCAGGACTATATACCCAAAGGATCTGAGAGATAAGAGTTGTTTGTTGTTATTTTTACTTATACAACAACCATACTGATTTTAATGTTTTCCTTTCAGTATGGATATAAACTCTTCAAAAGACCTCCACATTTTCTTGTAATTTTCCTAATGCCAAACCTTTCCTAGTAGGCAGGTAAACAAACTCAGTGTTCTAGACAATGTTGCCCAAAGCTCTCTACAGATATATTATAAACTTCTGCTTCAAAAATTGAAGATAAAGGAATAATCTCTGACTTTTAAACAAAAATGTAACACTGCAGACTCTTGGGAAAGTTGTACAAAGATTTTGAGTTGCTTCCTCCACTGCTTAACAAATCAGAGTGTCTTGGAGGTAAGTGTGAGTCACAGTGGAGTCAATGCCCCTCAGTGGGTCTATGGAAGAGGTTTTTGATCTATTTCCACTTTTAAGCACTGCAGAGTGGATGGAACAAGTAAAATATACAAAGAAATTCACAAGAGGAAACATACCTGCAGTATCCTAAGGACTCAAAAACCAGAAGTATCCGGACAATAAATTTCAGTAAGAGTCTTGTTTTGCTGGAAACAGATCTTCTCCATGAGAGGTCAGAAACATTAACCCCAGAACCCCAAACTACAGGCCTCGATTCCCACCCTTCCCACAAAAATGTCAGCACTTCTCTACTAAGAAGAACAATGTGCAGTCAAAGAATATGGCATTAAACCAAGAATGTATAAATGCACAATGGTATTTATGAAAAAAACAAGCTGTCTGGAGAGGAAAGGAGGAACATATTCTCAGGCTAGAGAAGCCTTGCTTTCTGGACAGAAAAGGAAAGCAGTTGCTTAAATCATCTACCTCAGAGGACTGTAATAAAAGCAGCCACTGACCCTGATTTGCAGGGCAGTCAAACAGGCTTAGGCAAAGTTATTTCCAACAAAGCCTCTGCTATGGATGAAGCATGAGGGGGAAAGCACCACAGTGCACTCACTTCACCTGTGCTTCTGGGCAGCTGCGAAACCAGGGCCATCAGATGTGTCCCACACTGCCCTGGCACTGCACAGTAGACACTCTATTGAGGTAATTTCCATGGATACCAATGTGAAATATTAGGGAAAATACGAACAAAGCAAGTAAAATATTTCCAGGACACTGCTCAGCAGCACAAGACAAAACTAAACATTCCTGGGATGAATAATGACTGAGTGGAGACACCAGTTAATTGTCCAAAAGATACCACTTTGCTATCAAAAGGCAAAAATACATATATGAGAAAATTCATTACGAACTTTTCTTTTTAGTATGTTCAAACATTTGAATTTACCTCTTCCACTTCTGCTTTTTTCTCTCCCACCTTGGAAGAAGCTTCATTTGCCTTCTTGTCACCATGCTGTAAACAAAGAAAACAGATGTGCAGCTATTAAGACCTTAAGTCATATCTTCCACACAAAGAAATTCTCAAGCTTCTTAGTGCAAGGATGATTCATTTCAGCTACCACAATATGACAGGAAGGAACACTTAAGTTTTTCTTCTCACTAATGGGCAGGATTTCTAAATGGCCTGCTGGATAACTTCAAGAGCAATCAGTCATAAGGCCATGACTCTTAGGGCAGTTACATGACTGTTCTCGTGAAAAGCTCTGGAAGATATTCAACTTATCACTAAGCCCTTAGCAGCAAAGCACTCTCTAACGCTTGTTTTGGAAATGTCAGAACCACAGGCTTCAGCAGAAACTGAACAGCTCTCAGAGATGCCAACACAATGTGTGCAACCCACTCCAGCATCTGAACTTCCCTCAGACACACTAAAATGCTTGTTGTGCCCAGCCCTCCTCACCTGGAAGAAAGCTGTTACCATGATTGCTGTAATTCTGGTGCTGATACAGAAAAACATAAATGCTCCAACAGTTCAGGCACATTAGGAAATACAGTTCTTCCAGGATCCCTGAACCTCCTGCATCTTTTATCTCCTCCAAGACTCTAAACCTCTTCCATTCACCTAACCTGATGTACAACCCCAGTAGCTTCCTATGTGCAGCAGTGTAAAGACAAATTTTGCTCAGCACACACACTGGCATCCAGCACCTTGTAACTGTCTGCATCTCTGAAAAGTGGTGAATATGGTCCCTCAAAAAAACCTTTTACAAAAATAAGAAGAAAAAAAAGCAAAAAATAAATATAAGAGGTAACATAATATAGCTACTCTCTAGTATCTCAGCTAATGTAACTTCCCACAGCAACTGAGACATCTGGGAGGGAGGATTCACATCTGGTTTGTTTTGTTAAGTAAAGACAGAAGATTATTCAAGACCCATTTATTCCCTTCTGTTTTCAGGACTGAGCAGTAGGAGGTAAAGCCTGCTAATCCACAAAGTAATGAGCTCCTGCAGATTTTTCTTTACATGGCTATAGGGAGAAAGTAATGATCCATGTATCACTGCACCATCTTCAACAGGAATCAGTTCCAGCACATCAGCAGGAGAAAATGCAGGCTGAAAAAAGTACTATAGCAACAAAAATTTCAGTAATTGTTTTAGACAACCTCTAACTATTCAAGTTTTTAAAATGAGATTGGTTATGACTAAGATACTTGACAAGTTTTAAAATTGGAAATGCTATATTCATATTCCAATTATGTCTCTTTAGAGGAAAAACAAGCCCTGCATGTTGTCTATTCAGGTAAGAGATTAATTGATTCACTGCTCCATAATAGCACTTCCAGTACAGACACAATTTACCCAGCTATCTGTGCTCTTAACTGCTACAATAAAAGCATATCACACACGTATCAGTAAGAGCAGTATCAGTGAGTGTCCTGTTGCTGACAGAACAGGAATTTCAGAGCCAGCCATAAGGCTCAGGAGCTGAAGGAGACCTCTGTTGATTGGGCTCTTTGTATGGATACCCTCAGCATCAAAATGCTCCAAAAATCAAGTGTTACCCTGAATCCAGCTATTAAAGTTGTTTATTGCTACCATTCATTTTCTTCTTCAAATTCAGACATAGCTTTAAAAGCACCAACACCAATCGAAGTGTAGGCTCTCCTTAGTTTTTTTTTTCTTTTACAAAACCAAGTCAGGGAATGTAGGAACTAATTACTTGCTTCCTTCTGAGTATGCCAGACCTTTACCAGGGCTGAATCCAGTCTTACCCTTCTTCCCTAAGTCCACCTCCTCATCCTCATACCAAACAAACCCACAGCAGACAGGACCATGGCACCAAAAGGGCACCAAAAGGGCACCAAAAGGGCACCCAAACAGACCCAGGACTACGCAGAAGGAGATACAGAAGGGGACTGGCAGGATTCCCTCAACCACCCCTCAGGCAAAATATCTGTGTCCCTGAGGGACCCCAGGGCAGCTTCACTGCCCAGAGAGGCTATGGAGTCAACCAGGACAAGGACCACAACTTTGCTATCCCTAAACTCAAGTCAGAGAGACATCAAAAGCATGACACCTTCCCTCAGACAGCTATGTCAAACAGCATCTGTAATAAAGAGACTTTGAGTCAGAGGCCAAATACGTGTACTCCAACTGAGGGAGTGAAGCACATGTGGTCAGACCAAAGCAGTTTTGGTCTGTTTTTTTTTTTTTTTAATCCAGTAAGTTGAGTAATGCACTGTGTACACACAGAGACCTGATACTCACTGTCCGGCCTCAGATAACAAAACAGCCTGTGAAAGTGCTGCCTTGCAGGAAAGTCTGCTGTCCTGAAGAGGTAACCTTGCAAAGCACAGCTTCACAATACACCTGAGGAAAACATGCTGGTTCCCTGAACAGTTGATGCATAAGGTATGATGAGGGACCCTGTTCCAAAAATGTCCTTCAACAGCTCTTTTCTTATCTGCATTTCCAAGCTTTGAACCCTCTAGTAAAAATATTAAATATACAAATAAAATACATGCAGTAAATCAATCTGCTTAGTAAGAACGTTAAGCTCAGGTTTTGTGGCACAGTGTGTATTCACTACTCCTTCATATTCACACCTCATAATGACAAGCTGACTTTTTCTTTGGGCACTCTTTCCTTTTCCTGCTCATCTTCCCTTACAGTGCCAAAGATACACATTCATAACCAAACCAGTGGATCAGAGCAGCCCCAGCTCTCTCACATCAACAGAGAGTGTAAAGCTGAAGTGACATTTCTAGTTTAATTAATGAGCTAACAATTCCTTGTAGCTTTTAAGCTGGCCCAAAATATTTTCCAACCTTACTAACTAAAAAAAAAACCCGCACAAACCTACCCATAATTACATGTTCACAAAAATACGTGTCACGAGCAAGAAAGTTTATCCTGAGATCTTCATCCTGTTCTAAAGTGCACAAAAATGTCACCACACTATTGTTTTCAGACACACCCTTAACTTCTGAGTCAAACAGCATTCATAAACTAGAAAGCAACTGGTGAAAAAGCACAGAGAGAATTACTAACAACTGAACAGACACCTATGTGCACAAAAACCCAAAAACCCAACCCCTCACTAAAGGCTTTGCTTCCAAGAAATTCCTTCAAAACCTCAGGAGATTTAGAAGGCATTAACAAGCTTTTGGTTTAAGGCCATTGCGCAGCATCTCAGAGGACGTAAAGTAAGCGGGTGAGAAGTGAAGTCTTCCAAGATTCTCAGCTGAAATAAATCAACTCAGCATTACAGCTATTAAAGGAGATGGGAATCTGACCTTCGCTCTCAGCTGGAACTAGGAGGAACACAAGAGATCTTTTGACGCTGCTCAGAAAACTGTCAGCTGCAGAGAGGTGCCAGGGGAGTTACAATCAAGCCAGGTAAGGAATCAAAAGGTGAAACCCAGATCCTTATTACATCCAACCCCAGCTTTAAATACACCAGCCAGTAAAAACCTTCTTAGACTTGAATCACGTGAACCTCCTTTGTGTCTGCTCCTCTCACCCACCTTTCCTGCCTCTCCCACCTCCCCAGTGTGAATCACACACACGGGAGAGGAGAGGGCTCTAGTCCCACGTGGAGGCCCACAAGTGCCAGCAACCACAACCATGGGTTTCCAAAAGAGCAAGTGCAGGAGCAGTTTTCTTACCTGATGACACAGTCCTATCTTAGTATCTTTTCTTACCCTGGATGCGATGACACAGAGCTAACGAGACCCTTTACATCCCTTTCACTGCTTAATGCAGTAATTCTCAAACCTTCCCCTTTGTGATTTTGTGTCACCTCCACCACACTGATTTGACCTGACACAATGACTGATAGCTGAAAACACTGCTAAACACTGGTCCAAGCTACGTGGAGCAACTTAAAAGTAGAGTCATAACTTCAAAACATTTCATCTACCTGATCATATATTTAGGAAATACATTAAAGTAATGTCTTCTCCGAAACCAACATTTCACAACATATGGTTTCTGTAAAACTTTAACAGAAGGCAAACTTTTTTTTTTTCACCACCCCATACAGAGACCAACTGCTTCCTCCTGTGAGTAATAAACCATAAAGGTTTCTTAAAGGCTTTTTAAAGCCTTTTAAAGAAGTCGCGGTTCGTCACAGTAATGAGCAGCGACCCAAGTCCATCCAAACCGCACGGAGCCATCAGAGAGCTGTGGTTTGCTCAGGGAGGATCTGGCAAGCGACGGCTCTTCCCGGCAGCATCGCCGCCACCCACCTGCAGTGAAGGACACGATCCTGGAAAAAAGCGCAGCGCAGTTTTTCCCAAAACAGGAACAGCCCCACATACAATCCTGCCTTACGCGTTCTGCTGCGGTTTCGTCACCCCGCGAGCCTGCGCTACTCGGGGGACGACGAAAACTGCCAAGAGCACCAGAACCCCCGGGTTTCAGTGTCGCTTTCTGACAGGGCATGGGGATGCGCATCGGCGGCCGGAGCGCACCGCGCTTCCACCTGACCTGAAGCACTGGAGTTTTCTCCTAGAAAGCGCTGTCTCGCCTCCAGCCGCACCGCAACCCCCTGTTCCTTACCCCTTCTCCATCCCGAGCGGCCGGAACTCCCCGCCCGCCGCGCCCGCCCCACCCCGCGCCCCCCGCCAGCCACTCCCGGCGTGGTCCCGGGCTCTCCCGGGGCTTTCCCCCGCACTCACCATGGCGTACCACCAGCGGGCGAAAGCCATGGCGCTGCGGCTGCTCCTCCTGCCCGCCCTGCCCGGCACTGCCCGGCCCGGCCCGGCCCGGGACGCGCCCAGGGCGGTGCCCGGCGCGGAGCCGCTCCCCCGCCGGGGCCGCGGGGCGCCCGGGGCAGCGCGGAGCGACATCGCCGCCCTCCTCACACCCCTCCCCGCATCCCCGAGCCCGCCTTACCGCCGCGGGCAGCGGCTGCCTGCCCTTCCCGGGCGCCGACATGCCGATCCCGGGGAAGAGGAGCGGGGGGCGGCCGGTCGCTCCCAAGCTCCGCGGGCGGCTGGAACGGCCCTCGGTCCCTCCCCTTCCTGCCGGGGCCGAGCCGGGTACGGGGGAACCAGGGGGGCCGCGGGTCCGGGATGAGGTTGGCGGGGCGGGAGCGGGGAGCCCGTGGCGGGACGGCGCTCAGCTGGAGCGAGAGTGGCTTTTCTTTAAAATAGCGTTGTGTGGTGGGGGGGGAGAAGAGATCGCCGACTTTTTTGTCCTCACGGAAGTCTTTCCCCTTGGAAAAGCGTTTGGGTGTGGACAGCCGACCCTAAGCTCCATGGCAGCTCCCAGCGTGGATCCTGCACCTCACGGCTTCTTCTCCCGGGATGGAGCCAGGCGGAGGGTGCTTGGGGCTGCTCCAACACCCGGCTCCTCCACCGGCCTCCGTCCGGCTCCTGTGCCAGCTTCCCTTCAACTGCGGCATCCTATTCCTATGATAGCCTCCTTCCCCAGCCTGGGCATCCTGGCTCTTCCACCAGCCTCTGGCTGCTCTGCCACCTTCCCTACAGCTGTGCTACCCTGCCACCTCTGCTGGCTCCAGCCTTGGCCGTCACCTTGGCATGGCTTCGTTCCCACCACGCAAACACACTTGGTTTGGAAGTTGGCCACGCATCCCATGGGTTGATGTGGTGTTAAACCCTCACATCCAGGGGATTTGTTGCAGGTCAGGTTATAAAATGGAAAACACAGATACTGTGTGCAGGAATGGATGCAGTTTGACGACTTTGCCTTGCCAGGTTGTGTACAGTAAATGAAGTCAGCGTTTGGGGTGTTCCGTGCCAGGGAACCCCAGGCACACGCTGGTTGGGTGGAACAGCTGTTGGATGAATTGCACTACTCCAAAGAGATAACAGCAGCAGCTCCTGAACACATTCTTGTGTCAGGAGGCCTTGTCCATCAGCAGGAGGAAGGAAAAGTGTCCCAGTCTTTAGGGATTGCTTGTCTCCTTCCTTGGGGAAGAGGCAGTAGGACTAATCCATGTGGTAGGAAGTCTGTAAACCCAATTAAGTGCCTATGCCCTGGGCTGTCAGACAGGAGACAAGTGGGTGAGGTCTCCCCTCAAGGTCTTGAGAAATGGTTTTAATCTGCAGAGAGAGGAATGTTCAGATGGGTCTGCCTAAAGCCACTCCTGCTTTTCCTTTCTGATTAGATCCATGCAGAGTTATGGCTGACTCTGAAGTGTTTCAGCCTGTGACACCTAGGCAAGGTGCTCCAGAGGAGTGGGAGGCGAGGGCCATGTTTAATGCTTGGCTTCTACGCAGGGCTGCTGTGTGCAGATTTACCTCCGGTCGCTCTGACAGGTCTAACAGATTGTGCTGTCTTTCTCCAGCTGCAGGCAGCAGACCCTCCCTGCTGGCAGAGGGCTACAGGCTCAGGAAACGTCACCCATCTCACTGCAATGTGCCTGATGACAAACAACTGGAGCTGACAGTGATTGGAGTGGTGGAGTAGCACAGGAACAGGGCAGTAACACATGAAACCCTTGGTGACATCAGGCTGGACATTCAGGGTTCTGCTGACCCAGAAGCACATCACCCATTCCAGCTCTGCCAGTAGGTTCAGTTTGTAAATGAGGTTTGAACACTGCTGCAGGAGGGAGAGGAGCTGCCCACGCACTTGTCCCAGTTGTTGCAGTGTTTTGGAAACTGACTGGGCTCCATCCAGCCCATCAAGGAAATACTGCTTTAGGGCTAAGGGCTTGGCATTGTTGTTTCTATTAAAAGGTTCCTCTAGCTTGCCACTGCTTCAAGAAACCATTGCTTACTGGCCATTTCTGCTTAAATTTATTCTTAACCAGTTGAAACTTTTATATGTAAAGGATGTATGCAGCAGACATTTACCTGGGGATGAAAAAGCAGGTTCCTGCTCGTCTGACAGAAGTAGAGTCAGCTGATGGATGCCTGAGTCAGCCTTTTAAATACTGCAGGCCTAAACTCCACTCCAACAGGTTACTCATTTGGGTAAAGATTTGGGTATTTGAGTGGAGCAGTTGCTAGTAATTACCCAAGTCTGTCTGTCTGACACTTACTGTCTTTAATTAGGAAAAAATAAGTTTTCCTTGCGGCAGCATACAAGTGTGTGGTATAAAAATCACACAGAGTTTTCTGTCACAGTTTCTACGTATTCCTTCAGAGCATCTGCAAGTGAACAAATCCACTGAGGCTTGCTGAGATTTTATGTGGCATTGGCCACTGAGTTCTGCACAGGGCTGATCAGAAACAGATGCAAGAGGTGATGGACAGCACAAACATCAGCTTTTTCAATGTTTATTGGCTGGAAAAAGAGCAGGTGGCCACATCAGGAACACACAGGTTGTTCTTTACTGCAATAGTGTGTGATGTGAACAAGTATTCAAAAAGAGCTTGTGTGCTTTTAATAGTCATGGATACATTTCCATGTAATTCAAGGTATTAGGAGTCTAAAATTGGAATGAAGAATCACAGACTCATTTTCCCCACCATGCCTCATCTCCAAAGGGCGCCAGTTGACGTCAAATGCCTCCCAATAAAAAGGTGCTCAAAATTCTGGCAGGATGGGATGAAATTTTTGCCAAGCATACATATTTTATTAATATAACTTGCATAATGGTATGACTGCAAGCTTATGAGTCATTCATGAAATCTACAAAATAAAGTACAAAATCTCTTGTGTAACTGGATTTTCAGCCGGGGTAGTTTAAAAGAAGTCTTAGTATAAAAACTAGTTAAAACAATAGGTTTTTTAATTTCTTTCCTCCTCTTCCTGTGTTTTACAAAGAAACTCCTCTCAAGTTTTTGTTCTGTTGTCTTCCTCTGAAACCCAAAACCATCAGGATTTACTTTTTTTTTTTCTTCTTAATTTGATGCATTCAGTCCCACCCTGTTTTAACACACCCACAATAACAAAGACCAACAAGTACATTTAATTTCTCCTTTTACTGTTTTTGTTCACCGTGTGAAATGGAAAGTGGTATTTTAAGTTACGGAAATTCTGTTTGTTGATAAGCATAGTTTGATGACATCCTTGCTCTAGAAAGCATTAATGCCAATTCTTACTTTTTAAAAGAAGGGTTTATTTCCATATCTGTAGCTACTTACATTTTTGTATATGTTATAAACATCTTTTATCTTATAAGTGGTATGTCCTCTGCTAGTTTAGTGGGGTCTGAAGATTTCCTGCTGGACTCTATCCCCACTGATGAGTGGAGATTTCCTCCCCTCAGAGAGAAGACATAAACTTTGACACCAAGAGAAAATTAGAGTCTTTGGTGAGGTTTGATAATTTGTAATTTTGTAATTGAGGTGAATTTTTAATTAAAAAATCAAAATAATTTTGAAATTGACTTTGAATAATTACTGGAGCCAAATTTGTGTGATATGTATGAAAATTTTTATGTACCCATATTTTCTTTTGTTGCATTGAAATGTAGCAAACCCCAAAGTTTAGTACAATGGATCACATACAACTGTGAGGGGGGGAAAAAAAAAATTGTATTCTTCATCATCCTGGACTGTGTTCTACCCCCGTGTGTTTGGTCCTCTTGTCTCCCCCCAGTTTCTGCTGGGGGAGCCAAACGGTGCTGTCAGTTCTGGGAGTCAGCAGAAATTCAAGGTAACTGATTTGAGACCACACTATAAATTAATATAAATTTCAGCAAACCACAGGCATTTTTCTGGACTGGATACAGACGCAGATGAGGTTATGGCCCCAAAGTGAGTCCGAAAGGAAGAGCAGCAGGATGAGCGAGGCGTTGCCCCAGTGCATGTCAAACATTGCAGCTATGCAGGAGTGGCCGACCTGCAGCTCACCCCCGTCTGCTGCTTTATCTGCAAAGAACTTACCCAAGATGAGGTACATTCTCTCAGATGTAAACCAAATTATGGAAGTAAGAAAAATGTATGATCTAGGCCTCATTGATTTTTTTATAAGCCTGATTTGTAAAGATTTTTACATGCGAGAATTACAATACCATTTGTCTTGGATTCTCAAACTGTAGGGTTAGAGTAGTCTGTAGGCAGAAATTGCAGATTGCTGAGCTCTGTGAGAGGTGAGACAGAAAAGCCTTGTGTATTTAGAATATGCTTTGAACTCCTTATACACCAGGGTTTCAAAATCAATAGAAATCCATGCTAACAAAATAAAGCACATAGCTTTTAAATACAGCTTACAATGTCAACGTGCAGGTTTTTGGAAAATGCTTTGATCGGTGTCAAATCATAAAGTCCATGCAAGAGATTAAAAATTCGGTGTACTCCTTGGACATTTTCTCACTTAATCTCCATTTGCAACAGAAACAGTGATTGGCTTGAGACTGATAGCATTCCCTCCAGTGCCACAGTGCACTTATCCTTAACCATCAAGGTGAAGAATGCTCCCCTCAGGGCAGTACCCTTCTTCAGGTGAAATTAATCCTGAGGTTCTTGGTATTAAGAGAGGCTCCCTGAAGGAAGGGGTGCGAAAAAGAGCTGCAGTTTTCTGAAATGCATCCAGTAAAAGAAGTTAAAAATTGTCTGCTTTGGTTTGCAAAGATGCAGTGGGTGACTTTTGATCCCAGGGTGATGAAGGAAAGGTTTTACATGTCATCACATCCCTGCTTATGTTTTTGGTTGTATTTTCTTTTTCTTGCTATCTTACCCATGCACAGATAACTGCAATCAAGGTTGAAAAAGCCCATCCAGATTAAAATACAGTTTATAACTAATCCAAAAGCAAAATTAAAGCCAATACTTCAACTACTTTATATGTAGTGTGCATATGCATTCATACATACATAAATGTCTTGCAGCTATTTGGTACAACTGTATTGTGTAAAGCACTATATCACTAACCAATGTTCCCATGATTCACAGGTAGAATAAAAGACTAATGACTAAACACTTAAGAAAAATAACTCGAAACAGCACTGGTAGGTATAATAAATTTGCACTGAAGTTACACTACAAATTGTTAGCGTAAGGCAGAATTTTGACAGAAACCTTGGACATCATCTAGGGCTAGAAATGTGAGAAAAAAACCTCTTCCACCTGCCTCCACTCAGCTTTTGCACCGATTATGCAGAGCATCAGCCTGTAGCTGGATATGACTTGTAGCTGTCAGTGACAGAAGCAGCACGGAATGGCCATGACCCTGTAATACAAAAAAAAAAGATGGTCACTTTTCCAGCTGTTCCTTGGGGGTTTTCAGGACTGTGCTTCTGAGAGAGAACTGGACACTGCTGGTTGTTGTAACACACAAAATGCTCTTTTGCCAGGACTGTGAAATATCTCTTTTACTTCCTCCTAGGGTTTGAAAATTCTTCCCTGATCCTTCGTCGTTTGGAGAGTGATGCTGCCTTAGGGCAGGGGTGGAGTCACCATCTCTGGAGGGATTTAAAAGTCATGTAAATGTGGCACTTGGGGACATGGTTTAGTGTTGGGCTTGGCCGTGCTGGGTTAACAGTTGGTCTCGATGATGTCAAGGGTCTTTTCCAATTTAAATTATCTTCTGATTCTGTGATTCTTCTCGTATTCTTTCAGCAGCTCCTGTGAAACAAGATGTCAGTAATTACAACAGTACTTCCATAGGGTTTCCTTCTGCACTTGTGACAAGGTATGACCAAAAAAAAAAAACCTCTGGCAAACAAGAAATTCCTGTTGAGAGGGAGGGAAATTACAATGCTGGGCTTTGTCTGCTCAGTAATTGCAGATTTGCCGGATGGGGGTTGGTGGATGTGAAGCACTTAGCAGCCTCGTCAGCATCTGGTTCATCCTGTGTTTAACTTGGTTAACCAGTGCCTCATCTGGAAGTTACATTAACATGTTAAAAGCTGCATTAATATTAACAACCATGTATCTGCTTACAGCCTGCATCCCTGAATCTATTATATCCACTGCTCTGCCATTACTTCCCTCTTTCATCTGTTTTCTCACTTGCATGGATTAAGTTCTTCTCCATCTTGGCATGATCGCTCCCTACAAAGTTTCACAGGTCTCTTCGCAGGTTCGTACCACACTCGGTGCCTCTTAAGAAGCAAAACTTCCAGTCAAAACAACACGAAGGAAGCCAAGGTTAGGACAGGCCGGCACAGGAATGTTGTATGGGAAATTGCAAAGCTGCTTTGCAGTAAATTATTTCTTGTTTCAGAAATGCATGAAAACATGGAGCTGGGATTTCTTGGAAGGGAAACATGGGTAGCATGGAAAGTATTTTACAGCCGTGTGTTGCTCTGGAGGCAGCAGACATTTTTCATAGTTAAAAAAGCAAGCAAATTGAAGGGGCATTGAGCTGAACCATAGATAAGTGAGCACCAGGGCCACAGCACTCGGTGCAGCTTGGCTGCATGAAAGCCTCTGCGATGCCTTGCCCAAGGACGTCCCTGCTTGCAGCAGCTTCCCTTCCTGCTCATGCTCCTCTGAAATCAGACATATGGCATTAATGGAGCCAGAGCGTGGATCACTTCCACTCTGCACACACTGCTTTCCCTTGGGAGCAGCTCTCAGTTCCTTCTTTCTCTTTGAAGCTTCTGGCTTTGTGTTTGCCCTGAGATATGTGGTGGAGCAGCTCTGCACTCCTGCACTGCAGCAAAACCCGTTTCCGTGCATGTTTGGGAACAAGCATGAGCACAGGAGTGCAGAGAACTTGATTTGCAGTGGAACCACTAGGTAGAGCAACCCAGCACGATTTACATGCGGCTGGCGTGCAGATCATTATAAGCTGTGACAGAGGAGGGTGGTTTTTTTTGCACATCACAAACCCACAAATCTGTCACTTCTACGCAGAGCCACGTGCTGTTTCTCCGAGGCAGGCTGATGGGGCCAGACAGCCCTGCGAGCTGAGGTGATGCTCTGCTCCCTGTGGGCAGTGACCACCCCAACGCCACCTGCGGGTGTCCAGTGCCCTGTGCCGTGTTGTGCAGGTGACAGAAATCCTTCTGCAGACACACCATGACTGTCACAAACGTGGGCATTTGGGGGGGGGGGGGGGGGGGCACAAATGTACGGTGGTTCTGGAGTAACTTAGGTTTTGTGTACAGCAGCCCCAAATGTTGCAAAATCTGAAGTAATTCAAGTCACCACGGAGCAGCAGAGGAGTAACAGGAAGTCCTCTGCTTGAGGAAATGAGTTTGTTTTGTGCAGAGTGCCTTGTGATGGCACTGCCCAAGACAGAGGCACCGTGCCCAGGCTTGTGCTGCCAGAACCAGCCTGGCCACCCCTGCTCATGGTGTTGCTGTGCTCTGCCCTGGCACAAGCAGAGCACCCCTGCCCCGTGTCCAAATTCCCAGTCTACTTCTAAATGAGGAGCAGACAAGCTCCCTGGCAGGGGAGTGGGGCTGGACCCGTGGGATCTGTGTGGGGATGTGGATGACACCCTCACCCCGTGCCTGCTGCTCCCCTCACAGCTCTGCTGTGACTCACCCCAGTGAGCTCCGTGACAGATCTGTCCTGCTCTGCTCTCCTGAGGCTCTAGGCCAGCAGCACAGCAGCTTTGGGGTGGAGTAATAAGCTAAATAATTAATGTGCAATTATTAAATGTGGCAAAAATAATGGCCTTGAGTGAGAAAAGAAACACATCCTGCTGTTAAGACCATGAAAATAGATGGTATTTTTGCAAATAACACAGTATGAGTGCAAATGTCCACCTACTAGGGGCACCAGGAGTCAAAATCCTTGTCCACCACTCAGAATTTGCCATAATTGGAGGAACTGTGGCCACTTGTTTTCGCCAGGGACCTGCTTCAAACCTCACTGCAAATATTGGCTTCCCATTGCCCTCAGTGAGTTTTAGATCAAGTCCAAAAAAACATAATTTCTGCAACACTAAAGTGTGGAAACAGTACTTTGCATGAGCTGGGTGGAGATAACCTGCACCTGTGAAAATCCCCTTTCCCCCTGTAGGGGAAAAACCGGGGAAAAATGGATAAATCACGACAGCAACAAGACAGTCTGTTGTCTTTCTAAAAAAAAGACTCCGGAAATCTCTGCCAGCATTGTGTACAATTGTCAGAAGATACCCGATCCTTTTAAGTCCCAAACCCGCTGCCAGTGGCTGCAAGCAGGCTGGTAACTTGTGAAGAACAAAGAGTTAAGGAGTTCGGTGCCAGCGGGCCTGTATCTGTGCAGCGACGCCGGCACAGACATTTCCTCCACATCCTCTGCCTCCGCTGCCCAACCGCGTGGGTTTCACAGCAAGAGTCGGGGTACAGGCTTCGCGTTCCGAGGAGAGGATCCTCGGGGAGCCAGGGCACCCCCTGGGGATGGGAAATACCAGGTACAGCCCATGAAACAAAATGCGAACGGGAATTCCACGGGACTGTAGGGGGGCTTGGGTGTGAGGCGGGGAGCAGCCCTTTGCTCGGACAGTGGCTGATCTCAGGGGACAGGCGCCCTCTTCCCAGGGTTGGACGGGGGCGGGTGCGTGGCTGCCGGGTGATTTTCCTCCCTCTGACCGCAATCCTGCCGTTCCCCGCTGCTCCTCGCTGTCTGCCTTCCGCCGTGTTTACAGAGCAGCTCTTTATGGGATGCACAAGGCGTGACTCACCCGCAGCAGTGCCCGGACTCTGGCAGAGCTGGGTTGTTAAAGCTGAAACTTTCCTTTCCCTACCCTGACTCTGCAGATGAGCCGGGCTCCGCTGCACGGACCTGTTGACAAGACTGTGCTTGTACTCTTTGTTTCTCTTGTTTGTCTTGCCAGAAATCCTGTGCGGGAAGGTTCTCAAGAGTCGTTCTCGCTCGGATCTGAACTTCTGAGCAGAGAAACATGTTTGGGACAAGTTGGGCACTACTGTGCTTGTGCTGTTGGGGGTGTCTCCCGCCTGTCGGCGGTTCTGCGCTGCCTCCCCTCCTCTCCATCTCCTCCCCATGTGGACTAGGGCTCTGTAAAATACCCAAAATCAGCAACACCACACACCCAGGAGGTATCAGATTTTATACCCTTATTTTTCACAGCTGAAGACGTCTGTTAGACATTTCTACACTTTGCCATATATATATATATATATATATATATATATATATATATTTTTTTTTTTTTTTTTTTTTTTTTTGTGACTGTTGGATGCTTAGAATTGTCCTACTGGCAGTGCAGGTTCATTCAAGGTAACTCATACTTGGGTTAATATTTGCCATACACAGGCTTTTGTCTCCTCAGCCCCAAGCTGTCCAGAAAGGGTCCGTGGTGTCCCCTGGTTTCTACCATTCCTGGGAATCAGAACAGCATCAACGAAGCCTCATTACTTTGGATAAATTATATTATTCAGCTTTTTCTTCTGATACTCTGATGATGTCTATGAGTCTCAAGCATCTCCCTACCATACTGAGAAGTGCTGAAAGATGTGGCAGAAAGACAGACTCTGAGGAATTTAAGCTCTCAGACATACACAGCCCTGTCAGCTGTTCAAAATGGCTCTGAACATCAGTGGCATGGTAGTGGTGAGTTCTCCTGTCCAGCAGTACATATTGTCCCAGCTTGTGTTTCCTCTTCTTCAGGGTGCCCCAGGAGGACAGCAGGCTTTGATTTCTGCTGCCTCTTCTCTGGGGAACTCCCTTTGCCCCGCTGGGGCCGTGACTCATTTCCTCCCTATGGCTCATCTCATCCTGTCTGCTGCCAGAGCTTACAGCTCTCTCTTCCCCTCTGCAGCAGCAAAACTTGTTACAAAAACAAGTGAAGCTATCACGTTTTTGGGAATCTTGTTCCCTTTCCTGTGCCATGTAGAGAGCCTTGTCCGTGGGGCTCTGTATACGGTGTGACATGGAAGGAAAAGTGGGGAAAAAATCTGTTTATCTGCATGTAAAGCCGTTTTATATTCCTGTTGTGCAGATGTGGGGGGAGGCTCAGGCAATAATAACTCAAATGGCAAAGTAGCCCCAAGCTTCAGGTCTCAAATTTCTTAATATAAATTAAAAGCTTGAGTAGTGAATGAAGGCAGAAATAACCACGCTGGCAGTGCCAGATCTTGTGGTGAGAGGCATCTTCAAAGTGAGCTGGCCAGGAAATTGGGGTGCACATTTCCCTGCCCTGTGGGTGGGAGCCTTCCCTTGCGTGTGCAGCAGAACTTCTGTCTTTATGTTGTTTAAGACAGGTGATCTTTCTTTGCCTAGGAAACAAATCCTTTCTGAGATTGAAAACACAAAAGTTTTAGTTGTTTTCTAGCCTTGCCTAAATTTGTTTTCACCTGTCACTCAGATTCAGTTGGTATCATTACTTCTATAAATTTTGGAAGCAAACAAAACTGAGTGGTAGGAATCTTAAAGTTCTGCAATCTCCTTTTACCATAACTAAACTCTGGTATTTGGCTTCCTACAACTGCAGGGGAAAATAAAGTCTTTTTCGGATGGATTTTTAAAAAAATTCTTCATCTGCTTGTAAAGCAACACTGGTGATGTGCCAGTGAGTGTTTTTGCTTCTGTGAAGAGTTTCTAGACCTTGCCACGTCCAAAGAGATGGGCTGATGGCTCCTACAGCTGGAAATGAAGGATTGCCATCATGTTGGGCCTGAGATAGGAGGCAGCCACGCTGTGAAAGGTGGAAAAATGGAAATCGTTCTGTGAAATCAGTGTCCAGGCTGTTCTCAGGTTGTGTGGAGAGAGACACATGGGGAAACTATCAGTCCTCTTACAGCTGAGAGAGAGAGCAAACTGCTGTGGGCTCTGTCAGATGCATCCTATTTTTTCAGACTTCAGTTTTAACAGGTAAAAGGGAGCTCTGCAGCAGTGATGGTTCACTGCTATAAATAAACACATCAGTGTTCCAGCCTCAGAACTGATTGCAATTAAAATTTGATGCACAAGGTATTCTGCCAGTGTACATGTGAGGACACAGCTGAAATGCCAGTAATAGACAGCCTGTTTAATTTTTAAATTTTTTTCAAAAATGCATTTGCTACTAATTGCAAACTAGAGCCAGACTGGCAGAAGAGGGATTATAGTCATAGGGCATAGTCTGTTGATTCATTCCTTATTTTCTCTTGAAGCACTTAAACTGTGTGCCACCTGGTGAGGTCATGGGATCTGCTTGTTATTGTAAAAATTTTTACTCGTCTTCCTTTTCCTTCTTCTTTTTCTCTTCCTCTTCCTTTTTCTTTTTTTTCCCCTTCTTCTTTTTCTTTCCTTTCTTCTTTTCCCCTTTCTTTGTTTTTTGCTTTTTTTTTTTTTTTTTCTTCCTTTTGGAGGCAGAACAAGCAGCTGAAAACTAATCCACGGCCAAGAGATTTCTACATGCAGCTCTGTGCTCACTCTTCACCCCTGACACGATGCTTTCAGTTCCTGACTGCAGTGAGCCAAAAAAAGGCTTTAGGCAGAGGTGCACTTTGGAGTGAGGGAACTCTGAGCCTGCCAAGCCGTGCTGGGGAGTGAAACAAAACTCTGGATGTGGCCCAAGGAGACCCTTGTTGTGCGTCAGCTCTTGTGGTGCCCAGGAGATGGAGAGGATAGGCACAGCTCTTCCCGAGCCAGCAGCTGGGAAGGGGGGACAAGAACCCTCCGACGACAGTGAAGTTGGAAAAAGTGCTCAGTTCTTCCTCGATTCCTGTAATAGCTCGGGATGACTTCACTTTCCTGTTCCAAAGTTCGTGTGCAACACCTGGGAGCTGGAAGCCCTGGAGTGGGTGGCGGCTTTTGGAGGGGTCGGAGCTTCTCCCGGACTCGTGCACTCTGCACAGGGCCCTGCCACGGCTCCCAGGGTAGCTGCGGACTGGCAGCCAGGCCAGATTTAATCTTTTCCCCCTCAAAGCAGCTCACTTTGTAGCCATGGCAACCCGCTGCCAGGCGCAGGCAGGCCCCGGAGCTGGCGCTCTGCGGCAGCTCTGGTCCTGCTCGCCGTGTCTGGCCAGGCAAGGGCATTTCCAGGAGTCTCCTCATCAGTTTACAGTCAACTGTTCTGGTCTCCCAGAAGACACCTGTGAGGCTGAGATCAGAATGAGATTTTGTGAACATCCCTTCATGTGTCACAACATCTCTTTGTGAGGTCCAGCATCCCCTCAAGGTCTGCAGCATCCCCTCAAGGGCCACGACATCCCCCCCAAGGGCCAAGACATCCCCCTCGTGGCGAGCTCCCACATCCCCTCCAAGGGTGTGGAGCTGCAGACCTTGGGTGAGACTCATCACTAAATCTGAGCAGGGGGACAGGGCTCAGAAGGGGCTCAGTTCTCCTCAGAAAGGCTGTTTGGGTTTGCTGCTGTCACAGAGAGCCCTGTGCCACAGCGCACCTTCACTCTGTCTCAAAAATTCTCCATTGAGATGTGTATTCTGGAGTGGAGCAGGGATTTGATCCTGCTCCAGCAGCAGGCTCTAAGGGGTTAAAGGATGGAGTCACACAGCCTGGGACTTTGCTCATCGACTTCTTGCTGTTGTTTGCTGTTGCAGACATTTGTTATACCCTGCATTAGTCAGGTTGTCCTTTAAGACACCTTCCTATTACAGCAGCAGCCTCCCTTAGTGAATATTTCTTAATTAAGACTTCTTAATGAAAACCTTTAGGTTGCTCTTCTATATTCACACGGGCAGCCCAAACCCTTTCCTTTAATTGGCCTGATGAGTTCTTCTCCTGAGGGGAGAGGACCTAAGAGAAAAACAAATGTACCACATTCTTTTCATCTCAGCAGCATGATTTTAGGGCTGTGAGGGGAACTAGGGACAGCTCCCTCCCGACATCACCCTCAGGTGATGAGAGGAAATCGTGGGCACATCTTGCCCGTGGTGTGAGGCATGGCTCCACCCTTGCTGCTCAGCTCCTGCAGTCTATCTCCTGCTACCAGAAAGCATTGCTGTAATCAGGAGCTGCAGCTCCAGAAGTCTGATATTGCTCCCTGGGGAGCCATTCTGGCTCTGCAGGAAGAGGCACCACGGTGCCTGCGGAGCAACATGTTCCAAAAGCCAGGAAGAAGGTGGTGCTGGAGCCTCGGGTCTGCATTGCTCATATCTGCAGTGCTGATGTTTCTGTGTGCCCAAGCACCCAGCCCTGGGTTTCACGCCAAGTGTTGTTTCTAATACAGTGATTTCCCTGGAAAAGGGCAAATCTCCAGATTCACACATCCGTTATGACAGGAGGGATGGGGAGATGGGACTGGCTGAAAAAAAAGGTGACACTTGGAAAATAGAAAACAACCCATGGGACTTTGTTACACCAAAGAGGGGAGGCTGTTGGCAGATTGTCAGTGCCACCATATAGACACTCGTTTGAATCTTGTGAGGATTCTCAAATGAATCATAAGTCGTAGACTGGATACTTCAGCACTGGCAAGCATCACACAATCAGCCTGATTCCAACTTCACAGGTGTCTTCTGGAAGACCAGAACAGTGTAAGCAGCTGAGGAGGCTCCTGAGTCTTCCTTCTCCTCACCAGCCAGCAGCCCACAGTGAGCAGAACCAGGACCAGGGCTGCTGCACTGACCCAAAGCAGCCACTGCTGCTGCAGTGCAGAAGGGAGCAGGGTGTCCATCATGCCACTGCTCCCCTCAATCTCCAGCAGGAGCTGAGTCATCTCCTGATGCAGATATTCCTCATGCTCCTGCATCCCTTTGGCTGTGGATGCGTTGACCCGGTCCTTCAGCTTCAGGCTGGGCAAGATGCCCAGCAGAGCCAGGATGAGAGTGGTTGATGGAGCCATAGCCTGGAGGAAGTGGAGAGAAAGGGCATTCAGTAGGTCTGGCTGGGAGGGAGCAGAGGGCTGGGGGCACCTGAAATGTCCCCAGGGCCTCTCTGGGCACCTGTGGCCACTGAGAGCCTCGAGCTCCATCTGCCTGCAGCCCCAAGAGAGATACCATGCCCTGCCTTGAGGGTCCCAGCTCTCAGTCTGCATGAGAAACCCCCTGGGCATCTTCCCCAGCTCCCATCCAGCCCAGCATTATCCCTGCATGTGCTCTCACTGGCTGCCAGAATCCACTGCAGTGGGGTTGTGGCTGGGGCTGCCTGGTGATGTCCCTGGCACAGATCCCAGTTTGCCACACCCTGCATGATATTGAAACCCTCAGAGCTGGATTGCCCAGCCCACAAGCCCCTGCCTTGGTCCCCACTGCCTGGCTCAGCACGTCCTGGGCACCCCTGCCCTGGGCAAACCCAGCCACAGGAGCCCCTGGGGCCCTCTGGACCAAGAGGGGCCTTGACCAAACCCTCCAAAGCTGTAACTGAAAGGAACACGGGGACTGTATGTGGATGTTGCTGGCTTGGGTGGAGAAGTGTGATGTGTCCTGGGCCACATCATCTTACTGAGCCTCCCTTTCTCCAGGATAAACCCTTCCAGCTTCCTCAGCCACTCAAATGACTTCATCTCTAGACCCTTTCCAGCTCCTCTGACCTTCTCTGGACACACACTCCAGCACCTCAATGTCTTTCTTGTCATGAGGGGCCTAAAACTGAACACAGGATTCAGGTGTGATCTCACCTGAGCTTTTCCCTCATCCACTGAGTAGGTCACCTTGTCACAGAAGATCAGGCTGTTCAAGGAAGACTTGGCCTGTGGTCACAATTCTCCTCCACAGTTCTTCTGCTTGTCAGTGCATTGAAACTAAATCTGTGTCTAGTTTGCATGAAACAATTTGCATGATGAAACTGATCCTTCCATTCTGGTTGTTTTGTGGCCACACTGGAAGCATCAGTGTCAGCCTGGATTGCAGGTAACTCTTTTGGGTCACGGTCATATGATAATGGTGTCTGTATTTGCACCTTTCTTGCAATCTACAGTTTCTGGTGTTTAGTACATGCTATGGGCTTTTTTTCAAACTCTTTGGATGCTTTGAGGACAAGGAAGGGCCAACATGTGTAAGGATTTTTGAGCTCTTGCCCAGTGTTTGCATATTGTCCTGGAAAGAGGAACAGCAGAAGGAGAACAAGCCAGCCAGCAGTTGGGAAGGTCAGATTCCAGCATGGTAACTGCTCTCCTGCACAGCTGGTTCACCCACTTTTCAGCTCCTTACAAGTGCAACCCGGCAGAGCAATACATGGAGCAAGGGTGACACGCTGTGATGATCCACGAGAAGTACAGGGGCATTTCTGTGGTTGTCCCCTCCGCGTTCAGGATGGTTTAAAATCCACAGTAGATGGACTTCATTCACAGTGGCTCAGGCCCAGGTCAATGTCCACCTCCCAGTGTCTGTGACCACCCAGGACCAGCAGTTCCACAGGAACAAGCTCAGTCCCAAAAGCAAGTGAGAAGAAAATATGCTGGCCAAAGCACAAGCTCTGTTCATATTAGCAAAGCTGCCCATCCTCTTAAGGAAGAGAAAAATAGTTTTAAATCTAAAGAAAAAATTTCCTGAATAAAATCCAATAAAACAGGTTGCTCCATGATCCTGGGAGTCAGTCAAGTTTTGATTCTCAGATTTGTGCCTTCTGGTTCTTTTCTACTGGCTTCCAATAAGGTTGCAGCAGAAGGGCCTGCCTTGATAGATGTTAAGGGATATGTATGATGAAGGTGTCATGGGATGAATCTAAAGAGCCTTCAGTCTGTTAGATACCAAAAAGCCTTTCTGAGCATCAAAAAGTGTTAGGAAAGAAACCAAGCAGTTCATCCTCTGGTGCCTAATAGATTGTGGACTCTGAAGGAAGTTTTTCCTTTTGAATAATACCAGGTATAACAACAGCTGGGAAAAGTTATTCCAAGTGTGGACCTACCTTCTGCCACTGGGTCTGTTTTCCTTCTTGTACAAATTAAAAAAAAAAAAAAAAGAGTTTCATAGGGTTCAAAGCTCTTTAGGAAATTAGGCTAAGGATGCAAGATGGATTTTGCTTTAGGAAAATATCAGCCCAGGAAACAAGCACATGTAGTAATGATGAGTATCCTGGGCAAGATTCTGCTGTTTTCCAGTATTGCTTTGGGTATTGGCTGTCTTTAAGAGGAGGCTTAAATTGGCATTTTCACCATACATGAACTCCCCATGTCTTTGCCGTCGTGGAGCATGGCTGCTGTGACCAGAGGTCTTGGGGTTAGAGCTGGAATTCAGCAGCCTGAATTTCTGTGAGACCTCTGAGAGCACAGAGAGTGCATGCCCACCCCAGAAGGGCCTTGATTCTTCTCAGCATTCCTGATGAAAAAAGCCCTCGAGCTGTTGCATCTGGATGATGATAAAGTAGAGCTGCTCCCCTCTCAGAGCAACACAAGTCTGATCTCTGTCCTGGAGCTGCAGATGAATGATACTGCCTGATTTCCAGCAGTACAGACATACAGAGGTCGTACAGACATACAGAGGTCTTACAGACAGAAAAAGGCCATTGATATGTGACAACTCCTTCCCTTGCATAAACTTATTTTTTCAGAGGTTTTGCTCAAATCAGGATGAGAAACCTGATACCAGTTCTCATCTTGCTGTCCTTGAAAAAAAAAGGAGAATCTTTCCCACAAAATATGACATTCATAAAGCCTGTATAGATGATTGCTGTGTCTTCACTCTGTGTCTGCTTTGCATTATTAACCATTGCAGGTTTCATTGTGAAGCTTCATTGATCACTTGCATCTTGCAGAGGCAACACAACCAGAAAGCAAATGAACTTCACCACTGGCTCTGCAAGTGATTTGCATTTTGGAGCTATTAGGATGGTGGTACAGAATAAATTTTATCCTGAAATCCTTTCCTTTGGGCTTCCCACTGTCAATGGAACCTGCACCAAGTATTTCCCTGCAGATGTTACGCTGTATTTCCTTTCTAACTTCTCATACGCTCCTAATATATTCTATCATATAGGACTACCCAGAGTGACTGATGCCAAACTGTAAAACTTTTCCTTCATCCTGCCCTGGACCTTTGCAAATGCTCCAGACTGTTGTTAGAAATAAACTCAAACTATTCATGTTTTCTTAATAGAAGACGTTACCCTGGAAGACTGAAGCTATTACCTCCCTGCTGGAAAATCGATCAATTTGCTAAGTAGGAGGAAGAATAACCTGTTCTACTCACCAATCTATTTTAATCAGTGGGTGCATTCATGGCTTGTTAGCAGAGCCTTGGCTGCCTCTCTGCATGCTGCCAGCCTGACACAGCAGCTTCTTCCCCAGCCCTTTCCCTAAATCTTCATGGGAGAGCTGTTATTGAGAGAGGCTGGCTTGTCCTCATGGTTATGTGATGAATTTCTCTGCTGCATGCAAGTCAAGGGATGTGGCTGTTTCACAGGGATGCCTACAGCCTTGGGTACAGCCAGGATGAGGTGAAAACAGCTTTTCATTTAAAAGCAGGCCATTTTTTTCTTCCCTCCCACTATACTGGCAGCCAGACCTCTGAAAATAAATCAGAGGAATTTCAGCAGCTGGCACAGAGGATTGATAATGCTGGGGAAGCCCTACTTGTGGTCAGACTCTGACGGCCAGGCTGCTCCTGGTGTCAGCAGTCACCGTGCTACTGGATTTCAGTGGGCACTGGAGGGACTTGGAGAAGCCCAGTGTGCAGTGATGTGGGTTTTGGTCCTCCCATCTTGTGTGTAGGCACATGAAGATTTGTATGTGGCACCCGGGAGCACGGTTTAGTGGTGGGCTTGGCTGTGCTGCATTAACAGTTGGAGTTGATGATTTTGGAGGTCTTTTCCTACCTGAACAATTCTATGATTCCCTGAGTCTGTGATTCTATGTATATACCCACAGTGTGAGCATTCCTGCTGGCTGCGGCTGCATCCAGCCCTGATAAAGGCATCACAAAGCTCAGTTTTCCCCATGTGGAGATGGCTTACTAAACCCCATTTTCACTATGGTTAAGGTTGGTTTAAAAAGGTTTTCACCAGCTGAACATGGTGAGAATGTTTGCTCCTAAAGTCATGGAGGCATTTTAACACCTTGCTTCAGACCACTGGGATATACCTTCCAGCACTGCCTGTCATCTCTGCTGGTCTTCTGTTGATTCTTCTTTGGCTCCACTTTCATTTAAGGTTTATTCCCCTCTCTGCAGAAAATGCTTCTTCCCAGTAATCCTATTTCATAATCCCTTCCATGACTGTTTGATTTATACTGCCTCCAACCTCCCGTGATCTTCTGCAAAGCAGCAATCAGATCTCTGCAGGCTTGTCCAACCTCATTCTCTCTTCTGTCAAGCTGCAAACATCTCAAAAACACCCCTGTCCTTTTATACTCTTCCCAGACATGGCTCAGACAGAGCTGCACACTCTGACAGAGGACAGCCAAATTGCACTGGTGCCATGGAAATGATGCCCAGTGCTTCTTGCTGCATTGTAAACCTTGAGAAAAACTGGCTCTGTGAAACCTGTAACTCACAGAAGAACAGGAGGACCCAACAGGAATTCCTGCTGCATTTCTGCTGATGTTTTCTCAATGTTGCCTCCAAGGCATGGTAGTGAAAGACAGTTTTTGGTATTTTATAGAAAAGTCTATACAAACAAGGTTAGGGAAGTCTCTCTTCCACATGAGATGATGTACTCTCTGCATCTCTGTTGGTGAAAATAGGGCTGCAGCATTTTGCAGACCCTGACCAGAAGACACTGAATTGTTTTACAAACACTAATCTTCCTGATTTGTGCTTCAGCAGCATGGACAAGCCACTGGAGCTGTCTCTGTCTCCCAGGCTCTGCCAGGAGTGGGAAGAGCAGTGTCCGAGGGGCTGAACACCAGCATTTTGGCCACAGTCCTGGCCCTTTGTTCCCAGCCCAGGGAAGGGGCTACAGATCCAGCCCCCAGTGCTCCCCCAGGATCATCACTGTGCCCCCAAAAGCAGTGGAAGGATTTCTGCCTCATTTGAATAATGGGTTAATTAGTGCTCCTCTGTTTAAAATTGCTCCATTTCCAAGTCCATCAAAGTCTGTGAAAGCTTTGTCACGTGTTTTCTGGGGATTAGGAGGCGGCATAATTTATATAAAATAAGGAAAAATTATACAGGAAAAGGAAGAAATTATTCCAGAATAGAAGCCATTAGCACAAACAGTAAAAATTACTGCTTTTTTCTTTTTTAAATTCTATTTTAAGAATTCAAATATGTATTTTTGGGCCTCATTCTCTCTCCTAGCACCACACAGCACCATGGCAGGACCCAGCTCCATTAACAGGATGCACTGGGCTTTTTGTACAGCCTTGGGTGACCTGGGAGCATTCCCCTCTTGCAGGGCAGGTGAAAGCAGTCAGGAAACATCTGGTGGTGGGGGTGGTCAGCTCTTTGAGTTTGTTCTGCAGCATCTTCAGCAGAAGAGAGGAGGAGGAGCTCTGTTTGAAGGGACTCTGTAGGTGGTGCAGAGAGAACATCTACATCTTTCTTTTTTTTTTTTTTTCCCTGAGAAATAAGTGGAGATAACTAATTCATTGGGAGAAACAGTACAGAGAGTTGAATTTGTTGCCATTCCTCACAGAGCAGGCTGTTAAAACACATGGTACTTTCTGCCAGGAACAGATGAAAACTTAGGTCTAAATGCATGAAAACATATTAAGAGTCCAGGCAGGGTTTCTTTGCATGAAAATAACTGCAGGTGAAGTCAATAAAATGTTCTGCTGTAGGAAAAAGCTCATGAGGTCATTGCATAAATGAGAATTGGTTGGTTCAGTCTGAGCACGTGCTGAACTGAGCATTCACCTCAGTCATCGCTGTGGGTTCAGAGCCTGTGAGCAGACTGGGAGCCTCACTGCCTCCACTGGTGGGGCAGGCTCTGCCAGGCAGGGAACAAACAGGAGAATCACAGAATGACAGAATCGTTTAGGTTGGAAAATTCCTCTTGGATTAGGCTAGAAAAGTCCTCCAAAATCACGGAGTCCAACCACTAGCCCAGCACTTCCAAGTCCACCAGTACCCATATCCCCAAGTGCCACATCTACATGTCTTTTAAATCCCTCCAAGGATGGTAACTCCACCCTGGAAAGCCTGTTCCAACACCTGACAACTCTTTGTGGTGAATAAATTTTTCCTAATATCCAAAATAAACTCCACTGGTGGAACTTTAGGCTCTTTTTTCTCCTGTCCTTGTTACTTCTGAGAAGCGGGCATGCAAGGGAAAGATCTGAATAGCAAAGGGCTTGTTGGAACGCAGTGAGAACCCAACCCTGATTAGCACAGATCATTGTTTGTTAAAGTCCAGCCACTGATGTCAGGAGAATTTCCATTAATGTGAGCATTCCTGACATTCCTACTGGCCCTTCCCTGTAAAAGTGATGCTTATGGCAGACTCTTGGTGTGGGGCTATCACAGCTTCACCAGGACTTGTGCGAGGCACTCGTGAAGACAAGAGATGCTGGATTTCTGGGGATCTCTTGGATCAAAGTCCAACCCTTTGCACCAATGAATGGGAGCATGGGCTGTCAAGTTGTCTGGTTTTAAGCTGAAACTTTAAAATGTGAATTTGTCTCATCTTGCCCATCAATGGCATTTCAATGGAACAGAACTTCGTGAAAGCACCCTGACACCAATTCTTATCTTAAAAATTGCTCTGGAGCAGCCAAGTAACAGGAACATCTGGGGTTAGCTGGCAATTACCTGTGTTCCCAGGTATTACCCTGCTTCAGCATCTGATCACCACCTTTGCTACTCCTTTTTTTGGCCAACGCTGCATACTGTTCTAGCTATCCAGGAGGTTTGTCATGAGAAGAGATGTCCCCCTGGCAAAAAGATAAGCATATCTGAATGCATTTTAGGGGCTTTTCCCATAGTTCAGCTCATTTACAAGGGGCCATACAAACCTGTTTGTGTGGTTACAACTGCAGCTCTACTTACCATAGTTACACATGGACTGGTTACAGCATGAAGAAACAGAAACAGGGAAACATCTTGGTCTCGTCCAGGGCATGGAAATGTCCTGGTTTTATATCTCCCTTCTTTCCTGGCCTTGTGGTGGCTGCCAAAATTGGTACCCCACTAAGCATCACCTGTAGGGCCTTGTGAGGTGGGACCCTGGGCTGGTGCCAGATGCAGAGCTGTGAGGATCAGTCCATTCATCAGAGCAAGGCAAGTGGGAGTGAATCAGTCATTCCATCCCCTTGACACGGGGTCAGGAATACAGGGATGATCTCAGGCACCAGCAACTTTCATTACCTTGAAAACCCTGACTTGCCAGTCCAAGTCATGATTCCTTGTTTGCAGAGATAATGTCAATGGCTGGAATAATCCATCGACTTGATCCAAACGGAAAAGTAAACACTTTATTTCCATCCAGAGCCCTGTTTGCTAGGCAGTAGTGCCTGTGACACACTGGAGGATGAGCTCACACTCATGAAATATTTCTGTTCCCACTCCTATTGTCCTTTGCAACAGAAGCTCTCACCTCTGTTTTCACTATAAAACCCTTGTAGGAGAGAGATCATCCGCAGTTCTGACTCAGATCGTTAAGGGTGTGTTGAGAAATAACTTTCATTTCCCAGAGGACTAATCTACGTCAGCAAGCAAGAGGATAATCAGAGTCATAAATCTTTGTCCGTGTCCATATCTCCCGATTGCTTTAAAAATATCGGGGCAATACTTTCTATGCCTTAACCAAATGCAGAAATTTAGCTTGGTTTTCCTAAGATCTGCAGAGTGTGGTACTTAGGCTGGTTTATACCCGCCTCATTTCCAGCATGCTGGAATTAAGCATGGCCTGTAAGTTATGTGTGACTTTTTAACATTAATGAATCCCATGATTTTACTTTATTGATTAGTTCTTTACCATAACTGGCAACAACCCATGAGGAAATGGATGTTCTACATCAGGCAAATGGGAATTTTATTGATGTAGTATTGGGAAAGCAATAGGCATGCTTAGCAAGCTAAAATGTTCCTATGCTTGATGTTTGTTTGAAAGCAGTATTGGTGTCCTCCTGCCTGCATTTTACCTGGGGTCTTCGTGGGAGTGAGAAAACCTGCTCTATTTAACATTTATAGGGAAGATATCTTATCCACCGAGCCCTCTATTAATATTAATGAAGGTAACCATGTATGTTCCTTTCCCTCTGTTAATATTAATGGCAATGAACACAGGTGTCAGTGCAGGGATTCCGAAGCTTTGCCTTAAGACTAGCAGCCAATTTTCCTTTCTCCCACTCTCTCCATCTTCATTCCACACACTTCCTGAATAGGCACGCATGGCCAGCTGCAACACAAGCCTCTTCTGCTGATCCCCATGCTGCAGGAACAGAAATTCCTTTCACTTTAGGGGAAACAAACCCACCGTGAATAATCTGGTTGATAAAAGCTGTGTACTGAACCACAGCCTTTGCCTTGTGTCAGTTGTAAATCACAGAGGCACAGAATCATTCAGGTTGGAAAAGAGCTTCAAGGCCATCAAGCCCAGCCCCGACACTGCCAAACCCACCACTAAACCATGCAACATCTGCACCTCTTTTAAATTCCCCCCAGGGATGGTGACTGCACCACTTCCCTGTGCCAACACCTAACAACCCTTGTGGGGCAGAAGTTTTTCCTAATATCCAATCAAAACCACCTCCTCTGATGCCACTTGAGACCATTTCCTCCTCTTCTTGCTCACCTACCTGTGAGAAGAGGCCAACTTCCCTCTTGCTACAACCTTTTTTCAGAGGGTGATGAGATCCCTACTAACCTCATTTTCTCCAGGCTAAAGAAACTCATCTCCCTCGCCCACTCCTCACCAGACTTGTACTCCAAACCCTTCCACAGCCCCGTTGCCCTTCTTTACACATGCACAAGGTTTAAGACACATCAGCAGCCAAAAAAACAATGTCCAGAGAGGAGCCACAGCCACATCTCTGCCGTCCTTATGTTCAGATGATGGGAGAGGAGAAACCAATCCCTTTATTCCAAGAGTAAAACAGCCTTTAATTAGATAAAATAGATTTCTTATTAAAATGGTTGCTTGTTGGACAGGGTGGCATCAACCCTTTTATTGCTCTTAAGAGTGAGGACAGACAGCCTTCCTGGTGGGCCACATAGCAGGGACCTTTAGATGGTTCCCCAAAGCTCCCAAAGAGCAATCATGATAACAAAGCATTGATGGTGACCTTTCATGGCTCCATTTGTATATCTGTGGAGATAAAGACTCATTCTCTACATGCACCTCCTAAATAATTTTAATGTGCAATTTGCACTCCTTGCACTCTGCTTTGGGAAGACACCTGATTATGTTGATAAAAGTGATTAGGGCAAGAGAGTCAATCCTCTCTCAGTTATTGGGTGCCTGTAATGAGATCAATTTTCTTGTTTTATTTCCTGCTCATCAATCAACCTTGTTCTTGTTGAGTGTAACTGAATTTGTGTCCAACAGCAAAATGAGGATGTTTAGATTTACTCTAATAAAATCTTGTACCAAGGTTATTTTAAACTTCAGAGAAAAATGGGAACTGCTCTAAAACATCTTAACTTGAAGTCTGCATATAGCAAACATGCTCCTTGTTCACATATAACTTGCCTTTAACTCTTCATTTTTCTACAAAGTGCACAGTAACAGAAATAGAAAAATGGAATTATCTCAGGCCTTTTTTTTTTTTTTTGATGGGGGGGAGTAAGGGAAAGAGCTTCAAAATAGTTGATAAAACCCCTTAGTCGTGCTCTCAGGTCTTGGATGGACTCACACCTCATACAAAGTCCAAGTCTCTGTGGTTTGTGTTAAAAAGGATTATTAGGATGAGAAAAAGCCATTGCACACAAAGAATCCTAAAATTTAAGTACAGGGTGCATTTAGTACCTGTACTGGCAGGGAGAGCTGCTGTAACACGTCAGAGAGAGAAAGCATTTTGTCAAAGATCATGGAAACCAACTTTTAATAAAGTAAAATGGCTAAAGAAAATATAGTCTCCAACAAGTCCAGAAATTTTTGTACTCTTTAGCAAATAGTCTATAAAGCAGAATCCTCCCTACACCAAAAAAACAAACAAACAAAACCCCACCAAAAAAGCCCCCCCAAAAAAACAAAACAACAAGCCAGAGAAGGGGGAGGAAAGGAAACAAAAGAAACCCTAAAACAGAACGTGTACAGTCCTGGGCCAAGGAGGTTTGTTGTGAAGCATCCTTGTGAAAGCATCATCAACCTTCTTGGGAGAGCAGCATTCGTAGACAGCTTTTTTGGGAGCCAAATCAAACATAACTTCCTGATAGTTAACTTCTTGACCATTAATGAATGGTTTATGAGAAAACCGTTCTTTCTTACACATCCTGTGAGAGAGCATATATCTTGATTTTCAAGTTTTTGGGAAGCCAGGGGATGCAGTGACCACCTGAATGATTTACTGACTGTTTTCTTGGACATGGGGAATTAAAACACTTCAGTTTTTTATGAATAACCCTTTTTTTCAATAGGACTACCTGATATTACACAACCACAGCATCAGAGTGCACTCACCACACTTTTTCCAACATGCATGATCTTCATAGTAACTTTGTGACTATGCAGAACTGTTCATAAATATTTAATTCATATTATTCTGCAGGCACAAGTGCCGGGGAAGAGTCAGAAAGTGACTCATTGTTTCTTAATAAGAGATGAGGGACAAAGGAGATCTGGCGTCACAGTGGGAGAGGGTTCTTGGTGCTGATAAAATCATTCAGGGATTTTAAAAAACCCTGTAGGGTGAGAAAAAGTATCTCTTGTACCATCAACAAGGGTATGTGTGAGAAAACAAGAACAACTGGTCTACTCTAAAACAACAAGAATAATTTTAGCAGTAAAATAATGGTCAAAAACAGTAGGAGTAATTTATTTAATCTTTCAAGAGCTTTAGGCATGATATCATGGATGGAAATAAGAAATAAAAAGTGTGACCACACACTAAAATAACTGATTTATCATTAAGCACTTTGTGCAAGGTACAGCCATTCCTGTGACCTTCTGGTACAATTTAATTGACTTCTGTATATGTTCACATTTTTCTGAGATTTGTCTTCACTGATTTGGTGGCCTACAGCAAATTTATCGTAACTGGTTAATTTCAGGATGAGACAATACCAAGCATTAGCTTCACCTTTTGAGTTTAGCTGGTGAAATGACAGCAGATGCACTAACAGCTACAAAGATCCTGCAGGAAAAAATGGTGAAAAGACATTTTCCTTAAGTGAATTCTGCACGAGGATTCCCATCCCATCCCCTGGCTGAGGATGTTACAGCCCACATTCACTTCAGCCACACACAGAGATGGCTGGGCTGTCTGTGAAGCTGCTTGGGAAACTTATTTACTCTTCATTTTAAAGTCAGTAAGGACCCTTTTTAAAAACAGACAAAGAAAAACAGCCAAGCAACCAAAAAAAAAAAAAAAAAAAACCCAACAAAAAGACCAAACACATCTGCAAATGGCAGCTGGTCAGGGGCTGCTGCAGGACATCAGCCACCAGCACAGAGACAGCAAGCTGTGCCTCTTTAATGCTGCCTCTTGTGAATTCTTTAACATTCTTGAAGATGATTTTCAGGATGATTTTAGCTATCCTTTTTCCCCCAGAGTTTGTGAAAGTTTCCACTCCATAACCAGATAGAGATTTTATTGAAAAATGACTATGCAAAGGGTATCTGAAAAATGACTAATCATCACTGCGTCAGTCTCCTTGACTTATCCTCATTACCTGACACTTACTCTCTCTGCATGTGAAGGTTTTCCTCTACTTTGCATACTCTGGTATTAAATTCTGCCTTCAAGCAGAAGTTTGAGCAACAGCCCAGGAGATAAATGGTCTGGTGTACCTTGCTAGAGTAACCATATATTTCTATTTTTGGCTGTGCTACATTTTGAGTTGCAGCAGCACCACCCCAAAAGTGATGTCTGACGTGTGACAGTTATTGTTATGAATTGCTTTTGCAGATCTTTCAAGCCTGCAGGATGCTATCAATCCTCAGGGAAAGCACTGAAGGGTAAATTCTACATCGGTTCCCATCTTAATTTTAAATTAACAGCGTCTTCATTGTGTGCAGCTGCACAGTAAACAAGCATCCACAATTTAATGAAAAATACCCTGTTTTTTCTGGTTTTTGTTGGACCTGCTATCATTTTTCCTGCACCAAGAGGTCAGTGCTGGAGAGTTGAACCCATCTCCTGGGGATCTGCCAAGAGCTGCCCAGAGTGAGGTGAGGGTTGAACATGAGGCTGCTCCCACCTTCACGTGGAAGGAGCAGGCATTTTCTTTTACAGCCCCACTGAGCCACTAAGAGGGTTATCAGTCATCCAAGAAAAGTGTGAGTGCCTTCAGAAACAGATTCTTCCCTATTATCCTCTGCAAAACAGAACAAAAATTGTGGTGCTACAGCTTATGCATGTAACTAGTGTTTCATGACCCCGTCATTAACACAAACAGTGCTCTGTAATGCTGCTATAACATCTCAGGTGCTGCATAAAGAGAAGTGCAAATCCTTCAAAGTGGATTAATCCTTTGTGTTCAAATCAATCCTTCATTTTTTCTATATCTGCTAAAATCCTGGTTCTGTTTTATGCTGTACTATCACCAAGACTCACTGGGTACTGCTACATGACTTTGCTTTGGGCTGCTATGTGACCTTGAAATGGGCACAAAAATCGGAAGAAAGTTGTCCTTTTTTGGGTGCGTTGAAAATACAAACACTTCAGGAGGCAGAGAGGCCTGAGTAGCAGCAGCAACAACAACAACAACAACTAAATTGCCTGAGCTGTTTTACCAGCCAAGAGGGTGGCACCTTTGAGGGCAGATCAGTAAAACACAATGGATGAGTGCTGACAGCAGGGCCAGGCAGGCAGACACTTTGCAGCCTGTTTGTAAAACTCCTCTTTGGCTCAAAGAAGCTCAAACTCCAAGGAGGAGGCAGGTTTTGAGTGGTGGCTTTGGTCCTTCATGGCCTGGAGCTGGCAAGGGAAAGCACTCCCAAAAGGATCCTGGTGACACCCCTGCCCGCCCCACTGCCTGTGGCCTTGCTGCTGTCCAAGAGATGGAAATTGCCTTTATTGCCCCTGGATAAAGATTACTGTCTGTTTCTCTATCTCACAGCCATTCAGGCTTCCAAACCTCTGCAAAATGAAGCAGTAAAGTAAGATATAAAGTCAAGATACTGCTGTTTTATTCCCGGAGCAATGCCAAAGGAGCTAAAAAAGGCATCATAAATATCCCCCAGCAAATGAGAAGGCCGTTGTGCTCAATGCCAGTTTTATGATGCCAAGGTGAAGATGATTTAAGTCACTCCTATAACTTACATGGGCATGACACAGACTTTTGACATTGATTATTTTTTCACTCTACCAAGAGTTACAATCCTGAAAGTGTGGATCCACTTTCTTTTCCTATCTTTTCTTGGAAAGAACCATAATGTGTAAGAGTTCTCAAAAACTGCAGAAGAAAATCTGGGCTTACTTCACCCATAAAGTTTGCTAAGTCTTCTGAGCCGAGTTTTGTAGCTAAACACTAGCACTGCCTAATATATAAACAATATTCCCCAAAATGCACAAGAAAAAGCATTTTCCCCGTTTGAAATATATGTTTACTCTGCAGGAGAGGTGTTTACTTGGTGTCAAAAAGATGAAGGTTTGAGTTTTGTGAGCTCAGAATGAACTTCCCACTACCTGCTGTGGGGGCAGAAGAGGGTCCTGGCCCAGCTGGAGCACCCAGCTGCTACTTCCTTCCACAAGAAAATAGTAGAAAGAGACAACTGAAGAGGATAGAAGCTTTTTATTATATAAACAATTTAATAAATATAATAAATCTGGAAATGCACAATATTTCACTTACCTTGGCAGCTTTGAAGACTAAGATTTCCAACAGGAGATTATCACTGGTCATGAGGCAGTGTGATTACCAGCAAATTGCATGTGGGTAAACCATGCTCTAAAACAATCAAAGTTTCATTTTATAAATATATATATATATATATATATATATATAGGCACTTAGCATGCTGCACAGCACTACTGGTGTTCTTTCAATGAAGGCAAATACAACATTAATAAGTGATAAAGACATAGATTTCTATCCTGGTGGACAGAACTTGCAAGATGGACAGCCTGTGGGGTGGGCTTTGGCAAATAAGTTTAATTTTCCCTGCCGCTTTATCTTTGGATGATTGCTTAAGAAATAAAGTTCTTTTGTAAAATGCCTTGGAGTATTGATTATTCCTCCTCCCTGCTGTAAAATGCACCAACAAAAGATGGTGTGCTGTTTTCTATGGTCCTTTTTTTTTTCTTTCCTTTGCCTGGGACAATCATAATAATTTTGATTCCAAATAACGCTGCCCATTTTAAAGGGTATTCAAAAGCTTCTTTCTCTCATTCTCTACAAAACCATCATTTTAAAATGCCTCTCCCCTTACAACAGGCGATCAGAGTGCTTTGCACACGAAGGATACTATTGACATATTCAGTGGGGTATTTTTAGCATGGTGGGAAAAATAAAATCTTGGGAAAGGTCAGCTCTTTCAGTGCGCTAATTAGATTTCTGCGGAAGGAGATTATATCACGATGGTGACACGCAGGCTCACAGGGACATCACGCAGCAGCCTGCAGCAAGCAGCCTGGGTGAGAGGGGCTGGTGCGAGAGCGGCTGGCAGGGGTGGACCTGACAGATCGCCCCTGAGTCATGCAGCACCAGACTTCCTTCCCTGATGGTTCCATTTCGGCAGGGCAAGCAGGGGGACATCACAAAGAGAGGCTTCCCGTTAGCTAATGGCAGCTCTGTGCGTCCTCTCTAGGAGCAGAATGTGCTGAGGGAGGGATGGGTGCAAGGTGGTGCTGTCAGTGAAGCTGTGCTGTCCAAGTACGCTGCCAACACAGCCTGGGATAAAAACCCTGAGGATTCAGCATGGAGAAAAGCAAGAGATTTTCTTCAATGAGAGTGGTGAGGCACTGGCACAGGTTTTCAGAGGAGCTGTGCACACCCCATCTCTGGAAATGCTGAAGGTCAGGTCAGACAGGGCTTTGACCAGCCTGGTCTAGTGGAAGATGTCCCTGCCAGTGGCAGGCAGAGTGCAACCGGATGGTCTTTAAGGCCCCTTCCAACCCAAACCATTCCATGATTCCATGATTTTATGTTTCTGTGACTCTATGATTCTATGACTTGAGGCTTCAATGCCTCTTCAATTCTATGATTATATGATTTTGGAGGAGACATTCAAACTTAAGGTCACATTTTAACCAAAATGATGCCAGCATGATCACAGGCAGAGATGGGACTTGACACATCTGCATTATTTTGACTCAGTAAAGCTTGAAGAGGATTCTGAAGGAAATCCTAGAAATTAGGTTGTAAATGTGCCTAAACAAAAATCAAAGCTGGGTTTGTGCTCAGCACCCAAAACACCACATTCCTGCCGTAGGGATGGCACCAGCCAGGCTGTGTCTGTGTTCCCGTCTCCATCTGCTCACTGTGGCACAGGGAGGAGGGTGTGTCAGTGGCCTGGGCCATCGAGGTGCCCTCAGGTGTGAGCTGTCTCAGACCTCTGAATGTCTGTCCTTTGGCAAGGAGCTGCAGCAGTGAGCACTGTGAGCAGCTGTACAAGCGGTAATATCCCCCTCCTGCACCACTTTGGCTGCATAAACAGGGCGTGGGGGAAGCCTACAAAAGCTCCTTGCCCACCCAAATGTAGTCTGTCATTTAGGTTATATGTAAGCTTTGTGTTTATCCTAACAAATGGTGTGTCTTTCTTGCAAATTAAATCACCTCTGAACACTTGCAGGAGATAAAAATGTTTGTTGCTTGTTTTTTTTTTTTTTTTTTCTTGTTTTTGGTTTTAGTTTTTTGTTTTTTTTTCCCCCAAAGTTGGATATATTGCCGCTGTTTGGTGGGCATCTGTTGACTTTTGCTGGGGATCATCAAAGTGCTCAGTAGGTCCTGGGATTTCAAAGCTCTGCACAGTGGTGATTGTTGCTTGTCAGTAAACAGCCACCTTCTCCTCCCTTCAGGGGGCAAAACCAATTTGCTCCAGAGGAAAAATTAAGAGCTAACTGAGCTCTTACTAATATTTGAAATAACTAAGCTATTTTGAAAAGTGACTTCCAGTGGCTATGAAGAATGAAAACAGCGCTGTGTTTTCTGTGGTAACACTCTGTCTGGATAAGACAAGGCACGGAATGTCTGCATCCTGAGATGATTTGTGTTCTGCAGGACAGTGAGAGGAGCAGCTGGGCAGCAAAGCCAGCATCTTTGCAGTCACCCACAGCCTGACAGGTCCTGCCAGGCTTTGGCTCCCTCTCTGCACCTGCCAGGACTTAAAGAATGTGATGAGTTTGTCTCAGAGCACTGTCAGAGGAGAACATTCCCACAAGATGAGGTACCACAACAGGCACAGATGGCAAGCAGGAAGGCATTAATGTCAGGCCTACACGAAGGTGAAAGGCTTGGAATTAGCACGCCAGACACGGTTCCACTGAACAGCCTGCGGGAAAAGCACGGAAGGAAGAAGAGGAAGATGCCAGGCCTGGTGGGGCAAATCTGAGTAACTCATCCAGACAAAAATTCCCACCATGGCAAACTATGGGAAAGGAAGGAACTGCTTACACACATTCCAACCCAAGCTGTGGGAACAGATCATATGCCTCATGGTCTGTATAAAACTGGTACCTCCAGAAGAACACTCAGGGATCCCTCCACCGAGCAGACCAGAGGAAGAGGGGCCAGCAGGACACCACAGGAACCTGTGTGGTGGTGACTATCTTTCTACTTAATCTGTCTTTCTCTCTCTTTCTCTCTCCCCCACCAAGCCCCCTCCAAAATTACATTTACTGTTAAATAAAATCCATACTATTGGCTTCAGCAAGTGGTCTCATTTGCATCTTAATTCTGGCAGAGGCAACTTTTAATTATGAGACCCTTACACTGTTTCACAAGTGGGATCCTAAGAGCATAACAGCACCCCTGTCATGTATTGACTCTTCCCCAACCTCCACACACCTTGCCACCCCTGCACCCACCAGTGACTGTTGTCTCATCCATCCTCTAGTCCTGCTGTGGCCGCTGGTGCCAGCACAGCTCCCTCCATCATTCCCGGCCAGGGGTGAGCAGAGACTTATTTTTCCGAACATGTTCACTGATCTCCTGCAGAGCCCTGTGGTAGTTTAGCAAAACCTTCGTGGCTGGAGACAATTTTGGTTGGTTACCAGTTGATGGCACCAGGGCTGTTCACCCTCCCAGTCGAGTGACTGTCACTTCCCAGCAAGTGTGAACCTGTCTTCACGCTTCCACAAGCAGACAGGGCAAGTTGCCTGCGTTGTGTCTGTTCAGTGGGGGATCCATCCTCCAGGGTGGAACTGTCACCGTCTTTCAAGGCTCAGATTTTAATAAAAAAAAATCTTCACAAAGCATTTTAACTCTGAGCTGAATGACTGCTTTGAATAGAGCAATTAAGAAGATGAAAGGGGGGAGGGCAGCCCTGTGTATCGTGTTGTCATATGCTTCAGGAGAGTTCCTGGGGTGGGTGTGGTGAATCCACGAGCAAATAAGTATGTCCAGGAAGATCAACAGAGTTAAACCTGGGTGCTGCAGTCCTGGACCCAGCAAAGGGAGGTTATGGCTGAGGATCCCGGAGGAATTTGCTGGGACTTCATTGGGAAGATTAGATTTAGGATCATTAATTGCCTATGAAATCCTTGAACACATTGTATTTAAATTCAGATTAATTGCTCCGATCTGCAGCTAATTTCAGAGCTGCTGTCAGTGTGTTCTCACCGACACAGACATGAAGGAGGTTTCTGAATAAAATGTCTATGGCTGAGCTTTTGCCCCACAAATGAGTGAGCAATGCTCCCAGCATCATGTCATTGGCCTCTGCCCCCTTTCTGCAGTCTTTTTGGGTTGGATGTGCAGAGGAATAGCAGCCTAGCATTTCTGAGAATGCTTCATGGCAGAGATAATTACATGGTGAAATGCAAACTAACAAGCTGCATCTACTTAGTATTAAGGATTAATGATCTCAGCTTTAGTCTTTGCTTCCCTGCAGGGTGGCACATCTCACGAAAATCATGCTTCAATAAATACAAAAAGTGTGATGTGCAGCCTATGTAGAGTGTATGTATAGAAATAAGACTCTAACTCTTCTCACCCATCATCTGAGGCTGGACCTAATGTTCTGCACCTTCACTCGCCCGAGGCAAACCAAGGATGCAGATTATAGAATCATGGAATCACAGCATGGTTTGGGTTGGAAGGGACCTTAAAGACCATCCAGTCCCACCCCCTGCCATGGGCAAGGAGCACCTCCCACTAGACCAGGTTGGTCAAAGCTTCATCCAGCCTGGTCTTGAACACTTCCAGGGATGGGGCAGCCACAGCTTCTCTGGGAAACCTGTTCCAGTGCCTCATCACTCCCACAGTCAAGATTTTTCCTGATATCTAATCTAACCCTCCCCCCTGTCAGTTCAAAGCCATTCTTCCTTGTCCTTTCACTCCATCCCTTGTCCAAAGTCACCCTCCAGCTCTCTTGGAGCTCCTTTAGGCACTGGAAGGTGCTCTAAGGTCTCCTCAGAGCCTTCTCTTCTCCAGGTTGAACAACCCCAGCTCTCTCAGCCACCACCAGACTTGCCATCCCCTGTGACACAAACCCTGCTCTGCTCTCCCCTCTCCAGGATTATTTATCCCTGTTTCCAAGCTACCTTTACCAGCTCTTTCTCAACTGTTCTTTGTACATACTTCATATGGTGACATGATGGGCACTGTGGGCCACACCACACACCCGATGCTTTCCTCTTGAGTCATCTCCACATTTTATAGCCAAGACGTGGTGCTTCATTCACCCTTGGCTGTGACCAGCTGTCTCTGGAGCTTCCCTCTGAACCAGAAAATACTGGATAGCCTGTCTGCTTGCTCTTCTGATCTCATTGGCATACATTTCCCAGCCTGCTGCTGGTGGGCTCTTCTGGAGCACCCTGGAACTTGCTTGATAGGTGGCAGGAGGCAACAAGCTTGAACGGCAGACAGAGCCTGGGACTTGACTGGCCAGCCTGCTTCAGTCTAGCTCAGTTTGTCTTAACATTCTTGTTCTCAGTCTTCTCCAAAGCTACACTACAGGGGTAATGTTACAGAAGGGAAAATGTGGTTTAATACAGCACATGCAACGCAGGTTATGAAAGCAGCTGCCATGTCCATGGAGTTTCTGGTGTACCCAGCTCTCTCATGTTGCCTCTGGTAGGCAATGTGTGTGTAGAGGCTGCTTCAGGTTATCACCTCCCACAACCAGAGGAGAGAGATCCCATCCCTCAGTCAGTTTGAAGAGATTTGACACTTCAAAGTGAGCCTCCATCTCTGTTTGGGGTGGCTTGTGTTGGACACTCATCAGAGACAGCAAATCCATCAGCGCTCCCACATACCTGTGAGCTGGAAAAAACTCTTCAGAATGTGAGCTAGAACCAGAAATGAAACCAAACCCTTCAGGTAGGGTTTTTCTGGCTGGCTTTTTTTTGGGAAGCTACTTGAAAACACTGTTCCTTCTTACCTCTCTTTAGTAGCCACTGCATAGTGTGTTTATTTCCATGAGTGTGGACCTGAAGTGCCCCCATGGAAGGTTGTACATGCATCCAACTGGCAGATCATCCCTCCACCAGCTCTGTGGGAAATGGTACCTGTTCTCAGACCTACTGACACATCCAGCTTAATCATCTGAGACCAGTTTTAGCAGAAAAGAACCCCACGTGGGATAAAGGAAAATTATGTTTCTGTATGTGAAGAGAGATGGGTTGCCTGGGTCATATAGGCATGAAACACCAGATCTGCCTGAGATGCCAGATTTTGGATTCCCTAAATGAGTACCTAAAGCAGAAGTGGATCCCTCCTCTCCTGGAGCACAAACTATCCTGTCAGGCTGGATCCCCCGCTAGGATATCTGTATTCTGGAAATACACTGAAGGTTCCTTATTATGTCGTTTCTGTGTCTGGTTGTGTGAGTAAATCTTGTAGTCAGGCGAAGCGTGAATAGTTTGGCACATATAATTTACTCAATGTATTCAGATGCGGTGCCCTGAATACTAAACACCATTCTCCCATTAGTGAAAAAGACCTATTTTAAATGTTGGGGGTTTTTTCCTCCTTCTTGGCAGTCAGTAGGGGTTATATGTAAATCCTGCACTTGTGTGTATGCTTCAAATAAATAGCTCTGGGCTGGTTTTGTTGGGTTTTGGTTTTTTTTGTTTTTTTTTTTTTTCAGAAAAAGAAATTATCCAGACTTGCAGTGAGACAACTGGCCTGTCGAGTCAGACTCCAAGGGGAAATATAGGAGGAAGAAAAAAGGCAGGTCTGGACTGAAATGGAAGGGTAGTCTCTCAAACAAGGCTCGAGGAAGCACGCCCTGTCCTCCCAGTCCTTGGAGGCAGGACATTCAAGCTTTTCCCAGCCCCTCGAAGGCAGTGCCCAATCTCTGTCACCCATGCCTAACACTGTTAGCCATCATCAGTGACTTCAGAAAGGTTCTACTCCCATGGCCACATCTGGCAACACTTCTGCTCCCTGTCCCCGGGGAACAGCTGGAAACACATCTGGGCATCTGCACTGAGAAATGGAGGGTGTTTAGTATAACATAAAGCTTCCCTTCTATTTTCTTATTTATTTATTTATTTATTTATTTATTTATTTATTTATTTATTTATTTTCCCTGCCTTTTCCTCTTTTATTAGTTAGAGAGCACTGTAACAGTGAGCAGCTATTATGGCACAGCCTGTCAGCTGTAGTGCTGGCAGGTGGGTATCTGCGGGTTGTGTCTTGGGTTTGCTGATAGGGGCCTTACACAAATAGTATCTCCTTCATCAGTCCCTCTGAACCAGCCTGTCAGTTCAGGAGACAGGGAACAAGGCTCAAGCTTGATTGCAAGCCTCCAGCTTCCTGCTGGGGAGCTGAGAGGACGGGAATCAAACCCTGGGGCTGGTTTCTAATTGGTAAGACAAGGAGACGTTTTAAATGAGATAGCTGCAATTAGGATGAGAGGCACTACAGAGATCAAGAGAAATGCTTCTTCATAAGAACAAGCTGTTGCTTCTCTCGAGGGGAGCAGGCAAGGGAAAGGTAGCCTGCCTGAAATGGGTTAGCTGCAGCAATTAGGCAGAAAACTCAGTATACTGAAAGAAATCTCTTCCTTCAAGCTTGCAACTGATTTCAAAGGAACCAGGGCTCACTGAAAAAATAAATTAATAGTATTCATCTGACAGCTTGCTTAGCTTGGTTGTTTTTCTGTTCCCTTCATGTTGGGAACATTATTTTTAACTACTTCTATAATTTTCAAGCATGCATGGAGGAGCACTGGGCTGCTGCAATGTTTGAGAAGAATGAGGCAATATTTATGAATCCAGCAGGGGAAGATAATGGTCTGCCAGGCCACTGGTCACCATGGGGCAGTGGAGATGTTGGCAATGTCCCCCATGTCCTGTGGACGGTGACCACCACTGGCTGATTCCTTCACCCACACTTTTCCTCTCAAAAAAAAAGTCATCAACCAACTTGGAAGCCAGAAGGGATGAAAAGTGCTGTATGCCCCTAGAAACAGGGTTAGGAGGACAACTGCAAACTATTTAGCAGTGGCAGATGACAACTGAGATCAGAGCTAACACCAAAATTCCTGGTAGACACACCTCCGGAAGGCAATGACAGAAGGTACCCTCCACTACCACGATGCTCTTACCACAAACCTCATTTCACCTTCTTGATACTCTTCAGTGGAAATTTTAGTCTTCCATATTTAACACGGCCTGCAGGTTTCTGATATCTGTAATTTTCTGGTGGCACTTCAGTTGTGACACACTTTAGATGTGACCTGTTCATCCACAGGAAGCTGGAGACGAAATTTCAAGTATTTGAAGAACTCTGCTTGAGCATATGCTGAACGCAGAGCAGCTGACTTCTCCCTAAAAGTTACTTACAAGCAGCACTAATTATCTTATTTTTCTGAAATTCTACGAGTGGCGTCAGTGCTTAAAAAAAACACCAAGACAGTCTTGAGGATAAGGTTTTGCTGGAAATGTTGAGCAGAGCTCAGAGCTGTAGATGATAAGGTCACAGCAAAAGGGAGCACGGAAGCCGAATTTCTTCCGACAGCCCTCCTGGTGCACTAATGCTGAGTATCAGAGAGAAGCAGAGGTTTCCATACCTAATAATAAATTGAAACAAGAGCATCTTGCAATGTGCTTAGTAGCATACAGCAGCAGCAGCTATGGCACTTCCCTTGGTCTCCCCAAGGCTCCAAGTGGGAGGATTCAGGCCACTGCCTTTTGTATATTGTTTAAATTGAAGCACTCAAAACAAGCAGCCAACAAATGTTTTGACATGAAAAGCTTGCCTTTAGGGCTTTTGCTTTTTCTCATGCAATTTTTTCTTTTTTTTCCCCATCCTTCCTACTTGTGCCTTGTTCTCCAGCCCCCTTATTAGCACAGCAGACGAAGAGCCAGAGAGCAGTCTTGATTCTCATCTATTTCAGATCAAAGGGAAGAGAAAAACAGGGCAGGACCAGCATTGCCCTTAAAGAAAAAAAGGAAAAGGCCAGGATCAAGCACTTTTTTATGTCACAGGGGTGCAGCAGACAAAAATGGGTTCACAATGACCCAACTGCCTCGGGCAAAGACCTTTGTCCCCATGCTGCCCTGGACCTTTGCTGCATCTAGCAGCTGACCTGGGGGCTTTGTGAGGTTACCACTGGCAGGTGAGGGGCCACACAACCCCAAAAACCTACTGGCGTCCTTGCTGCTGCATTCCCAGGGTCTCTGTGCTCTCCTCAGGGCAAGAACCCACACAAGTAGGCAGCCCCTGGGGCCACACAAGGAAAAACGAGGCAGGGTTGCTGTCAAAGGGACACAGGGATGGATTTTCCTGGTTTTAGATAAAAATTTGGTTTAAGAGAAATACACATTTGAAGAAATTCTTCCCTCTGAGGACGGTGAGGCACTGGCACAGGTTTTCAGAGGAGCTGTGCACACCCCATCTCTGGAAATGCTGAAGGTCAGGTCAGACAGGGCTTTGACCAGCCTGGTCTAGTGGAAGATGTCCCTGCCAGTGGCAGGCAGAGTGCAACTGGATGGTCTTTAAGGCCCCTTCCAACCCAAACCATTCCATGATTCCATGATTTTGTGTTTCTGTGACTCTATGATTCTATGATTTGATGTTTCAACGCTTCTTTAATTCTGTGGTTTTATGATTTTGGAGGGGGAATTCTAAGGTCACATTTTAACCAAAATGATGCCAGCATGATCAGAGATGGGACTTGACACATCTACGTTATTTTATCTCTACCTCCAATAAAGCTTGAAGAGGATTCTGAAGGAAATCCTAGAAATTAGGCTCCAGTAGATGAAATGTTCACTGTTCTGTTGGTTTTTTCCCCCCAAAGTTGGATATATTGCTGCTGTTTGGTGGGCATCTGTTGACTTTTGCTGAGTATCAGCAAAGTGCTTAGTAGATCCTGGGATTTCAAAGCTCTGCACAGTGGTGATTGTTGCTTGTCAGTAAACAGCCACCTTCTCCTCCCTTCAGGGGGCAAAACCAACTTGCTCCAGTGGAAAAACTAAGAGCTAACTGAGCTATTTCAATGCTTTGAAACAGGCTTCCAATGGATAGGAGGAATGAAAGTGACTCTGGATTTTTTACAGTAACTCAGAGTCTGGATAAAGCACTGGCTTGTTCCCTGGGATGCTGAGATTTTGTCTGGCTGGCTGCATGGTCCCTGCAGAGTCATGGCATCTCCCTTCTCCTCCAGTTTCCCTCTGAATAAAAGAGAAACAAGAATTCTGTTCCATGTAAAGAGTAAGTTGATGAATCATGCTGTCTTAGTGCCTTATCTCTTAACTTGCCATTCTCCCAAAAGAAATTATGGAACACTGTCAGAGTACATATTAAAAAAAATTGGGATTTCTCCTTATGATATTCTTAGCATTTGTAAAACCAGAACAGATGTTATTGTTTTATTCAGCTGAAACAGATCTATGAATTTTGGCTTTCTTTCCAAACTAAGAGCTGGCATGCTAGAAATTCTGTGGAACCTAAAAAACCACCAAGATTCTTACCCAGCACCTCTTAAGTTTCATCAGCTTGAGGAGGGAAGGGAAGGCAAAGCAAGGCAAGGCAAGGCAAGGCAAGGCAAGAGAAGAAGTAGAACATGGACAGAGGAGCAGACACACAAGTGCCCCAAAATCCAGAAGGATGCCAGGATGCCAGAGAGGCTAGGGAATCACATCAGAGAACATCTCCAACCTACTAAAGCTCACAGAAGTCGCTAGAAAACTATTAGGTGGCTGACACCACGTTCAACATCTTTTTTTCTCCATTTTCTTCTACACTCCCCCCACCCCGTTTTTTTGGGGGGTTTGTTTTTTTTTTTTTAGCTCCGAGAAAAATACCAGCACAGAAACCTCCACTCAGGAAATAGGGTTAGCATTCTCTCTCTCACATTGGCATTTTGTTCTGAAATTTTCTTCAAGAACTGTTTATTCTGAGAAGTGCAATTTTAAAATAAATGCCACGGTCACTTTGAATTCCTCAGCCCCATTTAACCACCCCTCTTATCTCCGAAATCAGTTGGGTAGGTGATACATGACACTGTGATAGTGCAAACAAACATCTGCTCCTGTGGGCGTGGGCTTGCTCACTCCAACATGCTCTTGAATCTAATTGGGAATTTCCAGGCATATATTGCTCACGCTCTTTCCAAAATAACTTGTATAAGTATAAAGTGTATGAATTAATCATCCCTTTAATCCAGCAAAAGCTGCGCTATATCTGCTCAATCACAAGACATTTATTTCTGTTCTGGGTATTCAGGATGGAATATTTTTGGTTTGGTTGTTGAGTTTGGTTTTTTTTTTCACAAGTGCTAAGAGGAATTTCCAGCTTAAAGAAGTAAAGCAGTTGATTTTTGCAACAGAAAAGAGATTTAGCAGCATGGTTGTCAATCCTACTGTCCAGAGGGAGAGACTGGACCGAGGCTGTTTGGTTGGGTTTGTCCAGAGCTTCATGCCACACTGAAGTGCATTTTCAGTGTGACTGCACAAGTGTCCCCATAGCTCAGAGTCTGGGTACACACACCAGACAGGCAGCAACATTTCTGTGTCCAGCCTCCTCCTTGGCGTGGCTGAGGGTGAGCACTGTGGCCACTCAGATACCAGCCCAGGTGTTGAGATGCCACTGACCATTCTGGCCACGCTGTTGCCCATGCTGGACCGTGCAGCTGGCTGTGCTGGTATCAGCTTGGGGAGGTCATTTAAGGCATGTCCACAGCTCAGAGCACAGTGCAGAGAGGAGTGGGCAGGGATGAGCCATGCAGGTCCATGTGGCACAGACAGTGCTGTCAGCATGTCCTGGTCCATGGCCGTGAGCCGGTGGTGCACACCTTCCCAACAGGGTTTCTGAGCACGGGGGGAATGTTCCCCTTGGGTTCCTGCTATGGAACTGTGCCCAGGCAGCAGCCAAATTGTCAGAGGCAAGTCGGTAGTGCCATCTGAACAATGCATAAATGTGAGAGGAACAGAAAGTCGCCTGCTGCGTCCAAATGTTGATGGCATCAGCCTGGCTGCTTTTGCCCCACTTGCTGCACTGCCAGCTCACAGCGGTGCCCTGCGGCAAGTCCTGCAGCTTCCAGCTCACCAGCACCTCTGGCCTGCAGATCAGCCTTGGGATGGCTCTGGCAGTGCAGCAAGGCAGCCCAGGTGCCTACCTGAGCATTGAGGAGGCAGCAGCCAGCCCTGCCAGCAGCACCAGAGGCCACAGAGCTGCTGCCTTTCAGACTCACAGCAAAGCCCACCCAGCAGGACAATTTCCAAATTAGACCCACTTTCCTGTCACCCTGGTGGAGTGAAAGAAAACGAGGCCTGGAGACCAGTTTTGGACGCAGGAACAGAGAATCTGCACATCCCAGAGACTGATGACACAGTTCAAGAGGAGCTTGGCACAACCAGAGCTCAGAATACATTTCCCTCACACTTGGCAGGGGTAGCATCCCGAGTCTGCGGGCTCATGTCATTTTTCCAATGGCTTTGTCAATGCCTGTTTCCTCAGGCAAGGATCAAGATGTAGAAAGATGTTTCCAATAGATGACTGATGAAGTATGAAGGTGATTGCAATGCTGAATACATAGTCAAGGTGAGTTTCACAACCAGCAATACTGTCATACCATGAGCCAGTACCACACAATGCACCAAAACAACAATCTTAGTCCAGACCCTATGGAAGATAAACATCTGGAAGCAATAGAGCAAGAGGAAATGGCCTCAGATTGTGCCAGGGAGGGTTTAGTTTGGAATTGGGAGAAATTTCTTCACCAAATGGGTTGTCAAGTGTAGGAACAGGCTTCCCAGGACAGTGGTGGGGTCACCATTCCTGGAGTGGTTTAAAGATGTGTAGATGTGGGACTAAGGGAAATGGTTCTGTGGTGGGCTTGGCACTGCCAGGTCAGAGTTGAAGTTGATGATCTTAGAGGGCTTTTCCAATCCAAATGATTCTATGATCACAAAGGAGACATGGCTAAAATTACTGGAACTATAACATACATCTCATGTGCTGGGCTGAACAGGACATTTCTGCCAGACTCACAAGAAGGAGATAGGATGAGATATGGAGGAAGAGCTCCACTCACTTGCATGACCCTTCCTGGCAGCTACAACACAGGAGATTGACTGTTCACCAATTGCATTCTATTAACAATATCAAATCAAATAAAATCAATTTAAAAAATCAAATAAAATTTTATTTACTTTACATGGAGAGCAAGCCTTTAAGTGGTTCTTGCAACTGCAAAGAAAGCATTTTCTACAATATAGAATTTCAGCAAAAGTTATTGTGATTTGGCTGGAGGAGAAAGAGCCATACAGATATTGGCAGAGTAGCTGAAGGAATCTCTAATTAAAATTTATCCCATTTCACTCGTTAGTTAGAAAAGGTCATTTAATAATGAAGGCTGTCTTAGCAGTTTTATCAAAATGGTATCTTTAAGCCAAACAGCACAACATCTTATTTGATATATTCTAGAATATGGTGAAATATAAAATACTAGTCACAAAGTCAAGTCAGATTTTCATGGGAGAAAACCATTAAAAGAGAAGCAGTTACAAGAAACTGAAATGTCTACAGCAATTCAAAGATGAGCTGGTATGGCTTGCCTTCTATATTGATTTTGCTTTCTGCTTAGCAACGGGATCTCATGTGGGTTATATAAAAATACAAAAACATCCAGCAATATGATTCAGGATAACCTTTTCCAGAAATATTACTTGTATTAATCTTGAATAGAGCTGTTTTACCTTGGAAGATCTGAACAATAAAATACAAACCTGAAGTATTTGTTCTGTGGGGAACTAACTGGAAGTGCTTGCTTGCATCTAAAAAAAGGCTTTGATTTTAATGTGATTAAATATATCTTTATGTGATGTCTGTTCAAGCATATGAGAGGCAACTGAAGACAAAGGAGTTGGGTTGAAGGGAAGCTTAGAAAAGCACTATCCATAATGGCTTATTTCAGAGAATAGGACCTGTTAAATATTATGTAAAATTCCGAGAAACCCCAAGTATTTCTATTTATGTAGTTCCTTTCAACTCCCCAGCAATGTTATGGCAGGATACCTTTTGTTGTACACCCAGTCTGGTGGCTTTGGCAGGACTACTGAAACATTCGTACGAGATGACTGAAGTTTCAAATGCACATGCTTTGGTTTTGCTAACCTTTTACATCTCTTTTCTGATGATACTCAAGTGACTGTATTCCCCAGAAAGGACATTTTTGCCTGTGGCTAGACACCATCATCTTGGAAGATGCTTAATGTTTTCAGCTGTCATTGGAATTAACTTCAGCTTGTTGGGAGCTGAATTTTCTTTGCTTACATGGTCAGCTTTGTTTGTCCTGCGAGGTCTTCCCCAATCTCATGGCTCTGTACTCTGCCTGAATTGTCTTTTTTACAGGAAAGGATGGCAGATTGCTCTTCCCTGGACCCGAGAGTGGTAGCTGTGGAAATCCCAACATGTCTTTTCTATGCAGGCTGAATACATTTCTGTGGTTGTTTGGCATAAGAAAAGTGGAATGGGGAATGCTTTTTAAGACATACCTGCTTCTCCTCCTTTTGTGGCTTCCCTCAAATATAGGATGAGAATAAAACATCCAGTGTCACATGAAGGTGCTGCTTTTGTACATGACAAAGGAAATAGTTCTTCAGATAGCTGGTAGACACTGTATGGAAGGTAACATTAGAAAAACCCCAAAGAGCTGGGGTCAGGTTACAAGGTAAATTCATCAATCCCAATACATGTGCCTAGGGATAGTTTTCATGCCCACTTAAAGCATGCAGCAGCTTGTTTTGTACCCTGCCAGCCCTGCTCACTGCTTCTTGGATAGCTCCTGGTTCTGCACTGCTGTGGGGAATATCAGCTCTCTCATGTGCCACCACACGATGCTGAGACAGTACAGCTGGGGAAGGGGTCTTGTGTCTCTTCTTGGCTCCCCTGTCTTTCATTGCAAATGTTATAAATCCTAGATCTCACCAGATACGTTACCTCTGTGATAATTTATAGATGTTGATGACACACTGTAGTGGGCTGACCCCAGCCAGCCCCCAAGCATCCCCCGTGCCTTTCACTCATTCCCTTTTGCTGGGGGACGGGGAGGAAAAAATTCAAAGGGAGGCAAAGAGACTCATGGGTTGAGATAATGGAGTTTATTAAGCAACACAAAAGCTGCCCACGTAAGCAAAGCAAAATAAAGGATTCATTCACTACATCCCACTGGCAGGCAGATGTCCAGCTGCTTCCTGAGAAGCAGAGACTCAGCTTGGTTAATGGCCACTTGCAAAGACAAATGCCATAATCACTAACATCCCATCCTCCTCCTTCTTTCCCTGAGCTTTTATTGCTGAGCCTGACATCATATGGCATGGGATACCCCCACGGCCAGCTTGAATATCTCCATGTTCCCTCCTAACTTCCATACAACCCCCAGGCTTTGGAACAAGGTGGAGGAAAGAGAAAGAAAACCTCAAAGTGGTTTGAGCACCATAGTTCACAGCAATGCATCATACAGGGTGCTATGAGGAAAGTGACCTCCATCCCAGCCAGACTGGCATCAAAATGGACTGTGGTGGGTTGGCCACGGTTGGCAGACAGACAGACACACACCCTGCTGCTCTCTCACTCCCCTTCCTCAATGCAGCAGGGAAGAAACGAGATGGAAATGCTCATGGATCAGTATAAAGACAGGGGTTTCACAAACCCATTACCATCATGGGGAAAATGGACATGGCTTGGTGAAAATTAATTTATCAGTGCCAAGTAGAAATGAAGAATGGTTAGAAACAAAGATGAAAGCTAAAAAAGCCGTCCCCCTTCACCCTTCATTTCTGATTCTACCTCCTCCTACCCAAGCAACATGAGGCCATGAGGAAGGGAGACTGCCATCAGTTCAGAACATCGCCTCTGACACTCCCTTCTCCTCATGCTTCCTTCCTGCCCCAGCATAGGCCCCTTCCCTGGGCTGCAGTCCCTCAGATAAGCCTGTGCCAGCGTGGGTCCTCTCCATGAGCCACAGCTCCCAGCTGAGAATGAGCTCCTGCACAGGCACCTCTCCCCACACTGCAATATTCCTCACACCAAAATGAAAGTAATGCCATCACAGCACCAACAAAAGTGGCCAATTTACAAACATGATAAAACTCCAGTGCCCGGCCCCTCACAACATTGTAACAATAAAATATTCCCCTCAATTATCCCACTCTTCTGGGTGTTTCCAGTCCAAGTTTTTTTCCACTGCCTTTCCCAATTGACTGTCTTTATCTCAAATTCCTGACCAGATCCTTCCTGTTCCTAACTGGAAGGAAAAAGCAAATCCAGGTGCCATCCTCTTGTTCTTCCTGCTGACCCGTGGGAGGACATGAGAAAGTGAGATGGTGAAGCCACCTCTAAGCTGAAAGGTCACAGACTAAAATTGAAGGCGAAGACAGCAGCTCCTTCTTCTGTACTTATTGATGGCATGGGTCCCTGTCTCAACCATGCCCCTCTAATGGTGCTGAATGCTGGGACAGACACAGCCAAGTCCCAGCAGAGTGGTGAGGAGATCTCTAAGAACACCTCTTAATCTTAGCAGTCTCCCTGAGGTCAGCAGGGCCAGAGCAGCTCCATTTGCTGTGGCACAGGACACTTAATCACAGGATCACATATTTCAGCCCATGACGTGCGAAGCACGTTTTCCTTCTTCTCTTTGCTTCTCACCATCCTACCCTTATTTTCAAGCAGTAATAAATTATTGTCAATTAAATTGAATTAGTTAAATGAAATTAATTTTCCCCAAGTCGTCTCTGTTTAGCCTGTGACAGTAATTGGCAAGTAGTGGTCTCCCTGTCCTTATCTCAACCCATGAACTGCCACTGTTTATTTCTTTCCCACCACCCTTTTGAGGAGGATGAGGGAGAGAGCAATAGGGTAGAGACCTGGCAGCCAGTCCTGGCCAGCCCACCACACATATGAAGGTATTTAATTACTTTGTACCCTTAGCACTTAATACTCTTTTTATTTAGGATGACACCTTGGGGTTTTTTGTTATTTTGGGCTTATATTTCCTGCAGTGCAGAAGGTTTTTGAAAACCCCGCTGGAAAATCGTCTGGGGAAAAGAATTCAGCAAGAGAACAGATGCAGAGCCCAGCACTGCAAGATCCAGGCATCTTTAATGGGATGAGTATGTGCATGATAAAAGAGAAACATACTTGGCATTCCTTTCTGGGTTCAGGAGAAGTCTCTAATGAGGAGACAGTAGAGTCCCAGGGAACCTGGAGGTCTTGGATGTATCTTCTATGGGACAGTGTTAGATGGAGGGGTGCATGACTATGCTGATCCACTGTGGAAAACCTCTGAATTTGCTGCTGCATCATTAAAGCGTTTTCTAAAATGCATACCCTACCCTTGAAAATTGTGTTTGTTTGGCTGCCACAGCACTGGTAAAAATGCTTCCAAACCACATGCATGACACACAAACAGAAGGGCTGGTTTTGTGTATTTATCAGCTTTGGACAGGGCTGAGTGGTTTGCTTTGAAGCGCCATTGCTTTATCATAGCTGAACCTGGACTCAAAGAATACTTAAAGAAATCTTTTCCAACTGTCAGTGGTACTTCAGTAGCCCAAACTCTTATACCTTTGAAGCTAGATTGTAACAATTTGATATAAAGCAGCACTTGAGTTATTAGATAAAAGTACACAGGCAGCCCTTGGAAGCATCCAAAAGTGTCTAAAACCATCAAAAAGCACCCAAAAGCATGATGCATGGCCCAGTGTCACCCAGCAGGGCAGGCTGTGTAGCACAAATGCTTGAGATACTGCACCAAGGAGCAGCAAAACCCAGGCACAAGCCTGGCTTATCCGCAGCCTGATGCTGTATTGGCCAAACCAACACAGGGGTGTTTTAATTACAGTTTAAGGATGGTTAGACTTATTCCTCATTGGCATAACAAGCCAAAGTTAGGTGTTTTAAGCAGTGAAACAATGAGGAGAGGAATTTTGTGCTGTTTGAAGACATCAGACCAACTTTAAGCAAGTTTAGGGACATGGCTGATTGTTGGGCTTGGCAGTGCTGGGTTGGACTTGGTCATCTTAAGGGTCTTTTCCAACCTTGGTCACCCTGTTCTGTGATTATTTTCCCTTCTCTGTGCACATTATAGACCCAGACATTATACTGGCTTTCACAGGGAGTTTAGATTCTCCCAGTTTTCTTCAGCAAGACTACCCTTTCCTCAAAAAGAAAGCTTTCCTGGAATTTGAACCTAAAATCAAAATTTATTGTCATTTTTTGTTACTCACTTTTTAGTTCAAAAAGAAAAGAGAGAGAAAGATGAGACATTTTTTAAATACAGCTTTTTATATAGCTCTGAGTGGGGTTCAATCTGTTTTTCCATGTATTTTTTTCTCTTCTCTCATATATTCATGCTCTTTGTTCTTTCCGGTCTTTTCTCTGTTTCATCCTACTTGAAATGGAACATGAAGAGGAAGAACACTGCATAAGAGCCATTTAAAATAATTAATCAATGTACTTACTCTTCTAAAAATACTCATACAAAACCACCCCCTTTAAAATAAACGTGTAACTAAAACAGTAATTTTGAATTCTCAGAAATGTTTTCATCAAGGCTAAATATTAATTATGCTGTTATTAAAATAAATCAACAACAAATTTATGAATTTATTCATCCTCCTATAGGGATTTACTGAAGAGCTTGCAAGTGAGGACAATAAAATCATCACAGTGAGTAAAATATTATTAAAAGTGTAACACAAGTGTGAAGAATTTTTAAATGTCAGGTTTGTAGATAAAGGCAATAAAATGTTCCCTTAGAATATTTCCTTTCTTTGATCACCTCTTCTATCAGGATTACAAAAAAACCCAAACTGTGAACTCCAATAGTGCCTCTTTCTATTGCCACCAGTAAAATACTTGAGTTGGACTTCGTCCTCACCAAGTAGAGATATTATTGCTGTTTCTCTGGGGTTTCCACCTCTCCTACAGTCCCACCTATGCATTTTCCCAGGGCTTTTTGCTCAGATTGGCTTCAGCTGTAGAGCAAACAGAATTATCCAGGTGGCCACAAATGGGTGGTTGTTCCCCAACTGCTTCCTGCTGGCCCCTGGAGCTGCCTGGTGTCATTAGGGCCCCTGTTTAACCACGTGTATGGCTGGGAGGGCATGTTTGTGTTTCATTTGTACAGACATGATTAGCTCCTTCTCAGGGTTCATCTGCTGTAAAACTGGAAATGCGTTATGCGCTATTACCCAAGCAAATGTAATGCCCCCAGAATAAATATGCCCCGCGAGCTCGCAGGCTGTAATTGATGGAAAAACAGGTGTTCCCCCAATCGTCTGTGATTGCCTGCACATATGGCCTCTTTTATGCCATCCTCCAACTGCTTTGTAATGTTGGCTCCTGCAGAAAAAGAAATAGTGTTACTGTAAAAGAGTGGGTTTCAAGAATGCTCTTCGGTCCACAGCCAAATTAAATACAAGCAGCACAGCCCTTTTAGGTATTTAACTAATTAAACTACTGCAGTCACCATGAGCACTTCAGGCATCAAACTGCATTTCCAGCTACTCTTGTTTTAAAACGTGGTGCCCTGACTTAGCAAATTGAAGCTACATATAACACAAATTCCCATTTGAATGGTGTTAGCATCCTCAAACTGCACATTCCAGATAGAATCAGTGAAATAATATCAGCTCCTGGTTAGTTTTATACTTTACAGACTGAAGTTTTATGCTGGAAAAAACAGTTAGGTCCCAACAGCTGTGTAAGACCTACTGGCCTTCAGTGTTACTAACAGGAAGATTTTGGAAGAAGTTGCAGGCAGAAATATCAGTGGTCACTTTATATAACAGGTTTTCTACAAGATTTTGTCCTCCTGGGTGAATGCACTTGGGGAGAAATAAAAGAAAGGTGGCAGAATAGCTGGGGGGCCACCCTTAAGAGGTGAAGGCTGGTGATACTCAGCAGCCAAAATACTTAAGTCTAGGACTGAGGTGAAGGTCAATCCCCGTGCATTGATCTGTTCCCCCAGCATGTGTCTCTGTTTCTGCATCAATCTTCCTGTCACAGCAAGGCTTGCAGTGGAGAGGACAAGTCTCTGGCTGTTTGTGGTGGTGGAAGATTCCCAGAGTCAAGACCTGGTTTATCTCTCTCTGTCAATCAGGCAGTGTGTGAAGGGACTCAGTGGCATGTTCAGGATGTGTTCCTCCTGCTCCCTTTCAGCTGCCCACAGAGAGAGCTTATTGTTTGCCCGTCAAGAACTACCAATATTTCAGTTTACATATTGAAAGGAAGCTCTGTGGGTAGAGAAAAGAAGCTTGGCTTGATCTTACAAAAATCAAATGAGCTGATCCAGATATGACATCATAGATCAATTTTCTCTCTGGCTTTTGCATTGTCACTGATCCAAAAGAAAAGTCATTACATAATATCTTTCTTCATCCAAAATATACTTGCAACATAATAAGATGATAAAACAGTGGCATCCTCCTGAACCCTTTTGAATTTTCTGCAGATGAACATGGTGCTTTTACCTGCCTTTGGCTTTCCTTACGCCCCGCTCCTGTTTATCTCTGCTCTTTCCTTAATTGCCTCAGCAAGAAGAGAGTTGCTCCTCTTCTACAAGGTGCATGAAGAAGAAGAAATGCATCTTTCTCACTTTATCCCTTCCTGGAGTGCTCTCATTTCAGTGACAGCTTTCTCAATTCACAGCTTGCAGAGTTTCATGCTTGTGCTTCCCACCCTGTAACAGATAAATTTCACAGGGCTGTGGCCACTGTTCAGAGGTGTTGAAGCTCCTGAACTCCCCCAGCCTTTCCCACTGCACAGTTCTGACTGATGGGATGGGTGTTTTGTCACTGTGGACATGGTGAAGCCACAGGGTACCAGCTGCAGAGAGTGATCCCCATGCCAGGAACAGGTGTCTGGAGAGATGCCACAGCAGCCAACAGAGAGCTGGGCTCAAGATTACGGACTTGAACTTTGAAAAAAGATCATTAGGTTTAAATGTGTTATGTCTACTAACAAGCAAGGAAATAGGGTGTTGTGTGTTTTCAAAAGCAGCCTGTCTCCCTTTTTCATGGACAAGTCTTTGAAGGATCAGAAATGTGGGTACAAAAACTCAGCTACAACCTCAAACCTTTGCATGCCTTTTGACAACAAGGAAGAAAAATCCACTCAGTTAAACTCCTGGCCCTTGTGACTTAGGATTTCCTCCTCAGTATTATATGCTGCATTGATGGATATCAGCGTGCAAAGGAACATTTTGCACTAGGTCTACAAGGGGATATTTCTGCTTGGGAAATGCAGTGATTCCCACTGAGCTACCACACACTGAAAAAAACTTCTGCACCAGGTTGTTACTGGGATGTAGATCCTCTCAAAGCAGCTCTACCTTGAGTATCATGTTAAACTGAAGTTATAAAGAAGAAATAATATTTTCATAACCAGCCTTGTGCTTGTTTCTGGTTTTACATTTAGGCAGAATACCACTGGGTGCAGTAGGGACTAAATAAATATTTCACTGATAAACAACAAACCTAAATTGTTTATGAAGCATAAAACAATTATCTTTGACTCCACCTGATGCTGCTGAGCAAGCTGTTCCTATTTATTGTGCTATTATTAGACGGGAATGTAGTGCATTGGACAGCATCTTTCCTGAATGGATGACATAACCAAGTACATGTAGCACAGACTCATTCTCTAGCACAATTCAGAACTCTGTACATAGCCCATCATCCTGCACAGAAGGATTTCTTAAAAACCAAACACATGGGAATGAATGAATCATTTATAAAAGAGTACCTAGACTTTCAAAACACTGTGGTGGATGTAGATGTTCTGACCACTGCTTAAAGATTTGAGGATGTAAATTGTCATTATGCATACATACATACATATACTGATTTCATTTCTGTAAGGAGACAATATTTCTGTACAGTTCCTGAATAAATAATGTAATAAAAAAGACATGTCAACTTGCAGTGTCAGTGATGAGAAATGATACATAAAAAGCACTTTGTGTTTTGACTAGAACAGTGGTGGTAATATTCACACAGGAAAAACCTGCATGGAATCAGAAATTTCTTAGTGAGATGGCCACATATAAATAAAGCCTCAGAAACAATGCTAAAAATGGAACAGAGGGATCTCTAAGGCATCTGTCCAGGAAAGTGAAGAAAATACGTTCTTGGCAGTGAACATTGAGAAAATCATGCAGAGAGTAAAATAAATTAAAATAAACTGGAACCACATGCCCTGGTTGCTGGCTTGGCTTTGATGAACCTTGAGCTGTTGTTACACCATGTTGCAGAAAACAAGCCTGGGTGAAAAACAGGATGGTGCAGTAGTGTCATTTTATCAGTGTTCTATTCCATATCAATATTTATCGATATTCTCTTGGCATTTCTTGTGTACTTACTACACACTCACCCCTCCCCTCCCCTAGATCCATTCATATTCCTGTTGTTTGAGGCTCCTAGTCCTATGGCTGGCGCAGCAGTGGCAGTGGTTACAGTCCCCTGATCCCTGTGGGTCCATGGAGATGCTCAGAACTATATCCACTCTGGCATAATGATGTCTGGGGCTGAAATGTCAGACACTGAAACACTGGTCTTTTAAAGTATTTTCCTCTCCTCTTTGTTTCATCTTTATGTTTTGGTTATTTTCCCATTTTAGAATCCAATGAAGAGTAAGGCAGGCATGTCTGTCACTCCATAGTAAACCGAAGGAAGCACAGCACTGAGGCACAGATCTAAAACCAGCTTATAAAAATTTACAGTTTAAAAGTTGGAAGAACCAAGCAATGAAATAAAATACATTATAAAGTGAAGCTGCTAAAAGGTTCGGTTTCAGAGGCAAAGAGCATTTAGAAAACATTAGGAAACTTTTAGAAGCATTTTCTAACACGTGAAAAGACAGTGAAAGGGTAGAGGGAATGTTAAATAAAACTGAAGGAGCTGGGGAAATGCAGATGCAAAGTGAAAATATGGAAGTAAGTGTTTAACAAATGGAAGTAATTGCTGAAAAAGTACAACGTGCAGAGGCAACTGGATGCGATTAAAAGAATAAAAATTGAAATTATTTTAAAATGAAAAATTGTACAAAATGAATTACTTTAGTTGAGGAAAAATATATTTGCCCGCCATCATCAGGGTGGGCAGCGGTGCCCATTAATACAGCACATCTGTGGTGTGTCCGGATTGTCGGGGGACAATGCACGCTTAATCGGGCTGTGCCGCCCGCAAGCTCCCGGGTTAGAAGCCCAATAGAACAAAACCGGCTGAGTTCGCCCCACTCTGCCCTCGCTCCGAGGCGACAGGGAGCGCGGGCTGGGGGCGGAACACCCACCCGCGACGGGATGGGTGCGAGGGGCGGGCGGGGTCCGCGCTCCTGCCGCACCTCGGCTCGGGCTCGGGCTCGCCGCTCACCCGCAGTAATGGAAACGATCGCACACCGGCACCGAGCCGGCGCCCCGCGCCCGGGGAGCCGACCCCCGACCCGCGGGGACCGGACCCCGCACTCCCTGTCCCGCCGAGCCGCCGCCACCCCCGCATCCCTCCCCCGTCCCCCGGGACCCGCCGGGCTTCGCCCCCGCGCCCCCGCCTCCATCCCGCTCGCTTCCGCGCCCCCCCCCCCCCCCCCGGGAATCACCCCCCCCCGGCTCGGGGGCCAGGTACACTTGACGTCAGGATGGCTGTCGTCGTTTTGACGTGTAAACACTCATTTCCATTCCGGCTCCGGAGGGTCTGTGAGCCTCGGGCAGCCGCGCCGGCAGGCAGGCAGGCAGGGCTCCGCTCCCCGCTATCGCGTAGCAACGCGGCGCCGCATCCCGCCCGCATCCCGCCCGCATCCCGCCCGCCCGCATCCCTCCCGCGTCCCGCGGCCATGGCCGGGCGGCGCTGGGCCGGCCGGTGCGCGGCCCTGGCCGTGCTCCTGGCAGCCTGGTCCCTTCCCCGAGGAGGCAGCGCCGGGCGGCTCTTCCTCAACGAGTGGGCAGCGGAGATCCCGGCCGGCCCCGACGCTGCCAGAGCCATCGCGGACGAGCTGGACTACGACCTGGTGGGGCAGGTACGGCCGGGCGGTGGGCTCCGCGCATCCCGCAGGATGCTCCGCGACGAGGCTCCTTTCCCATCCCGCGAGGCTCCTTCCCTCCCCTCTCCCTCAAACTTGTGCCCGGCTGCCGCCCGCGGGGCTCCGGGGAGTTTGAAGCCCCCGGTGCCCCACCGCAGCCTCCCAGGGTTCGGGTCTGCCTCTGGCGCCCGGCCAGGTACGGCTCTTTCAGAAGGGACGGGGCAGGGCGGCTCTGCTCTTCCTCAGAGGACCAGGCGGGGACCTCCGACTCTCCTTGACGGGAGCGGGCGGGGCGCTCCCGTTCTCCTTGGCGGGACTGGGCAGGGTCGGGCGGGGGCTCCGGCTCTCCCTGGAGGGGCCCAGGCAGGGCACCTGGGTCTCCCTGAGGACACCGGACACAGTCAGGCAGGGCACCCAGCTCTCTACTGAAGAGACCGGCCGGGCAGCCCGCTCTGCCAGAGGGGACCGGGCAGGGCGCCCGGCTCTCCCCCCCGGCAGTCCGGGCAGGAGGAGGGCGCGGGCAATCCCGGCTACGGCCCCGCGCCGCCTCCGCCCCGCCGGCTCCATCGCCATCGCGGGGCTTCTCTCCAGCCATCCCTCGGGCGCTTTTTTGGGATGCCGTGACGTCAGCGTTGTCAGGGATGAGTAACCGCCGTGAGGGAACAGCTTCGTCTCACCTCCCGGCGAGGGTCCTGTGCCGGGCACGGCGTCCGCCAACGCCGGGACCCCGCTGACCCCGGCCCTGCCCCGTGGCCGGGGTCGCGGTCATCTCCCCTCCGTGCCCCCGGTGCTGTCCGTGGGCAGCCCCCTGCGGCCGCCTGCCCAGCCTCGCGTCCGGGCACTGCTGTGTTCTCCCGACTCCCAAAATCCCGTAGGTGTGATCCCACCTCTGTGAGTTTGGTCCTTCTCCCTTTGTGGACGGTGCATTTGTCCCCGCAGCCTTCAAACAGCCCGTCCTTAGGGGAATGGGGTGTTGGAAGTCAGCGGGGTGCACCCAGCTCTGCCGGTGGCTGGCTACTGAGCAAGTGAAAATGCTGCACAACCCAGCCCCACATAGAGGTGTCTGAAGCCGTGCAGAGCTTTTCACACCTGTCCAGCTGAAACCCAGGAAAAGCAGATAAAACTGGTATGTGACCACAGGTGCAGCCTGTGAAAAAGTGGCCGTGCCAAGGTATGTCCAGGACTGTAGTGCTCACTAGTACAGGTGCTGTGTAACTTGAGTACTGTAGTAGTAATGACTGCATTTGAGCAGCTGAAATAAAATTACTCCCCCGACTTCTTCCAACAGCACACAGGCTGTGAGAAGCACTTGTTACTTGAAGAGTGCTTCCTTGTTTGGATTAAAATATCTAAAGGCTGGTTTCTTGCTCCTTTGTCTTTTAGGCAGTGTGAATTCATTCAGGTTTTGATTGTTGGTACTTGCTCGCAGTGGGGAAATATGTCCTAATAATTAAAGCATGCCTGTGTCTTACAGATTGGATCACTGAAAAACCACTACTTATTCAGACATAAGAGTCACCCAAGACGGTCCCGAAGAAGTGCCATTCATATCACTAAGAGACTTTCTGATGATGAGCGTGTGAGTGTTAAATTTATTCAGGTTTTTTTATTATTTTTTTTATTCTGTCTCCTTACTGCTAGCTTCGTAATGAGGTCACAGGCAGGCCTTCCTCATTTTGCAAGTCTAAAATATTCTGCCATCCATACTCCTGCTGAATAATACTTGGCTATTCTGTCACTCACAGGCAGAATCTGACCCTCCTGTACCACATATTTTACAAGAGCTTTCCAAATTAAGAGTTGAGATGTGCAGCCCTGGAATTTCAGATGTTGCTGCAAAATGTGAACAGGGAACCACAGGACTGGATTCAAAGTAAAAATCTGTAAATGCACTAAGTTTAATTAGGCCATCTCTGTGCAATTACCATGTGAATTAGGTTTGATTTAAAGTGACTGAATATCAAGTGGAAAAAAAAAAAAAAAAAGAAGTAGGGGGAAAGGGCTGAGGTTCTGCTAGACTGGCTTTTACAACAAGCTAAAATCCCTTCTCAAAGGATCCATCACACATTCCAGACTTGCAGTCTTTTGTTAAAATGATATACCACTGCAATCAGAGAACAGGGAAACTGGAGAGCCAGGGGTCTAAGGTACAACCCGCTGGTGAAGAAGGCTCCTCGTTTGGCTTTATTTCAGACAGAAGCATTTCTGTGTGTAGGCATAATGAAAAACAGGGGTGCATGACAAATTTAAAGAGCAGACCAGAATGCTGTCAGCCTTTCTTACAAACTATTTTCTGGGAAATGTCACAACAACAACATTTGATTTTAAGATCAGCATTGTTGCAGCAATCACTGTGACAATATGAGCTGTCCAAACCATGAAGTAACCTAGTTGTCAAACCCAGCAAATTATCATATAAGGACAAACCACTTTGGAATGAGTAATTTTCTATCTGGAGGTTTTAGATGCAAATGTCAGCTAGGAGGAAATATCTTGTATGGTGAGACAGGGTGTTTGTTTTGCCTGTTGTGTTTCAAAACTCTACACTCTCATCTATTTCCTTGCAAACATTGGTTTAACAGTTAAAGTTGAAATAATCCTAACTTGGGGATGCTCAAACCTGCAGGTTCAGTGTGAACTGGTTCCAATTTATGCCCACACATATGATCAGATGTCCAATGTCATCGTAGTACAATGCTCAAGATCAGAGTTTTGGGTGCAGTTTCTCTCTTTTTTGGGCTTACTGCATCAAATGAATGTGTTACATGGGAAGGAATGACAGCTTTCAATACATCACATTCTAAAATTGTAGCAGAATGGAAGTGATTGTATTACATAGCTACCAGACATTATTGCATCCTTGCATTCTTAGATCCAGAAACGGGGCTTCAAAGTGCTGCAGGTGATTTGCTAAATTTACTCCAATTTCCCTTCTATTTACCATCCAGTATGCAAATTAACTCTGTGAATAAATGAGATGTAATTATGCATTATGTAAGTGTATAAACACAAAGCAATCATGTAACGCTGTGTAGTTACACAGGGACCTTGTTCAGCAGCAGCCTATTTAAAAAGATTTAGATTCAGCCTTTAAAAAGGGAGAGAAAAGGGAATCCTGTTTTTGTTTGTATAACGCCCTCATGAATTTTACGGTACGTTAAGTGTGAAAGCTGTGGTAAAACTTGGCTCGAATCTGAATATTTATCTGCTTCCTATAGCGTTTGTTGTAAAACAGATAAAGGCTGTGAATACATTGAAGGGATATAATTATCTGGTTACCTAACTTCCTCTAGCATTTGCACTAGTTTCCAAGTCTACCTTCTTGCAAGTAGACTTGAATTGAGATTATTTTTACTTCTTTATGTATCAGTGATGGGAGATTTGGCGTGGGGCCTTCAGCTTTTGCTGGAGATGGATGGTTGGAACTTCACCCAGCTGCTGAGTGACAAACATTTGGCCTGTTTGCCTGACATATCTGCTTGGAAGTTTCAGCTCATTTCCCTCAGTGCACTTGCTTACCCTGAAAAAAAAAAAAAAAGGCATGGAAGTTCTCAATTGTTAATTGCTTTTGGGTGGTGAAGAGGTCAAGCTTTGCTGTGGGCAGGGAAGAGAGACAGGTAATTGCTCCAACATGTGTGCAAGTATGTATGGCCCTAGATATCAATAGGGCAGTTTAGAATACCTATACTTGCATGGGTATATTCATCTTCTATGACCAAGATTTGTAGGGAGTTTAGGACTAAATATATATATAGCAAAGAGAATCATAAACAGCTACCATTTTAAAGGATATATGTTCTTGTAGTGAATTTTCCTAAGGCTTTCATTAGAAAATTTCATTTTAATCAAATCATACTTTTTAATCATAATTTCTCAGTCATTATTATTTCATCTATGGTGATAGATGTCAGGATCATAAAGCTGTTCAATCATAGTAGATAAAAGGAACAAAATTTATTCAGAGCTTGAAAGTAAAAGGTTAGATGCAAGGCACCCTCCACGTGAGGCTTGTCACAGGATCTTGACAATCTACTGAACCTGAGTTTGCTGCTTGGAATTTGGGATGAAAAGGACCAACCTTATCTGTATCAGAGTGACAATGCAAGGATCAACTATAAATAACATTTTATTCCCTCTCCAAAAGGAGCACACAGCACAGAGAGAGGCATCATCATCAGGATTTCATTTGAACTGGGTTCAGTAATACATTCAAGGGTGATACACATTTAAAATACAATCCAGTGCCTTAGAGATTGCTGTGTCTGTGCACAAAGGCTGTGCAACTCGTTTGATGATTTATCAAAGCATGCTGAAGCATTTTGGCTTTCAGTTGCCTTAAGTGGAATTATGCTGGTGATGAAGTTAGTCTAATATTCATAGCTTACTAATTGACCACTCTTCAAAACACCACTAGGAAGGAGACTTGAAGGTCCAGCTGCTCTGTGAGTAACAGCATCATTATGATTGCAAGACTAAAGCCAGAGATAATCTTTCTTCTTTCCTTTTAACTCCCAATAGAGAGTGAATAAAAGATAAGTAGGGGAAAGAAGCAGGCCGTGGCTTTCCTTATTTCAGTAGCCATCATTGTTTAGATGACCTTTTAGCCATACTACATGGTTTTATTTAATGTAAAAACCTGCCTTGTGTCACTCACAGGAGCTGTTTGTTAAATTGTACTTAATGATATTTTGTGAATTAATTCTGTAGTATCATGATTTCACCAAGTTTTCTTCCCCAAATTGCACTGTACTACAGTTTAAATAATCCTGTTCTCCACACCAGCGTTGCTCATTTTGCTTTAGGCTCCAAAACTTCTCTGTGCGAGGAACGCTCTCGGCTAAGAAAGTCCCAAACTAAAGAGGTTCACTTGTCATATTTTCACAAATAATTGTAGGTGTCATGGGCAGAGCAGCAGTACGAAAAAAAGCGAACTAAGCGTGCCTCCATGAGAGACTCAGCAGAAAGTCTTTTCAACGACCCTATGTGGAATCAGCAGTGGTATCTGGTAAGAATTTGTTGCCTTGTGGAAGTGGGGATTGTGGTTGTGCCATCAGCTGCATTATTTGACCGGTATCAGAGAGATTGCACTAAAGGGAATTCATGAAAAGTCCCTTTTGTTAGCACATGCTGTAAAAATGAGCAATCTGTGCATACCATTTTCAGGCAACCTTCTATCTTCTGTGGAGTGTTGTTTCTACAAAGACTCTAGATGCTAATTCAGCTGCTGTTTAGTATGGGGGAGGTGATGTCACAAATTGTTAGCAGTTAAAAACTAATGATAATTTTCAAGTATTTGCTGTTTCCGTGTAAGAAGTCCATTATCATATCTGAAGCTGGACATGTATTTCTTTATTAAAATTGGTAGTGCAGAATGCATAGTTCAGATGAAAACAAAAGCATCTGCATGCATATGACAAGCACCTTCAGCCACAGGGACTAAGATTTATATCTAAGAGGGTCTCTAAATCTCACTCACATGCTCAAAACCTCAGGGAAAAAAAAAATTCCTGAGCTCCATAGTTTCTGTCTACATGTGTCAGTTGAGAAATACAGTTGATCATTTGGGTTTTACATAGTTTATTCCAAGAGCATGTGTTTCCACTGTGCATCTAGCTGTACCTTCAGTCTAGGATTCATTGCTTTTACTCAGAACGGGGATGGGATTAAAGGTGGGTATAACAAATCAAAAACAAAGGTCAAGCACAAATGGGGCCCGAGTGGCTGGAAATACTTTTCTGCAGTTCATCTTAGAGAAATCAGACCAACTCTAGCCTACTTTCCCTCATTTGAGCTAGGGAAGATAAATTATAAACCACATAGCATAAAATATTTTCATGAAGATTCCTGGAGACTCCTTTTCAACAGAAAAAAACCCCTGTTATCTGTAAGAATTTAGCTTTTCTTTGAAGCAGAATATTTGTTTGCTTCCGTGCCTGTATCCAAAAAAGCATGACATTTCCAAGATGTATATTAGACAAATATAGAAACACACACAGAGTTCATAAAAGCAGTCTGGGGGAAAAACTGGCAATGTTCTGCTCTCCAGGAAACGTGGTTCCTTTCCCCCCTATTTATGGTTTTCACTTCTTTTCCCTCTAGTTTTCACACCTGAGAAACAAAAACATGCTGCTTACCCTCGTTCACAGTGCACATTGAATTTTCTGATTAAATGCATAAATGCATTAGATATTTTCTTCCAAAATATGTTTTCTCTCTTGTAGTGAATAACTGACTATTACCTTATTTTTATGATTTGATGGCAACAGTTTTAGCTCTATCCAGTGTACCTTCAACACATCACCAGGAAAAAAATATTATTTGGTGGATTTAAGAGAACAAAGGTTGCAACCTCAAACAATTTCCTGAATGGAAGGAGTCAGATACAGATAGCAAAAAAAAATGAAAGAAATTTCATCCCCATAAAAAATTTCTTTTTCTAAGCCTTGTATTTTATGCAGTATTTCTTTGGAAACAAAGACATAAAAAAACCCTGCCGTCAGCTAACGTAATTGTGCACAGAGAAACAGAAAGAAAGTGGTTCTTTTTACATCTGTGCTTTTATGGGGGCTGTAAGCAAGTTTTATGAATTAGATGTACATACTGCACATTTAGAGGGGGACATGACCCATTCAGGAGATACTCTTCAAAAAACTTGCTGTGGAAGAGAAGGCTATACATGATTCATACTTCCAGCTGATTTACCACAGGAACAGCAATGAGGGTAATAAAGGGAAAGTTGGTATTCAACACAGTTGTTCCCAACCAAATGACTACCTTAATTGTTTTATCCATTAATTATTTTGCTCTGGCTAACTTTAATGTCAGAGGAGAAAATACACTTGGAGGAAATCCAGCTCACTGTACTGCAGGCACTGTCTTGGCTCCTCATCAAATGGAAAGAGCAAACATTAGCAGGTCTGATTATTAACCCAGCGTTCCAAGGTCCATTGGTGCATCCCCACCACTCCTTTCAGTTTCTGCTGCCTACTTAACAAAAATACAAGATGTTTTTTGTACAGAGGCAATCTTCAGGGATCTTCAAGCAGTGGGGTAAATCTTTCAGTGCTACAAGGATTTGTTGAAGCTAATTTTTGTTTTGTATTTGCAAAGTTTGAGCAAAATGCAAAATGCACAGGCTGAGATTGTTGCAGCATCTTTAAAATACGACTTTGGACCTGTTTGGTATAAACTGGATAAAATGCTGACATATTTTAATCCCTTCTGTCCCACAGCAAGATACAAGAATTACTCCATCCCTGCCCAAACTGGATCTCCATGTTATTCCTGTGTGGCAAAAAGGGTTTACAGGCAAGGGAGTTGTCATAACAGTCCTAGATGATGGATTGGAGTGGAATCACACTGACATCTATGCTAACTATGTAAGTTTGAGCATTAGAATGCTATGGAATAGATTAACCAGTTGTAAATTTGACAAACAGACACTCTTCCCTAGCTCATTTTCTATTCTGTAAGTCGGCTCCTGCAGTACAGAGACTGAAATATTTGCCTTAGGCATGATTTGGAACCTGGTCTGTGTCACAGGAAGCTGAATGTCACTTAGCAATGGTAGCGGGGCGGGTATTTTGTTGTTTTGTTTTTCCTTCAATAGATTTAGTTCCCAGACACATTTGTATGTAGTGGTTTAATGCTAAATTATTAAAGCTCCATGAAAAAATTATGGAATTGTTAATGGCCATCAAATCCTACCAGCTTGTTTGTAAATAAAGTAAATAAATACAAACCCTAGAACCCATTTTGTTACACAGTTTAGAAGTGCCTTTTCTAGTTATCTGAATTAATTAAACATTTCTTTTTTTACACGTAGGACCCAAAGGCAAGTTATGATTTCAATGACAATGATCATGATCCCTTTCCTAGATATGACCCAACAAATGAAAACAAGTGAGTAACTTCCAAGTTGTCTGAAGAGAACAAAACAGTACTGTATTAATTTGTGTGTTATAAAAGTGTGGAAATTTCTATGTATGTCTCCTGTGGCAATCATTTAATAAGAGGAAGAATTTGTGTAACAGAATCACAGGATGGTTGAGCTTGAAAGGGACTTCTGAAGGTCACCTGCTCGAGCAGGGAGCTCTAGAGCCTGCTGCTCAGGATGATCCAGGTGGCTTTTGAATATTTCCAAGGAGGGTGAGGCCACAACCTCTCTGGGTGACCTGTAGCAGTGCTCAGTTGCCCTCAACGTAAAGAATCACTATTGGGTGTTCAGATGGAACTTCCTGTGTTCCAGTTTGCAGAAACATTCTCACGTAACATTGATAGAAACACTGGGATTAAATTCCCAGATGAAGAACTTTATAACTGTAATATCCGTGTGATGTCCTGAATCTGCTCGTGTCCTTGTGTGTGTGTTTGTACTGATGTGTTCCTGCAAGATGAAGGCAACGATCTATTCATGTGACTCTGTGTGTTTCTGGAATGATACCTCCCAAAGCATATCTTTCCTTCAATTCTCTGCTTTGCAAGGGGAATGTAAGAAAAAAAAAAATCGTCTCCTGATGGGTCTGTCAGACCTGGTGTCATCCATTGTAGTCCAGTTATGGATTTTTTTCATAAGAAAGACACCAGGAGGGGCCTCCTTAGAAGCTGGTACACAAAATAAGTCAATTTCTTAAACAAATTAGGATGCCACTACTCAGTACAGATAGCAAGAAACTGATGCATTGTTTCCCTGTTTCCTATCAGACAATACAGTAGCAACATAAATCACTACATGGGGAAAAAAAAAAAAGGTCAGTCAGAGGATAAAAATCCCATGACTAAGATGTTTGAAAAATGGCATTTCTACATTGTTACAGTGTTACTTAAGAGAAAGAAGCCATTATCCTCTTGTTATGATGCCATTATCTCTTAAATCTATCTGTATTTCCTCTAATCTTTATTAGTAAGTAAATGGAATTCAGCCCAGAAGCATTGAAGCATGTCATTGAATAATAATCTGTAGCATTACATAATACAACTCTCTTACCTTGACACTCATGTGAAGGCTTTCTGTACTGTGGAATTAGAACCACCCATGGCAAAAAAAAAAGATTTACATAGAAAATAGTTGTAACAAGAAAAAATTAGCAATGGGGATACTTTAAAGGCTCGCTTTCTGAAATCCTAAATAAATGCAGTCATATATAAAAAAGTATCTAAACGTGTGATTAAAAAATATTTATATTTCAGTCTGGAAACAGCTTCATTGCCCAAATTTTACACTGCTTTTGCACTCTACTAAAATACTGATATCTACAGTGAGATTTAGGAAAGCATTTATCATCTCATGAAAATGTTCCTTTGATCATTAAGTTGGTAAAATTATAGTTAATGAAGCTTACGAGAAGTATTTTTGCATCATATAGACACAACTCAAATGCTCTTCAATAACTGCACTGCATTCAATTAAAGGAAGAATTTGAACAAATCAAGGTCCTTGACTAGTCTTTCTGTACAATACAACAAAGATGTTATTATTTGTTCTTTATTCTTGCTGTATTTATTCAGGCATGGGACACGGTGTGCAGGAGAAATTGCCATGCAAGCCAACAACAGAAAATGCGGAGTTGGAGTGGCCTACAACTCCAGGGTTGGAGGTAAGGAAACAAAAATAATTAGATGTCTAATAGGAATGGAAACAAGACAGATGCTGAGTGTTGTTAGAAATCATTAATCTGAAATACGAATGATTGGTCATTCTTGGAAAACATGAATCTTGCAGTATTAAAAGCTTCAAAATCCTGTCTGGCCACAGTGCTGAGTGTCACCTCCATATGACAGGATTTCTTGATTAAAGTCTGGAATTTGGTTATGAATAGATAGGTAGAATATGTAACAACAGCAGCAACAGTATAGGCAGGGATGGTGATGATTATGATAATAGTAATTAAGTAATCATAATGTTAACAATATTAACTATTATTATAATTAATAATAATAACAACAACAGTAACAACAATAATAGCAACAACTTATATTGTACCTAGAGTTAAGACTGTATCTTTTAACAAATGATGGACCAATTACTTATTATTGTTTATCCAGGGGAGGAGAGGGATTGAGTAAAGTAGGAGTATACAAAATTATACCCACCCATACTTGCAGCATGTTGTTTCCATCTACACAATTACATTAAAAAGGTCATGTCAGTCAAGTTATTCAAGCTGCTGTCCTTTTTGTTTCAACACGTCCCTTCTCTACTGTCACCATAACTTAAATTTGAAAACAAGTAGAGTCTTGCTTGCCCATCAATCAATATTGTTGTTTTGTTTTTTTAGATTGGTGACTCAATCTGTTAGTTGTTTATTAAATAATCATGATGCACGGTATCAGTTGCAAATGGTCATTTAGCTCAGAGGAAGTTATTTGTACAGCCCTACTTTTTCCATTATTCCCTCTTTTTCCTTTTAAATGATGGGATGATGAGTGGTAATTGACACCCATAACTGTTGTTCCCACTATTTCAGCGTGGTGTTTGTCAGTTCCCAGTTACTCCACTGAGCTGTCATGGATGTCATCTTTGCAGTTTGCCTTTGCCATAATGCATTATGCTGTCATGATCTGTTTAAATAAAATATCTCACTCATAATATGAAGACGTCAGATTTTCAAAGGAAGGCAAAATGGATGAAGCTGCAAAGATGTCTGAACTCCCACTGTGCCCATATTTTAAGACTCTTGCATCTACAGAGGAGGTTTTTCCACAGCTATTTGCATCCGATCTGTGCTCATTTGCAAATGCAAACTACATATCTGTGTGGGATGACTTATCTAGAAAAGGGAAATAACAGCAGGAAAAGCAGTCCAGCAATCCACATTACCCAGCAAGAAACATACACTTGGGTGGGGGAGGAGGAAGAATGGAAAAGTTGAAAGAAATTGTAAGCTGTTAGATGTGACCAGACTGATTAAGATAGGGGTGTAACAAAAATATGTTCAAAGAGCAGTGGAAGATAAGAGAAGTCTTCAAAAGATTCAGATAAATTTGGAGTGGCTAGACACTGCAAGATTTTTTTGATGATCCAAGCTCCATGGGGTTCATTTCTCCAGAGGCTGTTTTACTACTTTTTTTTTTATATATATATATCCATGAAATGACACACTGCACACTTCTACTTGGCATTAGTTCAGGAGGACTTCCTTAAGTGTCTGTCTGCTGGTAGCTTTTGCCATACTGGACAAATCCTGTGGTCCACAGCCAGGTACTCCTCTTTCATAGTCAGCAACATCTGCTTTAGGGAAAGAAACCCTGACATGTGGAATACCTTGTTCTCCAACCTTCAGCATCAGAGGTTGGTTTAACTTTGCCTTGAAGGTTAAAACAAAACATTCCATTATTTTGTTGCTGTTGTTGTTTTATGTGAAAGTACTGAGTTTTAACAATCCTGGGTGTTCTCACCGGTCACATCAATGCCTGGCCCTATTCTGAAGCCTTGACTAGCCTCTCCAGCACTTTGTGGCTATAAGTACCATAGGCTTTTCTGTGCACTGTGTGAAGAAAAAACACTCTTAATGCCAGTTTTCAAAGACACACTTCTCAGTGCCCTTTCACATTCACCTCTTGGTCCGTGTAGAGCTGAGAAATGTGTATCGATCACCTCTGGAGTAAAGCAGGGTGTGTGTATTTTCATGCATACCTAACCATACCACTGTGTTATGATATTTCCATGGTGCTGCCATGGAAATTAAATTATTAAGAAGCTCCATTTTACAAAGGACTGGGCTGAGAGTTCATGCAGAGTGATGTGTTGCTAAAAATAGCCTTCTGCCAGGCAGACACATATATGTGTCTGAAATTACCTTGGGCATTGCCTGCTCTTGATTTTGTGGGACTGATGATGGGAGCAAGAATAGAAAAGAGTTTATGCAAGAGGACATAATTGGAATCTGCTTAAGGGAATATCACTGCAGTCATCAAATCCCTGAGTTACTTGAACAATCAGAGTTTTTGACGATCAGGAAGGCGAGGCAGCGATTTTTTTCCTTGAACTGTTTTCGTCAGTGTGGAGTCATTGTTCTTGGGGGTATTTTTCCTTATTAAATTATTTATCTGCAGAGTTGTCTTTGTCTTTTTCTGTGGGAAGTATCTGCGCATTACTCCTCACATTCCCAGTATCTCATTATGTGTTGCAAGCTCTCACCTGGGGCTTGCAGTCGCTTTCATGCAAGCAGATCTTTGCTCACAGTGTGCTGGCTTGAGAGAATCTGGCAATTCTGAGCCAACTGAAAAAAGAGTAATCAAACCACTCTCAGTTTAAGACAATCCTGGGTAAGTGATGTTTTTAGTACCTGGGGCACAAGATATATACCTCGGTGCTTTTTCCAGCTTTGTGAGTGATAATGGAGCAGCTGTGGTTGAGCGGATTAACTCCTTTGTCTGATTTTACCACTAATGAATATGAAATAATAAAGCTCAGCTTTATCTCGGAGGTATTAGGAGTATTAAGAGGTCAGCCAATTGGGGAAAGAATTATGCTTGCAGTCTTTATTTCCCTTGATAGCATAAAATAGAAGAGCAAGACACTAAGCTGCAAGGGTGAGGTTGGAGGTTTTTTGTTGGGTATTTTTGGGTAGTTTGGGGTTTTTTGTTAATAGAATGACAGCATCGTGCCTGCTGCGCTCCCCATTTTGTGGAAAATACTAGAAAATGAGTACTCATAATTCACCAACTGCCAGCAATGGTGCAGCTGCTGGAGTACTAACCTGCCAAATCCAAGGGAACCCAGACATTTTTATTGCTTGTAAACACAGGCTGAATCCTGACTGCTGTGGCTCTTACACTGCTGCTGTTGCTGTAAGAGCCATGCCACAGTGGGAATTTTGCCAGATTTCTGCTTTTTCTGCTGTCCTTCAGCACTGGACAGAGGTAGCAGCCCCACTGCAGAGATGTGGCTTTGCACAGCAATGGATCCAGTGCAGATGAACTGCTGCCTGCACCTGAATTTTAAGTACCACTGAGATCAGCCTTGCTCTGAAGAAGATTAGATCATGCAGCTCCTAATAAATTGTTAATGGCTAGATATCTCTGGATTGCTCACAGTAGAAAAAAAAGGTGGCAGTAGCAAAACAGGGAGATTTTTTTTCTGTGGTGTAGATTGAAGAGCTGGTGAAAGTGCAGCATCACAGAGACAGCAAAACCTTTAATGACTGTGAGGACTTAGTGGTTTAGTCAGAACGTTCAGAACTACATCTTTGAACTAAAACTCTTAGAACTCCTAAAGATAAAAGTAATGTTGATAAAACCTCTTTAATTTCAGTGGCATTTTAGCAGTTTGAGAAGGCTGTGTTACAGATGTAGGAAGAAGGAGGAAGAAAGAGAATGCAATGAGAAAAAGCAGGAACAGTAAGCAAGACATCATCTTCTTGGGTGTCTGTAGAAGGAGAGAAGGAAATAAACAGAAGGCTAACAAGATTTTAAGATTTTACTTTTTTAATGGCTGTAGAGAAACACTGAGCTTTGCAAATAAACTCTAACTATTGCTTTACACTGACAGGAACGGTCCTCAATATTGCTTATCTGAACAGCAGTCAGCTGTGGTTGCAGTAGTTATGGCTTAATTTTACTGGAAATGTTCAGAACAGCTAACAAAGACAAGGAGGAAGGAACAGAAAGTAAACCCACTCTGCTTCTTTTTTTTTTCCTGTGAAGGTATACGTATGCTGGATGGAATAGTCACTGATGCTATTGAGGCCAGCTCGATCGGCTTCAATCCGGAACATGTGGATATTTACAGTGCAAGCTGGGGCCCTAACGATGATGGTAAAACTGTGGAGGGACCTGGGAGGCTGGCACAGAAGGCTTTCGAGTATGGGATAAACCAGGTACAATACTTCAGGGAAAGATAAAGCAAAAATGTGGCAGAGAAGAGAATTTTAAGATGGTTGATACCACAGAAAAAATGAAAACAGTTTGTGCTGTCTTCGATCAAACATATTTGACATGGACACGGTATATTTTAATAGTACAGGTGAGGGAAATTTCCAGCCAGAAAAGGACTTTTGAGAAAACACCATTAGGGCTTTCTAAACTGGTTTTAAGTTGCTAATCTCCATAAATAAGCTTTCTTTTTACATCCTTAATTTTCCTGCCTTTGTCTCTCCCTACACCCACCCTTTTCTGCTGCTTGTTTCACACTGAACAGTAATTGGATTTCTGCATTGAAAGCCCATAAAATTTAACACAAAATTCCTGCTTCATGAATATTTTGCTGTGTGAAATAGTGATGCATTTTAGCACCCTGTGGATGAGCTTGTATTGTGCTAATTGCATTAATTTATAAATTGGTGCATATCGTGGTCCAATTAAAATGAAAATAGCGCAAATGCATGATGGAGAAAAATATTTTTACTGGAGTTTTTTTCATGTTACCCTCTTTAGATCTGTTTGGATAATAAATAGGGTGCAAACTGAGAGCTGCCATGTATTTGTTAGTAAACTACTCTAGCTTTTGCCAGTGAGGTGAAAAGATATCTAAAGACAGGTACTAATAAAGAGAGGAAGACTGAATCATAGATGAGAGAAAAGAGAAATGGCTTGAAGGACAAGCAAAGAGAAAATTTTGGATAAAGGGCAATTAACATCAGTAGGCAGAAGGAGAAAAGGAGAGAACAATGCAAATGCTGACAGCTGAAAAAGACACTCTGAGGGAATAATGGAGACTGAGAGGAGAGAGCTGATAACAGGTTACATACCCATAGGTAGGCAGCAAGAGCAGAGGGAGAATTAAAGGTGATAATTAGGCGACAAATGTTCGTTGGTCTTACTCTGAAAAACCAGGTCCTTTGGTGAAGAATGCGTCCTTTTAACAGCTTGTTTTATTTCTCATGGGGAACAGATTTAGCCATTTGCTTGTCAGGATTCCAGGATTCCTTTTGCAAAGGTCTGACTGGTCTCCATTCTGTTTAAAGTCAGCCAGTGTTGGAACTGACAACAACTCTAATGCCTGGATCCTTCACTGCTGCTCTGGTGAAGCACCTGAGCACAGGCTCAAACTGAAGAACTGAGAAGTGTTACTACCACTCTAAGTGAAATCAGAGCAGGTGTTGGGATACACCAGTGCTTTTCTGGACTGCAGCCTTTGTTCTCAAAGATAGTATATAATTTTCTGTAGTTGTGGCTTGTCCTCCCCAATTTAAAAGCTGTATCACAGAACACATCTTACTTCTCTTTGCTTTTAATGTTTCAAGTGCTGAAAATGTCTTAGCATTTGCATAAATAATTTCAAATCTCACCCAAATGGAGTGCTAAAAAAAAAATTGTATTTCAGCTACTGTGGAATATTAAATGTGCATATATTAATAATGAACAACATAAGAAATTTTGCTTGTCACACAAAACATTTTTTTTTCCTCTGAAAAATTAGTAGAGCTTAAGACTGGATAGTGATGCGTGTTACATGGTTATGCCTGGAGGCTGGAGATTCTGACCCACAGATCTGTGACAGAAGGGAGGCTTTTAAATGTGTCCGTCATTCATGCCCCTAACTCATACCTCTGTGAGTGCCCCTAACCCATACCTCTGTGAGTACAGGAAAGGCAAGTGAAAGAAACCCTGATAAACTTGCCTATTCTTAAAAGAAAGAAGGACATTTTTTCTAGAAATGGTGAGGACCAAAACAGCAGCATGTGGAAAAATTTGCACCGTTGAACACAGACTGTTTTAAACTTGAAAACCTGAGGAAAATTGCTGTATCTGGAACACTAAACCTAGGCCAGCCAGACTGAGAGATGGGCTGTAAGGTGAGCTGTGGGATATTTCAAACAGCTGCTTTCTTCTGTCTGTGTCTTCTACAGTGCTTCTGGAAATTTCTCCTCTTCTATGTTTGCTATATGAGGCTTTTTGGGGAAAGGAATTGTTGAGGATACATCGCAAGGTCTGAAATCTCTTTGATAACCACTCATTTCTTTTTTTTTTTTTCTTTTAGGGCCGAAATGGGAAAGGCTCCATTTTCGTGTGGGCTTCAGGGAATGGAGGTCGTCAGGGTGACAACTGTGACTGCGATGGTTACACTGATAGCATCTACACCATCTCCATTAGCAGTGCTTCTCAACAAGGGCTTTCTCCCTGGTATGCAGAGAAGTGCTCTTCAACTCTGGCCACAGCATACAGCAGCGGGGATTATACTGACCAAAGAATTGTAAGTTGCTTTTACAGGTTTCAGAACAAACAGAAAGGTAGGATATATGCAAATAATAAATGAAACCTCTTAAATGCTTGGCTTTGAGTGCCTGCTTTATGTTCTGTGTTATGTGCTTAAGTGCTTTTGTCTGGAAACTTTAAGGGATTTGTAATCCTGTATTCTTCTACCTTAAAACAAAATCATTGTGCCGATGCAGTTAAATCAACATGCTGAATTTGTCTGTGGTTTGTGAGTGCTCTTTGTGTATGAAAGCAGCCTCTGCATGGTTTGATATGGTCCCATTCTTCAGAAAAGGGCAAATGAAGAGAGATCTGGAGTAAAAAGAAAACCTGTGATATCAGGGCCTCTGTTACACCTTGCCATTACCTTTTGTAAGACAGACAGCAGCAACAGTGCTCCCAAATCTCCCAAACTCAGAAAGCAGGCATACCAGTCTGTGTGCCTTCCTGTGTGCCTGAGGAAAATTGCTGTGGCACAATAATGCTGAAATATCTGTAATTGCTGTCCAGCCCTGGTGGATGCTAATTTTACAATACACTGCACTGATGGGGATTAACACACTGTCATTCCGAGTTAGCCAGGGGATGAGTCCTTGCTAAGTGGCTTCTCTTTATAGTCAAGATTTAGATACATGGGCTGATGAGTTTGGTGTTTAATTTCCAAATACAGCACGTTTCATTGCAAATTATAGTTCTTCTGCTGAAGAGGGAGCAGAACACCAATACTAATCCTATGAGTAATTTCCTAGTAAGCAGTAATTTTGATGTTCTAGGCCCAACACAATGATCTGTTTTCATGATTCACCAGTAAGCCTGAAATACTTATTGTGAAACCTTAGACTAAAATAAGATTTCAGTGTGGGAGTATTTGGTTCCAACACAAAACGTTTTGATACAAAAATTATAGTTGAAGTAAAAAGAGTGGATTGAAGTATGAGCAGATTTAAACACTCATCACTTTTTCTGCTGGTGAGGAGTGTATTAATACACACCAAGTAAAGGACACATAGCTATGCTTGTGAATATGGATGTGACTGTATTTACAACTGTTTATTCATGCAATCTGGGGGTTTTTTTCCTTTATTTTACTTTTTGTCAGACAAGTGTTGATCTTCACAATGAATGTACAGAAACTCACACTGGGACCTCTGCATCTGCACCTCTGGCAGCAGGAATTTTTGCTCTAGCACTGGAAGCAAAGTAAGACATCACACAATTACCTTTGTAACTCCTCTCTCTCATTCATCTCACCACCTTCCCCAAAACGCCTGTTTTAAGTGGCACCACCTCATGCTGCATCTCCACTTTTTGTCAGTCAGACTTGGTCAGGCTGATGACAAAAAATAAGCAGCTGTTTGCCCCAACTCCTTCCTAGAAAAGCAAAACAAATGTGAGTAACTCATGATAACTGAGGAATATTTTGTGTATTGGCAACAGGTTTTACTGATTTCTGGTCAAATGCACTCAAAATTGAGGGTGCGCATGGATTCAGGAGAATGTGATTTGAAGACAACAAGGCTGCAGGAGTTTAAACTAAGCCTCAGCTAATTCAGAAAAGATTTTCTGCCAATGATGAGGTATAAAAGGGAAGGTGCCCAAGCTTATCTGTCAGAGCAGGCAGGGAGCAGCTGGGTTCAGATCCTGTAGGGCAGGTAGTCAGAGTTTAGGACTTGGGAAAGGTAAGAAAGGACCGGACAATGGCTTTTTCACAGAAAGCACTTTAGGCAGGAGCGCATAGGTTTAATAACTTGGATGGTGTGGATTCAGCTCCATTTTCTACTGCACACCCCTTTGGTGACATGAGTGAAGACTCTTAGGTAATTTAAAGGGTAGACTAAATCACAGATGGAATCAATACTCAGTTTTCAATGTCTAGGTCTTACAAAGACTGGTGGGAAATTCTAGTGTAGCTAGCTAGCTTTAAATGCCTGAATAGTTTTGGAGGATTGGACTCTACTCTTGCTAGAGACCTGTTCTTCGTGGACACAGAAATCCTGTCTGCTTGGAGAAGTATTGTGAGGATAACTGGAACATGATATGTGTTTTAAAACAGTGGGATGCCATACACATTTGAAGCATGTTCTGTTTCAGTCTAATAATTGATAGAAAATGATAGATAGCCTTGAAGAAACTAACCAGGCACATTTTCTCAACAGCCCAGATCTAACATGGAGGGATATGCAACACTTGGTGGTGTGGACCTCAGAATATGATCCACTGGCTGGAAATCCAGGATGGAAAAAAAATGGAGCAGGACTGATGGTTAACAGCCGATTTGGGTTTGGGCTACTCAACGCCAATGCATTGGTGGATTTAGCTGATCCCAAGAGATGGAAAAGTGTACCAGAAAAGAGAGAGTGTATTGTCAAAGACAAGAGCTTTGAACCCAGGTAAGGATTTGCATCAGCACTTACCAAGCTGGTGTCTATAGTAATAAAGCCTGAAGGATCATATTCTTCACAGATTGCTCTGAACGAGACTAAGGGACTTCTTTTGATTCATTTAGTTTTGCTTAACTGTATTCCCCAGAGGCAGGCAAGCAGCATTTGCTTCTTGGTTTGTTTTTTTTAATGTAAGACTGATGGAAATTACTAGCATGAAGTCTTAACAAAGACTAAGATTATTACATCTGCTTATGCAGACTGTGTATGAAAGGATGATACTGTGAGGCTGAGCCAAATCAGCAAAGCTGGGAATTTCTAGACAACCATCAGATGACAGATAAAAAGATACTGATGTCTCACAAGAATTAAAAATATGTATATATCTGTAATGGGTCTTAGCAATTCTTCTCCTGTGACAGGCTTGTATATGTTGAAATCAAGGTGATATATTGAGCTTTAGTCATGTCTGTAGCATTTCTCTTATGAAACACAAGTGTCTCAAAGGCTCATTGAAAAGTCTTACCAGCCACATGCCCACAGCATAGTGGGCCTGAACAGACAGAGTAATTATCATTATTCACTGAGCTGGTTAATCAATAAGGATATCTAGACTCTTTTTGTCTCCACATGTTCACATGTGGATACTTATCCAGAAAAAATGATCTACTTCAAAGGCTGAAATTATACCATGTGAATGCACCAAAGGTCTGTCTGCAGAAATACATTGTAGTGTTTTGAAGTCACTGCTTGGTAACCTTATTAATTATGCTATTTTACCATCAAATTGGTTTTATGGGCTCTGTCTTTTTCACAGAATGTTGGCCCACTACTGATGTATGCCACACTTGCTGTTTATCTATTTTTATTGCAGTCTTGTACGTTACATTATAAAAAAAGATCCCATGATGCTGAGTTAAGAATTATTTATGTGGAGATTTAGATAGCCATTCTCTTCAGAAGTAATGGGAATTGTGCAGAGAAAGCTATGCAGAGTCTCTCTCTGCGCAGATCATGAACAGAAGACATTACCTTTTATTTTTGTTGAGCTGGCATTGACTCTTCCTTTCTCATCATTCTGACACGGCTGTTAAATGTGTTGTTCACACTTCATGACCCAGAATCAAAAGTTCCAGTGAGTAACCAAAGAAATACTGCAATTTTAACAGATTATTAAGAGCAAATGAAGAAGTCATCATCGAAATTCCCACAAAAGCCTGTGAGGGTCAAGAGAACTCCATTGCATCTCTGGAGCATGTGCAGCTCGAGGCAACAATTGAGTATTCCCGAAGAGGTGATCTTCATGTCACTCTGGTTTCTCCATCAGGTGAGGGAGGCAAAGACACACTTTCTTTGTGTTACTGTAGTGTGTAACATTTACTTCATGAAAAAAATGTGGTTTTCAGTGCTTAAAGAGAGCTAAATATATCATTGGACAAATCCAATGTGAGGATAAAGCACCCTGGGAACTATAGAGACCTGTCTTCAACCTTCACCCATTCTGGGTTATTTTTTTGAAAAGAGGTTTGAAAATCATAGTTCAAAAAATGAAGGCACAGAACGTTTTCACAGAGGCAACAGGACCTATGAAAACTCAGGGTTCCTGGCAGACAACAAATTATAGATCAATAATTCTTATCAGACTTCCTGTAATTTAGCAGATTAATGGGAAATGAGGAATATCTGATTCCTTAGGTTTCATTTCATGCATCTTCCCATTGGTGTATTAAAAAAAAACAAAGTGTTTTTTTGTTAGGCACCTTAGTACAACTACACTAAATGAGCTAGAATATGGCAAGCTGTCTTGACAATGCCCTGAAAAAACACAATAAGACCAAAAAAAAAAAGAAAAAAAAGACTTAGCATAAACAACTAAGAGTAAAGTCTGTTAGATCAACTGGTATTAATAAAAAAAAGACAAACCTTCAGATATGAATTTGAACATCAGGCTGATCTAATTTTTCTATTTCTAGGTAGCAGTCATCAAGTACTGCTGCCTCTACTGCAGTATCATTTTGCTTTCATGGTTAAATTGCTTTTCCCTTGTTTCTTGCTGCTTTTATACTTTCCTGCAACACATTAGTAGCAAATGTATGTCATTCCTTTTCTATATTTATGGTGTTACCTTTAAATATATTTATACTTGTGACAAGGCTCCTTGGGGCCTCACTTTTCCTTATTAAGTAAATATTGCTCCCTTGTCTTTTTCCTTAAATGCAAACAAGCCAAACAAATTTCCTCCTAAGAAGTAGAACCTCTTTTGCTGCAGAACTGCTTTGTGAGCGGCAGCATTTTTGTAATAATAACAATGCAAATGCTTTTAACACTGTCAAAGGACCAGACTGTATAAATTTACATCCACTCGCCAAAAAAACCCCAAACCAGTGATGAAATCATGATAAGGCCATGGTTTCATAATACTGCATGAGCTGGTCTGCCTTCAAAACTTCCATTTCAGAAGTTTCTTGAACAGCTCATCGGTGGAAAAGACTGGCTGTGCCTGACACCTTCTCCTTATGCTTCTTTTATGTGCATTCACTACCTTTTTGTGCTAGAACACTGAACAAGATGTACCTTCTTGGTGTGACCTAACAGCCTGTGTGCTCCTAAACGCTGCTGTAAAAATAATTACAGGAGCCACTGCTAAAGGAGCCACTGCTGAATAGTGTATTTTCCAGGTCAGCTCTGCTCTAGGCAGTGTGCAAGCTGAGAAATGTGGAAAGCTGGGAGCAGGCAGTGTATGGACAGTCACAGGGTTTATCTTGCACCCACACAGGGACCAGCACTGTCTTACTGGCTGAGAGAGAGAGAGACAAATCTCCCAATGGCTTCAAGAACTGGGACTTCATGTCAGTTCACACATGGGGGGAAAATCCAACAGGCACCTGGATTTTAAGAATTACTGATATGGTAAGTATGCCTGTATGCTAAGTAGCTGTGTTTGGGAGCTAACACAGATAAAATGATCACTCATCACTACAAAGCATGTCGAACAACAAGCCTGCTCATTAAGCAAGCTAAATGAAGGGGTATTTAAGATACCCAGCTGGGTTGAAGATTAAAGAAGAAAAATAAGAGTCACATTTTCGTGTTCTTTACCTAAATGCAAAGCACCTCTCTCATGTCATTGACATATACCTGTCAAAAAAAATTCATGCCTGTGTTTTTCAGACATACATCACTGAAATAAATCACTTAATAAAGTTTTCTTTATTAGTGGAGATTCATGGAGAGAAATAAGCAATCAAATGACATATGGTTATCTGGAAATTTTTTCTGCAGAAAAGAACACAGCATGGATCCAGGCTTCTCTTGGTCCATGTGCAGTTTTCACAAACTGAAAACATTTTGAATTAATGATTTTTGGGGGGATCTTAGTGACCTATTCTGATGTATACATTTCCCTAACTTCTTTCTGAGAGTACCTACTGCTTAACAATGTTTAAGGATTAAAGCCAACTAGTCTACAGATACAAAATAAATCAGTTTACTAAAGCCACCTGGGGATATGGATTACAACAGCAAGACACCAGAATTAAGTTGCTTGGTAGGCAGCTGAAAAATAATTCCCTTCAAAGAGAGAGTGATCAAGCTCACTCATCTCATTGAAGTTGTCTGTTAATAATCTTGTCCTTAGGGGTCAGATCTTGCCAGAAACTGAAAGCTTCCTGTTAGACACTGAGACTCCAGCCCCTGTTGGCATCAAATTGTAAACAGGAGGGTATTGCCAAGAGCTGAGCAGATGGATACAGCACTAGGAGTAAATATTACTATCAGCAGTGCAGTTTTAATGCTGCAGGCTTATAGATAATCCCATGGTTACAGATACCCTGCTCTTTGAAAGCATTTTTGTGGAACAAAGTTAAGAGAATTTCATTTGTAAATTAGCTCTCATTTCAGGTGAAAGCTTCCTGAAACTTACAATAAAGCAAGATTTTTGTCCTCAAGACACGATACACTCTTTCCTCACCCTGTTGGTTTTTGTGTTTTCTGTACTTGTCCCTTCCACTTTCTACTTCTGAAATACTGCCACCAAAATTTATAAATAAACATTTGCTGCCCTCTTCCACACACTGTATTTCAGATTGCTGTTGTCCACCACATAATAGTAAAGAATAGTATTTCACATTATCATTTCCAATGGTAATTTTTATAAGGAAATTACCAAGGAATGGCCTAGTGAACAAATTCTATAATGCAAAATACTACTTCAGTAACTTCTAGCATTATGACAAAATTCCATTGATGCTTACACGATGAATTTATATTACATCAAAATGTGAATATTTGGAGCAGTTAAGCTATTGTATTAAATCCCATATGCTGATATACTCTGTCTCTACTAAATCTGGGGCTCTTGTGCTTATGAATCATACTCTATAGGTAGGTATTGAAAGCCTGATAATTTGTTTTGGGCGCTTCCGTGTACTTTGCATTCAAGTGGTTTTTTCATCTTTTATGTCCTGAGAACCTATTCTGATGCCACGCTTGTTTTTCAGTCCAGACGAATACAAAACGAGGGAAGGATTGTAAACTGGAAATTGATTTTGCATGGCACTGCTACCCAGCCTGAACACATGAAGCAGCCACGTGTGTATACATCCTACAATGCTGTGCAGAATGACAGAAGAGGAGTGGAGAAGATGACGGATCTTGTAGAGGTAGAGTTATATTACATTTATTCCTTACCTGTTTTTCAGTTTATAAGAAAATTCTTGGGTTTTTTTCGCCTAGTAAGAAGACACTTATTCATTTTGTATTAATTTTATCTAACCCCTGACTGGTTTTGAGTGTATATTGTAATTTTGCCCATGTCGACAACTGGTATTTTTTATTAGTCTCTGTTTTCAAATTGCAAAATCTAAGGGTTTTAGGATGATAACAGGAAATTGCCCCTAAAGCAAGGAACTCTATGGCCAATGCAGTTTTGTGGTAGAAGAAGGGAGAAAGACACCTCTGACAGACAACACAAAATTTATGTAATTCTACCGAGAGCAAGTGTCACATCCCAAAGGAACTGTGCCTGCTGGAGTGCTTCCAGGGAGTTTGGAAGGAATTTCAGGAACAAAGGGCTTGACAAAAGTCAGGGACTCATTAATTCAAAAGGTTTGGGTCGGTGGATCTGTTGCTGGGTCGGTGGATCCTTTATCACCCCCTGTTTACCCTGCAGATAACAGTGCTCTAAAAATACAAGGCAGCGTGACCCTGGGTTTCAGGATGCAGAGGATGGTAGTAATGTACAATTTCATAGTGCTTGATTACGTCAACAGCTTCAGAAAATAATCCCATCACATCAAATTGTCTCCCCATTAAGTAATTAGGACATCCATAAAGCACAGAGAGTTTAACCTTCCTCAGACAGGTTATGAAAGGTGGGCGTGATAACAGTCTTTAAATCCATTACATAAATATCTGCAGGTCTGGCAGCCGCAGGCAAGAAAAAAAAAATTGGAAGAAAGCAGAAGTGGATTCAACAGGTTCTGTAGGAGAAAATGGGTGGACATGGTAAAAAATACATGAAGGAAAAATGAGTGTTCAGTTAGAAACACAGTTCTAGGTTAATGAGGAAGCTCTGCAGGTATATACTAGAATTGAATCAAGATCATGCCTTTCACCAACTGCTCTGTGGATCTGTATTTGGGATTGGTCTTCCAAGGTCTCCTAGATATGTGTTATGGCCACCCATTAGCCATACTTCACTGTCTTTTCCTCAGGTGAGATCATCTACAGAGAAGGATGGAAACAGTGCTTCAGCCCTTTTCCTAAGCATACAAGGCACAATCAGAGCAGCCATCACCACTGCATATGTTTCCTTCATTTAGACTGCTGTGTCCTGTGGCACAGCCAGAAATGTCTCTTAAGGCTGAGACAAATACTGGTATAAAATGACATGTTGTATCCAGCCAACGTGGAATCTGAATTTATAACTGCCTATATTGTGGGGGGATTTCGTATTTTATACAGTACAGTCCTTTGGATAGTTTGTTTTGGTTGATAATGGTCTGGTTGTTTTCTAGATGCCCAAGTGGCTCCTTGAGTGAAATAATAACATTTGCCCACACATAGATGGAGATCACCAACCAGAGCAAACACTAATCCAGTCAGTCTTTCATTGATGCCTGATCTTTTTTCATGCTAATCTGTGTTCTAGGACCACACCACACTGGAGAGCCTGAGTGAAAAACCCAAGGCCACAGAAGACACCAGCACCAGCAGTGACAAAGCAGAAGATAAAATCCCATCAGAGGCCATGCTGCATTTGCTGCAAAGTGCTTTTAGCAGACAGATGGATCAGAAGCAACTGCCAAAGAAGACTGCAAGTGAGAAGTCAAATATTCCATACGAACACTTCTATCAAGCCCTCAAAAAATTGAACAAGCCCTCCCAGTTGAGAGGCTCAGAAGAAAGTCTGTACAGTGACTACGTTGATCTTTTTTACAATGCCAAACCTTACAAGCATAGAGATGATAGACTGCTGCAAGCGTTGGTTGATATCATAAATGAAGGAAATTAACTGTAGGGTATGGCACTGAGTTGGAAATATTCGTTCTCCCCACCTGTAGTTTTTTTTCCAAAGTCTGTGTATGCTCTAGTTGTGTGATTGCTGCTTTGATTGCTTCATATTTAATACAAATATCAAGGAAGGAAAAAAACGGGTGTGAGGGGATAAGGCAGGAAAATTACACTTTTTAGTATTATCTTTTTTCAAAGCCTTTCTTCAGAGTAGATTTCCCCCCTCAGGCATGAAATGCAATAGTACTCCCCTGAAAACCCTAATACTCTATTTTAAACAATTTTCACATACCTTATTCTTCCACCCTCTTCACTTAAGCATGCAGTAGGATTCAAAACCTGAATTACCAAGCAGTTTTGAACCAAACTGCCAAAGCTATGGGGATATATTCTCATCCATGGATTTGTTGTGAATATTGCAGTCTCTGTTATATTTGTCATTTTTCTGATTTAATACTTGCAGCCAGTAGTGCTTCTGTCACAGGTGTTTTGTTCCTTCTCCAAACAATGCTCCCTCACCCTTCTGTTCTCCTGTAAAGGAACATCTGGGAGGCTGGGGTTGGACTGGGGCATCACTGAACGCTGCTGAAGTTATTCACATTTTAGACTACAGACAGACACATACTAATAAAAAAGAGCCCCCAGCAAGGCATCCCATGCCATGGGATGTCATTCTCTCCACCTGGCTTGGACGTACCTAAGTGAAGTGCCTGAAATATGAGCCTGGTCTTTCTAGGCAGTATGTGTTTAATGAGGACAAAGTCTCCTAGAGAGAGCACTTCAGAGCACTCGGCTTTCTTTCCACCGGTTATGAATCACCTGATGGAGTACTGATCTACTTGTGTTAATTATATGAGCTTTGGGCTCCAACCTCTTACCTGTGGAGCCTCAGTTAGCTCTCTAAAGTAGTACAGCTGCCTTCTGAGAGGCCTACGTCTGCAAGTAGTCAGGCCAAGTGGAACAGAAAGGGGAGCTGTTGCAGAAAAGTCCACCAAAAGACTGAAAAATTCCCAAAACATCTAGGAAGAAAAGGCAAAATTGTTCAAGATTTAAAAAAAAAATACCGTGAAAAGGTTGGGCATGGAATGTGGAGTGGAAGGATGAGGATGAGGCAGAGGTGGCTGTCAGAAAGCGACTAGGGTGAGCAACTCCCTAGCATTAGCAGTTTTCCTCTTTAAAGAGAGCCAAAATTATATATTATTTTGCTTCTAAGGATTGAAAAAAAAAAAAAAAAAAAAAAAAAAAAAAAAAAAAAGCCATGTTGGATGCTCAGAAAAGCTAGGGGATCTAGAAAAAGGAAATGAAGATTCCCAGGGGATAGTTATCTCATTGAAGTGCTAAAGAAAACTGAAAAAAGTGCTGACTGCTTTTCACTTTTCTTCCTCTTGTTTACTATTGAAATGTGTTTTGCAGATGCTCTAGAAATATTTGATTAGATTCTCCTTCACTGTCTATTCCTTAAAATTATGCAAGAGTCTCTAAGACAGGAATTTTACACTTTGCTAACAATCCATCAGTTCAAATAAAAATTTTTCTCACTTCACACTAAATTCTGTAATTTAAAGGTAAATCTATTTACTGTAACTAATTAAGTTTTCTGTGTAAAAAAGGACTTCTCTAAAGACAACCTTGAAAATTGTCTTACCAAATGTAAGATTTAAAAATCATTCTTTGTGGTGGCTTTATGCCTTTCTTGGGCTTAGTCTGCCTTTTTGCCAACTGTAAGAATTCTTCAATATTTTTCTAGCCAATAGTTGAAGGATAACGTCTCCATTATTGAATGTCACTTGTATTAAATCCTTCCCTCTCTACTAAGAAATTTGCTTAGGAAGAGAAGTCATTTAAAAAAAAAAAAGATCCCTGCAAGTGGTGCAGATCAGAAAGCTCTGCCTTTGCTGTCCTTTCCACACAAAAGCTTTCTGGCAATGCATAACTAATGAACAAGCAAACCATGAAAATTTCTAACTGCTGCTATTACAGAATGAGAGCACTTACTTTCGCTAATGTTTAATTTTCAGAATAGACTCATCTGATGAGGTAAGGACCACTTTTAGTCCCGTGCTAAGAGGCTGGTTCCCTCAGATAACAACAAATGTAGCCAGTCCTCATTCAGGTATGTTACAGTGAGGAAAGTACTAACAACACTCCATCAGGCCTTGAAAGAAATTTTCAGGTTAAAAGGTTGGGAAACAAAAGACCCTCCTTTGTTTTAAGATCCGTTCCTATGCTGTAGCCAAAGTTTCAACAGAGGACAAGTTTAAAATCTCTCTTTTGAATGTTTCCAACCCAGATCAGCTTGTACAGGAGTAAATTATTTTTATTGTTAGTCTTTCCTTGGTGCCTGTGTGGGTTTTGTGAAAAATGTAAAAGTTGAAAAAAAAAGTTTTCTCTCAGAATTTTAAATTATATTTTCTTTACAGGTATTTATAATATAGCAAAGATTTTATTGAACAGACAGAATTTTAAAAGGCATAATAAATTATATTGAAGAACCAGATTTTTTCTTGAGAAAGAGACAATTTCATCCAATAAAGGTATTTTTTAAAAGGCATGTTACAACAGCAACTGCAACATGTATGTGATGTGATGTTAAAATTTGTCTACTAGTAGCATAATACAATGTGTTAGCAGAGCTCAGTGTGTGGTCTTAACATTTGTGAAGAAAACAGTAAGATAAAGTCAAGCTATTGAATTAAAAGAAATGGGAAATTGAGTTTAGAATGAAAAATAATCTCTTGGGGAAATAACCAGGGGTTGGGTGGAAAAAAAAGTGAAATGTATCAAAAATGAGGCCTTTCAAGGGATTTCTTCACCACTAACACTCACTTGTTCCCTTCTCACAGCTGCAGCAAGTAAGATTTGAAGTGGACATCACTGACAGTAGCACTTTCTGTAATTCAGACAGTTAAAAATATTCTGCCTATCTAATACACAGATGCACTAAAATGCAATAACGCAGCAGAAAGAGTCAGGGAGTCAAGGTAAACACAGGGGTTGTCACTTCCTTGTATGAAAACAGTTGAAATATGTGTTGTTCCCTCCAGCACTACTCACATTTCAAGCCAGCAGAGAAGCAAGCCCTTACACCCCTATACACTGGAAATAGTGTAACCAACTACCTCTCAATTACAAAATCTGCTTGTCAAATGCCCTAGGGATAATTAAAACACTTTAAATGTGCTTTCAATGGATGCATTCCCATAGCAGAAATACTTATAGTAAATGTACACAGAAAATGGATTTCTGAAGCAGCATTAAAAAAAAAAAGAGGGAAATCTAAGTCTAAATTAGAGCAAACTACCTAGCTTCCACACTAAACAATGTTTTTTTCTCTCAAGTTGGCTGGGTTTTGAAATGCTGCATTTGAACTGTCTACCTTCATCCTCTTTGAGTTATCCAAGCAGAGTTTCTGGTCAATCCCATCTTGTAACTCCAAAATTGTTATTATAGTTTTCAAATGAAGTGTCCTTTTTCTTACTTCTCCCTCTCCTCTTCACTCTGAAACCAATCATAAGCATTTTCAGTAAATAGCAGGCTACTTTAAGAGAGAAAAGAGGGGGTCTTACAAATAAAATGCTAGCTCTAATATTTATTATTGCATTATCTTAGTGTCAAGAGATTAAAAGAGGATGTGGTCTGTTAAAAGAGTACATTCAAGGGTTGGGGAAACACCTGATTGTTGCTTTTTTTGTGTGCAGATTACACTGTGGAGGTGACAATCACAATTAACTCCTTGTGCATCAGAGCAACAGGAACTGTAATGTCCCTGAGAGTCTCCTTCTGCAACACTAAGCCAGCCTCTGCCACTGCAGTTTTCCAAACACTACAAACCAAAGGAAAGTTGGCATCTGAGTTAGTTCACCTCTGAAAATAATTATAGATGAAAAATACAGGGGGAAAAAGATTTATTGTACAACACAGAGTACCTGCACAGCATAAACCCTTTCTGTTTGATCAAGTATTTCCTTTCGAGAAGTCCATTTTCAAAGCTCTGAGGAGCCATTCCATTCGCAAGAGTGTTTTAGAAAACTCTAGAAATGTGTATTTTGCTTGGAATCAATTGTCTATCTAATATTTCTAGCTGCAGACTGAAAAGGTTCAAACTCCAACCTCACTAGGCACTAATAAAGATAATTTCTGTAAACATTCTTCTATTTAATTACACAAGTACCCATTAAAAATATCACTTCTCCTACTGCAACTTGTGAAAATATTGTAACCAGAAAGAAGGAGAAATTTTACTTCCAGCAGTGCAGTAAATGCCTACTGGAAAAAAACCCCAGATCTAATATGTTCCAAGTTCCACTAAGATACCAGAGAAAAATAAATAGATAATATGTGAAAATGAGTGGTTATCAGGAAAATATATCTTAATGGTTGTATCATTTCAGCTATTTGACTGCCTCAAATCAAATATAGCTAAGCATATACCTCTTTCTTTCTGATGTCACATTCTTTTCCTAAAACAAATGAATTGGTTGCTGTTGCATGTAGCACTTTGTTTGACTACGGCCACATTATCAGCCAGTGTTTCAAACCATAAACATGCAGCATAATGCAGTGCCATATATTCTGATAAGGAAATGCACTTAGGACCAGGGACGTGCAGCTCTAGGTGTGCTGCTGCACGAAGGGCTCATGTGAAACAGATCCATAAAGACTGGACAAAGAGGAGAGACCTATGCCAGCCCCATTAGACATAGAGAATAAATCCCCTCTTCAGAATAATGATGGTGGGATGCAGAGCATCACAAACATCCAGGATGTCAAGACAAAGTTCAGTTTCACAGTTCAACAGGAAGCTCAGCTACTTCCATCCTAATTCACTGTTCACGAGAGACATGCTAAAAACTGAGGATTTAGAAAGAACTCTCAGCTATGAGTTTCTCCTCTTTTACACTCTATTTCTGGTACCCCACTTAAGAGAGGTGCACCATACTTGAATGAAACTTTTCTGAAAATACCAGTAGACATTAAAAACACTGCCTCATCTGTGAGTTTCAGGCATCAGGCTGTCTGAATGAAGTTCATTTCTTACACTTTTACATAGAAGAAATACACACAAGTGTACATGACTCCATGTAAAGTCTCTTTGATGGTAGAATGTAGCAACTATTAGCAGGAACATCAAGAAGGAAGAAGCTGCAGCACTAATTTACTAAAAGAAAATTTAAAGCTAAATTTCAGCTTGGATTTTCCATCATAGTAGTATTAATAGTGCATGTTGTTTTAGAGTGGGACAGAAGAGGAAGGGAGATTTGCTTGTTTGGCAATCCGTTTAGCAACTAGGGGTGAAGAATTTGCTGAAGACTTTGCCAAAGAATTCTGTGTTTCTACAATTGCACTAATGGAGAAATAACTCTACTCTTGTAATGCAAAAGATATCCATAACTCTGTAGGGGGCTTTGAAAAATTTAGAGAATTAAATATTGCTGGCCTTGTAACAAACCAGCAAGTGTGTATTGGGCTCTGCAAATGCTGGATCTTGGGTCTCTAGCAAAAACATTGCAGTCAAAATTCCTTCGAGACTTTGAGCATCAAATTTGAAGCTTTTTAGGGAGGGGCATTCATAATACCTTGAATATTTATTTATATTTACTTTAAAATTAATAGACATAGTCTCCTTTAGAGCATCTGTAAGTTCCAGAGGTCATTCTGAGTCACACTACAGAGGAGACTGACTGTCTCCAGGTGAATGTGGCAGCTCAGTTGTGAATCATGCTCCTTGTTCAGGCACTGAATTTATGTGTCTAACGTTAGGCAGTGTTAACATTGCCCTCATCTCTTCCCCCCTCTTACTCTCAGGATGTTGCTGAGCCGTGCTGAACCCACGTTTTGTAAAGCTGAGCTGAAGCTCTTGCCCGTGTGTTCAGACAATGGAGCACTCCAGCCCACTGATGGCTCCAGAAAATTTGCAGGGATCTCCCTTTGCTGAGCAAGACTGTCCTCTGAAATTGGATTGTTCTCTTTCCTCAACCCCCCACACTTGAGAAAAATAATTTCAGAAAACAAAAGGCATTCTTTGCTTTAGCGAGTTGTTTTAACACAGGCTGCATGTGATGTAAACCCATTAAACCTACGTTTAATCTTATTTACTTGCTTAAATCACTCTCCTGTCCTGTTTAAGTGCATATATGTGATCAAATACCTCCCTGAGCACTTGGCTGAATCAGAAAGGATTGCTCCTGCATGGTATTTCTGCACACAACAAGGGGATATGATGCTAAAGTTCTACTCAGTTATTGCAAATACCTCCTTGCAATCCTATCTTGAGTGTGTGAGTCATGCCTGGATTTCCATACACTGTGCCACCAAGTCTCATGAGCTGCTTACATTGCTTCGTACTGGGTTTCAACCTGGCATGGTGAATCACCTTCCCTCCGGGAAATGCGTGCAAAACCTTCTTTATTAGGGAAACAACATTTGCAAAGCCCCTAACAGGCCTCATACATTTGGAGAACTTCCTTCCACACAGGATAGCTTCATGTCCTTAATAAACACATCAGGTGTTCAGGTATTTCACACCTGTGCGACCCTACTCTTCTTGGGAAGCTCAGGGAATGCTCTTCATTTATAAGAAGCTAGACCATGTGTAGTGTATTATAACAATCAATTTATTTTCATATTATGGGGCTGTACAGATGCATCAACATCGAATAACAGTCAGAAGACAGATGCTTTGTTATGGATTTTGAGTAACTCTGCAATGCTCATTCTGAATGCGCTCACGCACCCGAGAGATGAAACAGGTGAAAATTATTTGAGTTGGGTGTTATTCCACAGCAGTTGAAAAGAAAGACATGGCAGGTTGGAAACAGAGCCGAGCAGGAAGGAATGCATTTCGTGCATTTTGTGCTTTTCCATTCTCTTTATTCAAGCAGCTCTCAGTTACAGTACCCTGGCTTCAAACGACAAATTTTAGAGATCTTTCTGCTGCTGATGAGTCAGATATGGTTTGTTTTGTGACAGAATTAATTGCTTTCTTGATCTCTCATGTCTCTCTTTCCTATCAGAACTCTAATTAAAAAATCCAAAGCCCAGCATTTCCAGCTACTCAAGGTTCATCAGCTAAGCAGCTTGTGTTAATGAGCTCAGTTCTTTGAATTCACCCCTGCAATTTTATACTAGCTGAGAGCCTAAGCCATTATCCATTTTTAGGAACAGTCATCAACATGTACTTACCTTTAGAGATGATCAGTTTACTCTTCTCAGAGAAGCTAATGGCAATTTCCTCAGTTCAGTTTGTTGCACTGCTCAAAAACCCTACACACACCTATCAGAAGCATGACCACCATACATCATTCTTGCCGATAGAAGGGTCTGTCTTTACAGAGCCTTTTAAAGAAAGCAGAGGGAAGGAGGGGACAACTTCCCTCAGCTTTCAGTGGCATCTGAGAAGTTAAATCCCTTCAGACATATTTTAAAACCCAGCCTATATTGCACCTCCCTGGAACAAAAGATCCATGAATGGATTTCCAACTGTGATTATGCATTAAACTACTTGAATATTATCATCTTCTGCTAGCTCAAAGTCAAGGCTCAGCCTCCAAATGTCTTGTATTTGCATCTGCAGTACGTGCAGTCATACAATTAGTTTCTCTGTGTGTGGGAGTAAGAGTGAAAGAGGAAGAGATTTGATTTACTGCACTGTATATAGCATTGCACCTGATGTCTAGATCACCCTGCCCCATCATCTCCTCCTTTCCTGAGTCACAAGTGGAGCTCATCAGCTCAGGCACTTTGTTTTCATCAAGCAGTACTGCCATCCCTCAGTAATAACCAAATAATGAAAAAGAGTTAACATCCTCATGGGATTTAGACATTTAAAAACAACAAGGATTTATCTTCATGGAGGCAAGCCCTTTGCCCTCAACCTTCTTGGCCTTCACCCTCAGTGAAGGGCATTTTTGGTGGAGTGAAATTAATGACAAAACACAGTATCTCACACATTTTATTCTCATTGCTGTCACTTGGAGCTACGCATTGTTTGCATGATTTGCAGGTCCCGTAACATGTGAGAATATATTGGTTCTCTTGAAAGTACCAAAGGAGACTCCAGACAGTAGCTAACCTGAAAAAAAAAAGATATAGTCAGAACCAGAAAGCTGTAAATCAGCCAAGAGCTGTTAGATCTGAAACAGAAGTACCCAGCCTAAAGGTAGTGGTCATTGTTCTCTAGAATTACCAATATTATACACAAACAAGCATGGATGTATCTCTATATAAATCAGTAGAAACCTTACAAAGGTAGGTATCACTAACTGCTCTCTTGAGTAGCATTAATTTTCCTTCGGTGACAATGCTCCACATTTTTTTGTAGACAGCAAATGGAGACCAGAGTGCCAGAGCCCTCCCGTTCTAGCAGCTGTCACAGTTTTTAATTTTTTCCAGCCCACAGGTGGCCAGGAGAAATATCATAGAATTATAGAATCATGCTGAGTTTGAAGGGGCCCATCAGGATCATCGAGTCCAAGCCCTGGTCCTGTGCAGGACACCCTAAGAGTCACACCATGTGTCTGAGTGTTGTCCAAATGCTTCCTGAACTCTGTCAGCTTTGGTGCCATGACCACTGCCCTGGGGAGCCCGTTCCAGGGCCCAACCACCCTCTGGGGAAAAACCTTTCCTGATATCCAACCTAAATGTTCCCCAACCCAACTTCAGGCCATTTCCTGAAGTCCTGTCACTGGTCTCAGAGAGTGACCAGATTGGTACCTGCCCCTCCGCTGCCCTTTGTGAGGATGTTGAAGCCTCAGAGAGGTCTCCCCTCACTCTCCTCTTCTCCAGCTGAACAGACCAAGTGCCCTCAGCCGCTCCTCACAGGGCTTCACCTCCAGGCCCTTCACCATGCTCATGGCATCCTTTGGATGGTCTCTGACAGTTTAATATCATTTTTATATTGTGATGCCCAAAAATGCACACAATATTCCAGGTGAGGCTGCCCCAGCCCAGAGCAGAGCAGGACAATCCCTCCCTGGCCTGGCTGGCCATGCTGGGCCTGGTGCCCCCAGGACAGGGATGTCCCTCCTGGCTCCAGAGCACTGCTGGCTCATGTCCAGCTGGCCATCGACGAGGACTCCCAGGACCATCCCAGGGGCAGAATCCAGCACTTTCCCTTGTTGAACGTCACACAGTTGGTGATTGCGCAGCCCTTAATTGTCAAGGTCTCTCTGCAGGACCTCTCTGCTTCTGAGGCAGTCAACAGCTGCTCCCAGCTTAATGCTGTTGTCAAACTTAGTATTCCTTCTAGTTCTTCATTCAAATCATTTACAAAGATGTTGAAGAGAACCTGCCCTAAGATGGAGCCCTGCAAAACCCCACTAGTGACAGGTCACCAGTCTGATGTTACCCGATTCTCTATAACTCTTTCTTCCCAACCCATGAGCCAGCTGCTCACCCATCCCAGGATGCGTTTATCCAGCTGTGGGATGAACATTTTGTCCAGAAGGGTCCTGGGAAAGACAGTATGGAAAGCTCTGCTGAAGTCCAAAGAGATTACATTGCTTGGCTTCTCTTGATCCACTAGGTGGGTTATCTTGTTGTAAAATGAAATCAGGTTTGATAAGCAGGACTTTCCCCTTATAAAGCCATGATGGCTGTGACTGATGACTGTGTTGCCCTTCAGGTGTTTTTCAATACCTCCCAGACAATCTTATCCATGATTTTACCAGTCAGTGAAATGAGACTGACAGGCCTGTTGTTTCTGGGGTCCTCCTTCTTGCCCTTCCTGAAAATCAGAACAATGTTCACTGGCTTCCAGTCATCTGGGACCTCTCCAGTTCCTGACTGGTCAAAAGTCACTGAGAGAGGCTTTGCAATGACATCAGCATCTGAGAATTCTCAGACAAATCCCATCAGGCTCCACAGATCTGTAGGCATCCAGCTGGAGCAGCAGGTCCCACAGAAGGGTCAGCTGGGAGTTAATTATTCTTGCAGCTGTGGTCTTCCAGCTGAAGGCTCTGAGACTCCCATGGTCCATCATCACTGTTGAAGAAAGTGGTAATGAATGCGTTAAACACCTCTGCCTTGTCCGTGTCCCTGTTTGCGAGGTGACCATCCTCATATTCCATCCTGGAATGGGGCAGTGTTATTTCTACATTGTCTTTTGTCATTAATATATTTGAAAAAACTCTTTTTAGATGAGCACTAGAACTTCAGCTAACCAGAAAAATAACACAGGTGGGGAAGGATCACCTTTTGTTTGCCCTGGAGAAGGGAAGGTTGAGTCATCTTCTGATACATTTCATGTTTAACAGCTTGCTGTGCCATTGGTGTGACTACTGTTCAAAAACCTTCTGATCCGGGGTAATGCTTGGCATACCCTAAGTACTGCTGCTGACAAACAGGGTTGCCCAGAAGCCCCTTAGACAGATTAAAAGGTTATACTTGATTTTTTAGCTTCAGGTAATACATGAATTCCCAGCACTGCTTTTCTCTGCTCGATGAAACTCTGGCTTTATCTTGATAAACACTTTCTGATCCAGATGAAGCTGGCTGCAGGAGACAGCTGGCAGACAGGATTTGTGTGACAGTCCCTGCACTGAGCAGACCAGAGCTGGAGCAAAATGAAGCAAGAAGACGAGTGAAAAGGGTGCAAGAGACCTGCAAGGAGGAACAAGGAACTCCTGTCATTATGCAAGAGTAAACAGGAAATACACAGGAGATGAAAGCAGACCACTTGGAATGAACACAAAGAGGTTGTCAGAGTAAGTAGAAATGAGACAAGGAAGGCGGAGGCCCATTTGGAATTAAATCTGGCCAAGGATATCAGCAACACTCTGAAATTCAATAAGGGCAAATGCAGGGTCCCGCACGTGGGCAGGAATAACCCCAAGCAGCAGCACAGGCCTGGGTGATCTGCTGGAACACGGCTCTGCAGAGAAGGACCTGGAGGTCCTGGGGGACAAACAGCTGTCCCCGAGCCAGCAGAGTGTTGTGGGCACAAGGAGGCCAATGGGATCCTGGGGTGCACTCAGAAGGGCATTGCCAGCAGGGCAGGGAGGGATCCTGCCCCTCTGCCCAGCCCTGGGAGGCAGCTCTGGAGCGCTGTGTCCAGCTCTGGCTCCTCAGCACAGGAGGGACACGGAGCTCCTGGAGGGGGGCCAGCAGAGGCTGTGGAGCTGAGGAAGGGCCTGGAGCATCTCCCTGCTGAGGAAAGGCTGAGGGAGCTGGGGCTGCTCAGCCTCAAGAGGAGCCCCAGCTGAGAGGGGCCCTCAGCCCTGGGTGTCCCTGGCTGCCCCCAGCGGGGCCCAGGCTCTGCTCTGTGGGGCCCAGCAATGGCACCAGAGCCACGGGCAGGAACTGACGCCTGGGAAACTCCCTCCAAACATGAGGAAGAACTTCTTCCCTGTGCAGGGACCAAGCACTGAGCAGATTGCCAGCAGAGGCTGTGGAATCTCCCTCACTGGGGACATTGCAGAACCCTCTGGACACAATCCTGTGCCCTGTGTTCTGGGATGGCCTTGCTTGAGCAGGGAGGTGAGACCAGATGAGTGACCGTTGTCCCTTCCAACCTGACCCATCCTGGGATTCTGTCATTCTGTGAATGACTTGCTTTCTTCTGCTGTAAACAGAAAGGATGCAAGCATTGCTGGGAGCTGCCAGCTTCCAGAGCTCCTTCTCCCTGAATGCTGCTCAGCAACTTCATTGACACAAGTCTGCTTTCTGCTCAGGATGAGCAGAGAAGCCCACATGCCACTGCTGCCCAGCCACAGAATGATCCTCACTGCTTTTGCTGCTCCTCTGCAACAACAGTCTGCAGTTTTGAACAGAGAGGTCCCTCTACTGAGGGGATTTTATAGGTTTTCTCTTTCATTAAAATTTACTCAGAATGGTCTTACATTCTGAAATGTGAGAATTTCCATGTGCACTATGGCCCAAATACTTTGGAAAGGGTCCCATCTTGCTTACTCAACAGGCAAAGCTGTGGTTCTAGTGTTCTCAGCAGCCTTTTGCTTTCCTATGCCTCCTTCCTCTGCCGGTGATGGATGTGCCTCCCCACCACCTTTGCCAAGCCACGCCTTTCCCAATGTGTGCTACTGCAATGAAGCTGCAGCACTTGCAGGCTTTTCCTGGAGATGGAGCCACCCAGCTCCTTTCCCACCGCTTTTCTTGCTCTTGTCTGAATTCTGGCAGCAGCAGGGACATGCAGGGCAGGGCAGCTGAGCACAGTGGTGGGAATTAATTCCCAGTATGGTGCCAGGACCCAGAGGTGTTGGAGCTCCCTGCTCAGCGGTGTAGCTGTATGTGTCCCCAGCTGTCACTGGAGCATCTTCACAGCACAGCCTGGCCTATGATAACTTGTCAGCTCTCCTGCTGAAATCACTTCCCATGTTACCCTTTCCTAGGTTTCCTCTTGCTGGATTGATGTTTACTCTGCCTGCAATTCCCCCAGGTTTCTCTTTATTAAATTTTGCTTCCCACACGTGTGCTTTGCGCCTTTTGCTTTTCTGTGCCTGTGATTCTGGTGTCTGTTGCTTTGCATTAATTTGCAGCTCTCACCAGTTCTAACTAATCCTCCCAAGTATCAAACCTCATCTCCCAAGTATCAAACCTCATTACTCTCTGCTTGTTTCTTCTTCTGAATCACTAATGAGGGTGTTAAATAGAACAGCTCCTGACACCTACCCTTGTGCCATCATATTATACAAACACTCCCCAGTTTGCTATATTGTCACCTATCATTTTGTTCCAGTCCTTCAGCCAACTTTGAAATGAGAATGTTCCTTCCAAGCCTGATTTACATTGATTTATCAGAGAGAAATTACATCAGTGTGTCGTTTCACTGCAGTCCAAATCTGGTTGGTTTTGCTCTCCTGCAACTGTGCCCTCTAGTGCATTTTTTGGCTTGCATTCTTTCAGAATAAAAACATCAGTAATACTGCCAGGCAACACTTGTTGCTTGCTGCTCAGGTGGTTTTGGCCATCTGGATTCCTGGTGGTACAAAATACTGCATGTAATCTGTGTTTCACTTCTGTGCTAAGACCCAGACAGTCTTTTCAGTGACAAAGTTCATCTGCCAAAATTATCAGGTACACGGTATTTTTTCTTAAGCATAACCTACTGCAGATGTAATATTTTCCAGGAAGCATGGGAGCAGATGAAAACATGGATTTCAGACAGCTGTTTGGTTTTCATCTTGTTCAGCTTCAAACCCTTAGAAGTATTCCTTGCTGTTTCAGATAACAATGCAAGAAAAGCTGGGGTGAAAATGGAGAAAGGCAAGCTGGAAAGTGGCTGCTAAATACAGGAAGCTGGTAAATAGAGGTAAATTAAGAAAGGTTTTGTCTTTGCATCTCACAGGTCAGGTTTGGTGAAGGTTTTCCTGGTGCTGCTGGTGTTACTTGTAGCCTTGTGCATTGCAGCTGGCTGTAGCAAGCCAGTTCCTTTCTCATCCTGCTGCTGCTGCTGAACTTGCCAGCAGCTCATCTGATGGGAGTGACCATGCTGTCAACAAATTCTGCTCTGGGGAAGCACCAGCCTCCCCAGGGGTTATCATCTCTATCAGTAGAGTCTTTATTTGTGAATAGACACGTATGCAGTGCATCAGTGGTACCAGATTTAACACTGCACCCAGAATCACCACATTTTTGGTGATAGCTGTCCCCACTGAGTGACACAGAGCTCTTTTAACTGGGCACCATTTTGTGCCCTGGTAAGCACCAATAAATAACATGGTTTTTGAAGTGGAAAGGGAATTGGGTAATGTTTGTTTTGTGTTCTGGTGTGAGAAAATGTGATGTCTTTTTCACAGTCAGCAGTAAAAAACACCCTCAGGTCTTATTTTCCTAGTTAGCAAGAAGACTGTATAAAAAAAAACATTGACAGGTGCCTTCCTATTCAGCATGCTGACAAACCATGCAGAGCACTCGGTCTGCCTTGAAGCTCATGGAACTTGTTAAAACATAAAAATTGCACCAAATAATTGAACAATTACAAATTCCTGAGAACATCCTTCATTTTACCAGCAGAAAATTACACCCTTAACTGCCAAGGTAATTTTGATAAAATCAACACTCTAGGCTAGGAATTTATCAAGCAAATAAAGCTTGATTACCATTACTTGATAAAAGCATCAAATTGTCAATAATAACATACTATCACCATGAAAACCTCTTGCTCTTTCTATTTACCAAATCACCTTATCTATTCGTGCAGCAATTGCAGCATACAAGTTGAAACAGTAGTCTTGATTTTGCCATCTGTTAAATGGAGGAAAAAACCAATATTACTGTGAAGAGCTGAAAAGCTGTTTTGTAATTTTCATATTGCCTTGGGACCTTTGGAAGGAATTGCTCTCTTGCAGGAAAAGCACTGCACCTTTTTCTTCAGCTCGTCTAGACCATATGTTTCATTTTTAATTAAAGCACGACCTTGCAATGAGGATGGCTACCACCTCATCATTAGCTGCATGAAGTGTTCCCCCTGACTTCCCTAGGTGAACCAATGCCATGATTTATGCCATCCTTTCATATGTCTCTATGGCAAACAAGTCTCCCTCCAGCTGAAAACATTTTCTCTTTGCCTCAGCCTCTGCTTCCCCAATCCTGAATGGAATTCCCTCCCATAACAGTAAGACAGATATAGTCTGTGGTGTTTTACTGGGCAATGTATAATCACAGACTCATAGAATCACTGAGGCTGGAAAAGACTCCTAAGATCCTCGACTCAAACCTCTAAACCAGCACTACCAAGCACACCACTAAACCATGTCCCTGACCACCATGTTTACACAGCTTTTAAATCCCTCCAGGAACAGTCACTCCAGCACTGCCCTTGGCAACCTGTCAAAGTAGAGGAGAAAGGCAGGTACTGAATGAAAAAGCACTTGTAGTAGAGCACAGGCCTTGTGGTTGGAGATAATGTCGCATTTGTATTGACATGTGTTTTACTTCCCACAATTTTGGCTTTGTCTGAGGTCAACTACTTCCTATGCATCACTCAAACATGAACAAAACAGGTAAGAATCTTCCTCATCAATAGGGAGTATAAACTCGGTGACAAAGGGCAAATGCCACTAAAATGCCGACATTTAGGGTAGAGACCAGGGGAGCTGGTGCCTTCTGATCCCAAACACAGCAGGCTCAGTGTGCCAGCCAGAGGCATATCACCTCGCCAAACTGATCCCAAAGGGCTGGGATGTGGGGCTCAAAGCCCACCTGCAAGGCCTGGGGCCACCAGAGAATCTGCCTGGAGCTGCCAGGACTGAGCCTTGCAGGTGACCCAGGGACTGAGAGCACCTGCAGTGCAGCCCAGGGAAACACCGCAACCGCAATCTTCCTCTGCGGGAACAAGGACAACTTCTGCCTCTCCTCAGGTGACATCGGGGTGACAGCAGCACCGCTGCCCTCTGCCTTAGGAGAAAAACAAGCTGAAAGGCTGCTGAACAAAACCACCCCTTGCAAAGGTGGGCAAGATCATTCTAATGACTCACTTGGTCTCCAGGCCAGCTAAAGATACTGGGAGTTGTTTGTGCCAGGGCTGCAGGAGGGACATTGAACTTCCTGCCACACTTCCAGAAACTGGAGAATGGTAGAATTACCTCAACATCTTCAGCAAAACCCTGGCAGTTCTTGACCATGCTTCTGCCTGGGTCAATCCCCATTCACTGTCATTGCCAACCATCTGTGCCCACCCACAATCCCTGCCTTTGGCAGCTTTCAGCAGGGCAATAGAGTGAAGCTGCCCTGATGCTCTTTGCTCGCAACTGGGCCCCACTCTCTGGTCAGACTCCCAGGTTGGTATTTCTCACCCAGCAGGGCCCTTGGCTGGACAAGAGAGCAAGCCAGAGAAGTCAGAGAAACAGATGGGAAAGAAAAACCTCAAACTGATGTTTGAAATAAGCACTCATTCAATAAGCAAATGGATTACACACCCACAGTTCTGCAGGAAGGAAGATGGGGAAAAGTGAGTGCAAAGAGCAGGAGGAATTGTGCTCACCCAGCCCATCCTCAGGCTCGGAGCTCCATCTCGTGGGTGCTGGCCACCAGCACTGGCCACTGGCCAAGGGGGCAGGGGTCCATCCAGCCTCTTGGGGACCTGGAGCTCAGCAGGGCCATGGACACGCCTTCCAGTGGCCTTTTACTTATTGCTTTTTAATGCTGAGAAATGCAAGGTGGGTGCCATCAAATCTCTCTTAAATGTCCACGTTGGAGTCACTGATGGACAAACCTGTGTGTCTGTCAGGCCTGTCTGTGAGTTCCACCTGCTCTGTCATGGTTCAGGGCTGCTTTGTCTCAGCACAGTAGTGAACGGGCAAGCATTTGTCATCTTCAAGCTGAGATGTTGCCCCGATCTTTCCAGAGACACTCGGTCAGCTGACTCAGACCTTCTGAAGGTGTGCATTGTCCGTATGTCAGCTGCGAAATACAGTCCACCATAAATGTCATTGTACCCCATCAGCTACAGCCTTTTTTTCAGAGGGAACCAGGACAAAGCCATGGGAGAGTGGGATGGGGCCTCTACCAGGTGTATGCACTGAGAATAAGGATGGGGCAGAAGTCAGTGGAAAGCTGCTGGAGAAACAGAGTATCATGGACTACTGATTGCACATCTCCTGCAGAAGAAATCCCTTGATAAAAAGAGATGTAAACAGCTGAATTGATGTCCAAGGCAGTAACACGAAAGCAGTGGTGAGCAATGCTAATCTGGGGATGTTATGGACAAAATGAAGAAACCCTGCACGGGATAAAAAAGGGTGTAATTTAATCTTCTGGACGAAGAATACTTCACAGTGAGTACTTATTCTTGAAGCACAACCAAATAAAAATGGTTGTAATTCTTTAAGGACCTTTAGATCCACACTAAACTATTTACGGGGGAGGGGAAAAAAAAAACAAACAACCAAAAAACTAAAAAGCCATCCCTCTACAGCACTGATAAAGCTGTTTTTCAGTTAAAGTTTTTCAGTTAAAACATGAGTTAATGGCAAGTGCCTAGGAAAGATTCAGCTGGCAGCATCTGACAACCGTTCCCTGGGTACAAGGGCCTTTGGAGAAGATGCTGGAGCAAGGTTCACACACCAAAGCTCACATATGCTCCCTGAAAGCAGAGCTGTCATTTTGCCACGTCACACAGGTGTGTGGCTGCCAACCAAGCCCTAAATAAAGCAGCCAGCTGGACCCTTTCCAATATATCCTTAATGATCAACTGAGGCTGCAGGCGGCTTCCTCTCTCATCTTCTATAGCTCTTGAAGCCCTGGCCTGGCGCCCTGCACTCACCTGGGCCTTGAATAGCAATCTGCCCTGCTCACATCTTGAGCTGTGTCTCTGGAAGGATTGGGGTACAACATCTCAGCTTGAAGATGACAAATGCTTGCCCGTTCACTACTGTGCTGAGACAAAGCAGCCCTGAACCATGACAGAGCAGGTGGAACTCACAGACAGGCCTGACAGACACACAGGTTTGTCCATCAGTGACCCCAACGTGGACATTTAAGAGAGATTTGATGGCACCCACCTTGCATTTCTCAGCATTAAAAAGCAATAAGTAAAAGGCCACTGGAAGGCATGTCCATGGCCCTGCTGAGCTCCAGGTCCCCAAGAGGCTGGATGGACCCCTGCCCCCTTGGCCAGTGGCCAGTGCTGGTGGCCAGCACCCACGAGATGGAGCTCCGAGCCTGAGGATGGGCTGGGTGAGCACAATTCCTCCTGCTCTTTGCACTCACTTTTCCCCATCTTCCTTCCTGCAGAACTGTGGGTGTGTAATCCATTTGCTTATTGAATGAGTGCTTATTTCAAACATCAGTTTGAGGTTTTTCTTTCCCATCTGTTTCTCTGACTTCTCTGGCTTGCTCTCTTGTCCAGCCAAGGGCCCTGCTGGGTGAGAAATACCAACCTGGGAGTCTGACCAGAGAGTGGGGCCCAGTTGCGAGCAAAGAGCATCAGGGCAGCTTCACTCTATTGCCCTGCTGAAAGCTGCCAAAGGCAGGGATTGTGGGTGGGCACAGATGGTTGGCAATGACAGTGAATGGGGATTGACCCAGGCAGAAGCATGGTCAAGAACTGCCAGGGTTTTGCTGAAGATGTTGAGGTAATTCTACCATTCTCCAGTTTCTGGAAGTGTGGCAGGAAGTTCAATGTCCCTCCTGCAGCCCTGGCACAAACAACTCCCAGTATCTTTAGCTGGCCTGGAGACCAAGTGAGTCATTAGAATGATCTTGCCCACCTTTGCAAGGGGTGGTTTTGTTCAGCAGCCTTTCAGCTTGTTTTTCTCCTAAGGCAGAGGGCAGCGGTGCTGCTGTCACCCCGATGTCACCTGAGGAGAGGCAGAAGTTGTCCTTGTTCCCGCAGAGGAAGATTGCGGTTGCGGTGTTTCCCTGGGCTGCACTGCAGGTGCTCTCAGTCCCTGGGTCACCTGCAAGGCTCAGTCCTGGCAGCTCCAGGCAGATTCTCTGGTGGCCCCAGGCCTTGCAGGTGGGCTTTGAGCCCCACATCCCAGCCCTTTGGAATCAGTTGAGCTGGTCCTCAGGGACCTGATTCAGGCACTGCTGGAGCCTGGCTTTTGGAGCACCAAGCTCCTGATGGACCTGGGTACTCCTGGTGGGAGGAATTCAGGCATCACCCCAAAGCAGACTCACCTGTAGATGTGCAGGACCAGGTGGAACATTTTGGGAAACAAAGTGGAGCCTCTTATTCCCCAGAGATGCTCAGAATATAACTACAATACTAAGGAAAGGGATATAAAAGCATCTGGCTAAAGCCAAAATAAAATCAGCTGGGTGGGACCCTGGACAAGGAAGGCAAGAAAGTGGAAGATTATGTTATAGAAATACTCACATTTCTTAGAGCTGTAGTTTTACCCTGCAGGAGATACATACCTCAAATCAGAGAGATTAATTATTTTCTAACAAAAAATTTACACTGTGTGCTTACACCTTAAAAAAAAGCATCTTGAATTTCAGTAGTAGTCAGTGATGTTTAAGCTGCCTTTCTGCAGCTGAAAATACGGCTGATGAGACCAAACCCAAAGTCATCTTCTCCTGTATCAGCACGTGTGACAGAGATGACAGCAGGCTTGCAGGCAGGGCATGTTTTTTAACAGGGAAAACAGCTCCTTTCCCCACATGCACCAGTGCCGGTTTGGCCAAAGTTAGAAATATATCCTCTGAGAGAAGGCAGGTCACAACCATCCCTCCCCCACCAGGTGCGGGAAAAAAAAATTTTCCTCGAAGGAAAGTGAAGAAGATAAAACTATTTATTTAACAAACACACGGGAAAAGGATAATAATGCTAAATAATAAAATCTATCACTGTGGAGGAAAAACCTGGGAAAGTGTTAGAGTCCTCCCTTTGGTCTCCTCGGAGCTGAGGCTTGGCCCAGGGCCAGGCCCTCTGTGCTCAGTGGAAAGTCCTCCCGATGTGTTCTGATATTGAAGCAGTCCAGCAGAAAAGAGAGAAAATCTGAAATTCCAGGGAAGAAAAAAAAGTCCAACTCTCAGTCTCTCTCTGGAGAAAAATAAACTGAACCACTGGCCAAAAACTGACTGGGAAGCAGCAAGCTGGGTGCTTCCTCGGTCTCCTCCTGCAACTGGAAAAAAGTGTCTTTCTCTGTGTGACCTTGAACAAGCTGCAAACTGCTTTGAAGAAGTTTTGCTCAGGTTTTCCTTCCCCCTCTCAGGCTCAGTTTAGAGGCATAGAAAGGCACAAGAATTAATTTCTGGGCATAGGGCAGCAATATGGGATACACATCATAAAGTAACCCCAAGCCCCAGAGAGATTGAACACAGGTTTACATGCCTCTAAAGTCTTCGGCTGCAACACAGGTTTAATCCCCAGAGACTAAGAGGGTTATTAAGAAAGAGGTTGTGCTCCCAGCAGCAGGATTTAAGGCTAAACCCTGTCCAGCATTTTCTGCTTGGTGTAACAACCCCAAAATCTCCAACCTCCCTGTCCCAATTCTCCTCCTGTCTATAATTTTGCACTGTGGTTTTGCCTCAGGATCTGATGGATGGAGAATAAACTGCTGAACGCTTCAAAACCCAGCTCCCTAGGATCAGCTCTTATTTGTCCAATTTATAACCACCTTGCTTTCATGAGGATTTCTCTTCCCACCAGCTAACTGGCTCAGAACAAGACAAATCATTATTATTCCTGCAGAATTCAGAGTGGCCACTGGAAGAAGATGATTTTTTCTGGCATGTTTTCTTTCTGAAAGATATACTCAGTGTGATAGTCAGGGCATGTGCTTGCCGGGCTCCAGAGAAATGGTGAGCTGCCACAAACAGATCTGCTGACTTCCAAATCCTCAGTAGCTGGCTCTTGCTGCACATACAAAACATGGTCTCACATATTTTGTATGCAACAGTGGCTGCCCCTTTGCTCTTGATTTCAGTCTTCCTTGTTTGCACCTGTGCTTAATAGCGGCATTTTTTACTTCACTCCATGCATAGAAAACTTCCACAAGCTTCTAATTGTTCTTACTTATGAAATTGGGGCGATCTCCAGGACATTAGCAGGCAATTTAAAAAAGGATTTAGAAAATGTAATGAATAGGAACAGGCAAACAGGAGCGTGTCATGGCTGCGTCCTCTCTACAGCCATGTGCTGTGTCATCCCAAAGGGACCCTCTCCAGGACCAGGTGAACATCCACGAATTAGTGAAACAGAAGATCAGGAGCCTCCTTCATGCTCCCCCTGCTGATGTGGAAAACAATGAGGACAAAGCAAGGCCGAGGCAAAGAAGAACCGAAGGCCTGATTTATGTGTTCCGAGGAGATGTGACTGCAGTTTTGGCAGCTGACAGGCTTGAAGATTTAGCCCAGTCTTCTTGTTCCCTTTTCACCTGGACAAATGGCTTAAAAGGAGGCACTGGATTTCGAGTGTGTGTAGGAGAATCCAAACACAAGCATAATCTTCCAGTTTGTGAAGAGGAAGAAATTGACTGCTTTGAAGCACTCAGCTGGTTTCCTGGTTAATTTCCGTGCTGCAGTCATCAGTTCCATGACTGAATTGCAGAATGTTGTTAATCAACCAAAGTCCTGGCTTTGTGGACGCTTACAAGTAGGTGCAGCCAGAAACTCCTTTTCAGAGATTATGGACAAGATGAATGTAATAATGGGAACAGTTCCACTAATCTGCAGCAAGTGTACCACTTGTCTGGAGAAAGGCTCCTTGTCTGGACTGTGGATTGTGTGACAGACTGTCCAGTATGAAGAACAAAGTGTGAAAGATTGTATTGTTTATTAAAAAGGATGCCTTTAAAACAATATATGTAATCAAATATACTTATATGTATTGCCAATCAAATATACTCATGATATGTATTGCCAAGTATTGCTTCCTTTAAAACAATATATATATATATATATAATCAAATATACTCAAGATATGTATTGCTAAGTATCGCTTCTGCAACTACTGTATTGCTGTACAGATGCTTGCATAACAGGAGAGTGTGGCATGCCAAACACTGTGTGTTCAGCTCTTTTTCCATATAAGAACAAAAAAAAGACGATATGCCAGATACTGTGTCTTCTTCTTCTAAAAATGGACAAGGAACAAAAGGTCGAACAGAGGACAGAAGAGGAAGACTACTTCCTTCATCCTCAACGACCACCGGAAGGCAGAAGAAGACCCCCTAGCAACAAGTGGCACATGCGCAGAGTGGTTAAAAGCAATCCACGAAGACGGAAGTAAAATCATATAAATAGGGGGGCCAGCTAGAATACTGACGTGGCAGCGGCGGAGCGCAGACTCCCCCTGTCACCCAGCGCTGTAAATTTACTCACTTTCTACTTGCTACAATTAATAAACCATAAATTGTTGCTAATTGGCGAAGTCTTAATTTATGACAAAAGCATCCTTGCAGAAGCCAATATTTGAATTTACAGGAAGGCTCCATGCAGCACAGATGGAACACCACTCACTGCACCTACAACTTGCAGAATTCAAATGGAGTTTCAGTGAGATGAAAAAAAGAAGCTGACAAAGCCCAGAGCCTGTGAGAGCAATTAATTATGCTTCAGCAAAAATTAATCACTCATGAGAGGTTTGACAGTGTAGGAGCATTAAATAATGCATTACATTGGAAGCAGCAGGCACAATCACTTTTGAATGAACAGGAGCAACAGCTACAGGAGTAAAATAAAAAACTAGAACTGCACTCCAGTGAAGAAGGAGATAAAAGCCAGGTCTTACATGAATCTCTAAAAGAAGACACACAGAGAGCATCTGGCTGTGGACTGGACTTTACAGCTTCTCTTAACAAAAGGAAAGAGAAAGCAACTGTGAAAAATTCTATATTCTCTAACTCAATCTTTATTTCATATATCCAGATTTAAGCTTCACTTTTCTGTGATTTGTCCATGGTTAGTTTATTGTCTTACTCTCTACTTTTATTTGTTTTAAAATCACAACCTTGTGCATTACAATCTCTTGGAAATAATAATGAAAAAATGAAACAACACCCCCTCTTATTTCATCTGGCACAATATATTTAAGATAACTATGTGATGCAGAATTAACAAAACCACGGCCAAAAGCCACTTGTAGAGATCAGGTCACAAAGGAAAGATGAAGTTTTGAGACTTATCGCAGAGGGTGTAAAATGTTACGGAGTTTTTGTCTCTTGCAATTAAAACCTTCAGTCTTGAAGGATATATCCCGGGCATCCTGATGGATGTGTGCTTAGGACACCGTGGTTGGTGCCAACAAAGAGTTAAATCATCTGCACGCTAAGACTGCAGACAGAGAGACTTTAAAAGGAACTTTAAAAACGGAGCTACAGGAAGTACACCAGTGCTCGGAGGAGAAAGTGCTTTTCGAAGTTACTGTAGGGTGGATTTTTTCAGTTGTTTGCCATATATGCTCACGCCTGGGGCTCGGAATCTCTCTACTTGAGAGGTTTCACAACAACCTTTCCCTTTGCGCAGCAAGGCAGACGCAAGGGGAGTGGTAACCTGCTCTCCCTCATCTACGGAGATGTGCTCCTGTGCGCCAGAGAGCCGCCTGCTCTGAATTTTGTCCACAGACTTTCATATCTTTCTAGCTGTTTGCTCCTCTCTATAACCTGGGTGAAGGGTGTGCTGCCCTGAGGACACCCACATCTCAGTCTGGCTTTCGTGTCAGGGGGTCGTTTTAACTCCCGCACTTTTATTTTACTGTCCGGAATCCGGATGCCTTAAAACATGGCTGGGAGGGCGGGAGAGGGCGGCGGGAGCCCGGCGGAGCCCCTCGCTCGGCTCACCGTGCGCGTCCCCGGCCACCGCGGAATTCCCGGGCGCCCGCCTGGGGCTCCGCGCTCGTCCCGCGAGCGGCCGAGTCCCAGCGGGGCCCGGGAGACAAATTCCTGCGGTCCCGGGAGCTGCTGCTTTCCGATGGTCCCGGGCTGTCATGCTGGAGCCGGAAAGCCATCTGGAGAGCTCCCGACTCCGGCGGCGGCCTGTCCGGTGAGTTTCTATAGTTCCACTGCGCATTTGTTACTTGCTCCAGGCTCTGCCTGTTTTAAATTAGTTTTAAATTCAGATCACGGTTAGATTTATTCTTGACTGGTCTCTGTCACCTTCAGATATCGTGGGACCCTCAATTACCGTCTTGTTCCACCCCCTGCCAAGGGCAGGGACACCTTCCACCATCCCAGAGTGCTCCAAGCCCTGTCCAGCCTGGCCCTGGACACTTCCAGGGATGGGGCAGCCACAGCTTCTCTGGGCACCCTGTGCCAGGGCCTCCCCACCCTCACTGGGGAGAATTTCTTCCTCATATCCATTTCTAAATCATTTCTATTTCTAAATTTTTTTCTATTTCTAAATTTCTAAATTCTGTTTTTTCTATTTCTAAATATTTTCTAAATCATTTCATATCCATTTCGAAATCATCTAAACTCTGAAGTATTCAGCATGTATTCAGACATTTGCAAGTAGAATCTGACACAAGTTTTTAATGACACATCAAACATAATTCCTCAAGCAAAAGCATCCTCGACTGTTACGTTTAATTATGTTTAATTTATTTATGTTTAATTTGTTCAGTTGTGGAGCTCCCACAAGCCACTCCATGGCACTGCAATTTTTTTTCCTACGTGAAATAGCATGCTTTTTAAATTTATCCTTTTGTGCGCTAGTAAACTATTGATGCGTATTTTAACAGAGGCGTATTGCATATTCAAAATCATTAGCATTCCCAGGTGACAGTCCTCAGATTCGGTTTCTTCTTTTCCTCTATGTGACTTCAGAGTAATTTAAAGAAGTTTTAAAACTTCAGAATGATGTGGATGTGACAGAAAACATTTTGATTCTGTTATGAAACATAAAGTTTTTTGGTGTTTTGCTGTTCATTATGAGATTTTGGTGTAAGTTGCAATAATTTAAAAAATGGTGTTATGAAAAACTTGTTTCTTAGTTCTCAGGGTTACATCTTAATGCAAAAATTCTGTGCAATTTGTGAAAGACTTAGCAGCCTTTACCATAGCAAGTCTTCTATTAGACAGCCAACCTTGGATAAATCACAGTACCTGCATTTATCTCCCTTAGAATTGTTTTGAAGAGAGGCAGAGTTTGTAATCAATCTGCTTAGGACAATGCAACTCAATCTACGCAAACATAACATTTTTTTATTGATGTTCTGAAAACTTTGACAGTGGATATTCTTCTATATATATATTTATTTTTTTACCATATTCAGGCTTAGAGGACTAGCAGTACGCTTCTGTTTTCTAAAGCTGATGTCAAATTGCAGTTGTGGTAATTCCTCACATGACATGGTAGTAACACTGTTGTGTAAGTGTTCATGAGTGATTAAAAAAATTAATATTTTAGTAGGTTGACAAATAAACTAGAGCATGTCTCTGCTAGAGGCTTTAACGATTTTATGATAAAGAAAAGACTAATCTTTGAAGCTCATCAAGTAAAAGTTTATATGGTTAACTATGATATTCATTCTCCACAGTTCATAGACTTTAAAAACTGCATTTTGGGCACCATGAGTTTGCCCACTTCGGACAATGTCTCTTCCTGGGAAGCTAATCAGTGAGATCCAGTTCTGGATTTTTAAGTCTAGTAGTTTATATCCTGCTTTTGTGGCTTATTTATTTTCTAGATGCCTGGAATGATGCAATTCAGGCTGAGGAAGAACCAGACACAGTGTGATACATGCAAGCTGTCGCAGAGTCACTAGGAGGTAGAGATAGCTTCTGCCAGCATGTAGGAACACTGCCCAGCAGGCACAAGAGGGTTTTCCACATTAATTTAGGAGGTAGAAGTTGGCTTTAGGTCTTCCCATGACCCCTGTGTTTTATAACCTGGTATGTGTTTGACCTTTGGGCCAAACTATTTGTCTCTCTTTAGTCTGTACAAAACTGCCAGTTCTATAGGAACAGCAAAATTCCACAAACATGGACTTTGGTTAGAAAATCAGACTGCAGTCTGCTCCTTCAGCTGCAGAAGTTCAGCAAAATTACACTGCTAGGTAGAAAGTGAAAGAAATTTTCTCTCTGTTGCAAAATTACCCTGCCTTTTCTGCCAGCTGTGGAATTGAAGCTAGTTAAAAGCTGGTTTTCTGCAGTGCTCAATGTTGACTGTAACCAGCTGACCTGTGAACACTGAGAATTTAGGTTCTGAGCTACAAAATACCTTCTGCAACGTAGAACTCAAGAGCTATTTTCACCTGCTTATATGCTTTGTTGAAGATTCTTAAAGTCCTGCTAAAAATGGTGTCTTAGATAAAAGCTGTAGTTGGTAAAAAACATATTTGAGTTCAAAACCAAGGACTGATGAATTAGTAATATATGAAAATGGAAGTAGAAAACATTCTCTGAATTCTGTTAGACTGCAAAGCATCCATGCTTTGAAACTTTCCAGGACTTTCTTTGTGTGGTTCTGTCTTTGAATCTTCTGAGAGCTTTATGGTTGTAGCACTTCTGTTTGTTGTATGAAGATGGAGGAAGAATCTCCTACAAGTGGTAATAGGGAGCTTTCATAAAGTACTGCATGTGTTGGCTATGCTGTGACAATTAAAGAAAGTATCACAGAAACAAAGATTCTTAAGGCTAGTTTCTATTTTATTTGAAAATGTTTAAGTAGACAACCAAAATGATGTGGTTAATGTAGTAGTAGTCCATCAGTCCTGTCACTGGTTGGCTGGGGTTTTTTTGTTTGTTTGTTTTTGTTGGTTTGGGGTTTTTTGGTTCTATACTAAGAAAAATTACGGTTTTCTGATATATATTTTTAAGTTTCCACCAATTGCATTGTGAGTTCAGAAGCTGTGCAAAAAATGCTATTTCAAAAAGGTGTCTAATTTTTTTTTTGCCAGTACTTAATATTATGTTCTCTGTTTTAATGCTCTAATACACATTTTTCATTTCAATAGCATCCTTAATTTGCTAATGCATGTGGTGTCATGCAATTTGTGCATGGTATGGTTTTGGTGTTTTTTTTATTTCTTCCCCACACATACACACACACACAATGAGGTTCAGTTAAGCAGAATAGTTAATTGCATAGTCAGTTTCTCCTCTGAGTAAGCTTTAATGTGTAGATGTTTCCATTATGATTTTTTTGTTGGTGGATATTTAATAGGAGAGCTGAAAGAAACAGATTTCTTTAACTCTGACTGCCATACAAACCAGTGTAATTTAATTAAAGACTTAAAGGTGTTTCTTATTTACTTTACAAAAAGTGATTATTCTCTTGCTTTCATTCCGTGTGGTCTCCATGCAAAAATATTAAGTCTAACCAGGTTTAAAGAAGCCAAATGACTCCCCTGCTGCCCACAGACTAATTAAACGGTTATCCTTTCCGTGAGCCTTTTTCCATAACCAGGTCTTGCCCAGTTTTCAGTTTGGGTTCTGATTTCCCCCCATTGGTGCTTCTGGCTTTTAGGTGTCTTCAGCTAAGATTGATACTTCATTCATCATCTCTGAATAAAATTCTTTGCCCTTATTTCTTCTGTCTTTTCCCCAGAGCAGGAGAAGCAAAGATCTCTCAAACTTTTTACATGGTGTCCACAAACAAGATTTTATTCAGCTTATAGATGCTCTGGCTGTTCAGGTTTTACTTATTTCCAAATCTTCTTATTGCAGCAGCTGAGTTGCATTAAATAAAGTGATTTTAATTGCTGCTGATCTGTTGCCCTTTGAGTCATGTTGGTTGCTCTGGCAGTAAGTACTGAAAGTTAATCTTGAGCTTGTGGTTTCCTTGCAGTGTATGCAGGTTTTAAAGATTCTTATCTCCTACACTTATTAAATATATAAAATATGTTAAAAAACATGGCACCTTGTGGGACAATTTCTGATGACATACAGCTGTTCTGATCTCACAGATGAAGTCTGTCTTCTTTTGAAATGGGAATATACTTAGCATTTGTTCAATTATAAAATATTTATAGTCTGCAGCTAAAAAACTGAAATTTCATCCTTTAATAGCAGTAATGTCTTCAAAGGGAAGATTTAAACAAAGTTACTGATCCCTTCGTTGATGGCATTTGTGTCTTTTTTGCCAGTCAGAAAAACTGTGTGAGAAAACATAAGTCATCAGGTAAATTTTTGGTCATGAAAAATGTTAATTGTACCTGTGCACAAATCTAGGTGTAAAATGGTAATTTTTTATGTAGCAAAATCTATTAATTAAATGCCGGTATGGTGTCATTTCTGCGAAAAATACTTCATGTAGACAAAGGTAACGTATTTTAGTACTCACAGTTCTGTATTATAGGATACCATTTTAGTGTTTAATTTAAGCATGTTTCTTTTTACAGTATATTTCACATTTATTGCCCATGAACTCTTGCACTTTTGCGCAGAGAAAATAATTACTGCAGTCTGACATGCTTAAAATAATGTAAAAACCAACATATATCCAATAAGGTGAACACTGATTTTCAAGAACTGAAATAACTTAAAAGTTGTCTAGTTTGAAATTTTAATAATTTCTCTTAAAGTTATTAAGTTAGTTAATAAATATGTGTTTCTATATACTTATTTATAAGTGTATGTATAGATATAAATTTATATATTCTGTATATAAATTTCTCACTTTATATATAGAGGCTTGGTTTTGACTCTTTTATTATTGCTTGTGCTACTCATGGGCTGATTCTGCTAATAGCCAAGTAGATTTTGTTTTAACTGCAATAGTAGTGGAAATGAAGATGAAACAGGGTAGTTTAGAGGACTAAACCTGTAACTGGTGTTGTGTTTGTGATCAGTTGTGTGTCTGTAGTTTAATGTATGTACCTCTGAAGACAAACTGTAAAAGAGAGGTTTTTTCCACATCTGTGCATTTGTTTCATGGCAGAGATGGTTTTGAGATGGTAACCCATGTTAAAAAATGAGACCTACTGTGGAGACAAAAAGCTTGCCAGTTATTTGAGCTTACATGATTGGAATGATGTTTTCAAGCCTTCTGGAAATTTTTAAGCCTCCTCTGCATCCGCTTTGGATCCCCATGGGCTGCAGGGGCACAGCAGCTTCACCACGGCCATCTCCGCAGCCTGCAGAGGAACCTCAGCTCCAGCTCCTGCCCCTCCTTCTCCACTGACCCTGGTATCGCCATGTTGTCTCTCTCACATGTTCTCAGCTCCCCCTCTTGTCTGACTAGAAGAAAAATTGTGTGCCCTTTGTTTTGATTTTCTTCTTAAGTATGTTATCACAGAGGTTTTACCAGCCTCTCTCATTGGCCCAGTTTTGACCAACAACATGTCCATCTTTGGAGCCATCAGGGATTGGCTCTGCTGGACATGGTAGAAGCTTCCAGTAGCTTCTCACAGAAGCCACCTCTGTGGCCCCCCAGCTACCGAAAACCAGGCCGTGCCAAACCAATACAATGTGCTAGGCTTAAATCAACTTTGTTAATCCAAAGTGCATCTCTCTTTTAAGTTCCTGATGCTACATCTCTCACCCCTTGTACAATAAGCAATTCTATGTAATCCTTTCTTCAAAGAGCAATAGTAAGATGAAAACTGCACAAAGTACTTTTACTTATGTGAATGTTTAAATCTCTGGGCCCATGACTAGGTAATTGAAGTAAAGAAGCATTAAAACTTGAAAGGAATATCATGTTTTTTGAAAACGTTCGTATTTTTCAGCTCCAGTAATGATATACAAGAGTCACAGTTACCTCAGAACAGAAATCCACCAGAAATGGACACTGTTGAAGATTTGACGCGGAAGCTCCGTCAGGCTGAGAAACGAAATGTAGAATTAATCAATCAACGCAATCGTGAAGTACGGGCATTTTTTTTTCTCGTTTGCTTTATTTTGCCCTTGGAGCAAATGTAATTCGTTTCCTTAAATGTACTCTTTGGTCCTTAATCCTTTCATCAGCTGGATCAAAATCACAGTCACTAGCTGGAAAATAACCAAGAAGTAGCGTTGTCCAGACCTCTCATAGCTGTCTATAGGAACTGATACCTCTTTTACTGTCGTTGACAATAGCTGAAAGTGTGTGTAAGAGACTTGAGCACTACACAACAGCAACATCACACAGAAGAATAGTGTGCACCCCCAGCTTTCGAATTCTCAGTGTAAGACAAGGTTTGTTTGTTTGAGTGTTTTAATCCTGGTAATTCCAGGGATCCATTTAAGAGAATCATTCCACCAACAAGATGATGGAGAAAGGGGAGCATGACAAGAGCAAGTCACTGAGGAAGAAGCAGGAGTCTCCAAACAAATGGATGCAGAACAACAAACTTGGTTTTTTGGCTGTATTTAACCAAAAACAGAGGAATGAGCACCCACACCAGCTGCCCCTAACAAACTGCTGAGAGCAGAATTGTTACCTACAGCAGTAATAATAATTCAAATAAAAGAAAATTTCAGTGAAGTATTTTCCCACTGCTACTTCGTTTAGGTATTAGTTTGCTATAAGAGCATCAGGGAAAACATTTGTAATGGGGGTAAATTATTTCCCATGAATGGAGCTCCTGTTGATAAGGATGCTGCTTCTTTGTAGGTGCTTTGAAGAAATGCATGTTTTACTTTCCACCTTCTTGTGTTCAAATGGCTTGAATGTGACTTCCTGGATTCAGTTTCTGGCAGCAGTGACTAGACTATCTTTCTTACTCTGGATAAGATCCCTTTTTGAAGCATTTTCTTTGTTTTGTTTGTTGTGGTTTTTTTGCCTGACTGCTGAACATCACTGTGTTTACACAGTGAGTTACTAGGTGTCTGATAGTCTAGTATCCCAACATGGCTGTTTTTCTTGGTGTTAAATATAGTTACCAGAAGAATTGCCTATGGAATATAATGTTTCTGTTGCTGCCTTTTTTCCTCTAAGGACCAGGAAGAGGACAGTATTATAACTTTTGTTTTCTGAAGGCAGAGTATGTTTGGAAAAACAGAGGGATATGTTAAAGGTACTTGAAATTAATCTAGGAATAGGCTCAGTTTGCATAAAAAACCATAAAAGTATCTAAAAATGCATAAATGTGCAGTTTCAAGACTGTGTTTCAAATTCAGATGGGATAAGATGGCAGCTGTGAATGCAATTTCTGAAACAAATTTATTTTCTAGATGTCTCGCTATGAAAAAGAGATCATGAAATTACGTTTGGAACCTGAGAGAGGAGAGGTTCTTCATCAAGCTCTGCAAAGAGAAATACCAGTCACTAAAAAAGCAGCTTGTATACAAATGTATTCTGCAGAGGATGAGCTATGTGAACTAAAAACCAAACTTGTGGAACTTCAAGGTAATTATAAAAAAAAAAAAATTGTGGCTACATCAGTCCCAAGTCATTAAACCAAGCAGAGACTTAATACCAGTTACTGTGTTTTTGGAAGTCTCTTCTCTTTCCCGTGTCTTCCTCATCTGCTGTTGTAAGCTTACAAGAGTTTACAAAACCCTTGCTGTCTCATGTGAATTAAACATAACCTGCTAAGACTATCAACCCCTTTTTGTCTCTTGCTCCTTACCTTCTGTTATTCCTTCCCTCAGTGTGTACAGAGTTGTAATTGAGGAGTCTCTCTCCACATCCTGCTTATCAGTATGTCCAGAAGTTCTTCCTTTTACATTTCAGGGGGAAAAAAATAAATCTAGTCCTGTTTGTTTACACTATTTCCGATGACTTTTTTTTTTCCCCCAGGAGTTTCATCATACTGCTTTTTTCTTTCATCTTCTCAAATGTTTCTAGCTTTTCATTGCTCATGTCTGGCTTCTTCATGTCACCTTTGTTTTTCTTTTTATGCAAATAACATGTGCTATGATACTCGTATGTGGAAAGGAAGGGTTTTAGCTAGCCTTTTTTTCCCCCTACTAGTTTCACATTCAGAAACTCAGATTTTTCTTAATCCTTCTCAACCAGAGAGAGATTCTTGTACTTAAAAGCCAGGGACATGCATTTTTTGTTACCTAAGTTAGTATAATACCTTTAAACTTAGTACAGGAGATGTATTTGTGAACCTTTGATGTTCACTGAGAAGACTGGAGCACTTCTCCTGGAGTTTGTAACCTTACAAGCATGGAAGGAGACACTGCAACTTGCAAGTGCACTTATAGTGCCAGATATTTTTTAAAGGTAATAAGAAAAGCTGCACTTTCAGTCATCTGGACAACACACAAATGATAAAAATCTTATGGTTGGTTGATATTTCTCAAACTGTTTTTTATTTGTTTGTTTGTTTGTTGGGTTTTTTTCTGTTTTTGTTTTTATTGTGACAAAGGTCAAAGAAGCCAAATCATCCTGGTGTTGCTTCTCATTTCTTTTGCAGTTTGTAACTTACTGCTTCTTTTTCCTGGTCTCTTGGAGCCTTGCTCACCTTGTGTGGTGCTTTGATATGATCCCAGCTTAGCTCCTTGGACAGAGAAGCTCTCTTGTGCCCTGTCTTTAGTATTTTCTCCAAACTGTTTTTCTGCTGTTCTTATTGAGGCTTGATTCCTGACATCTGACAGGTCTTCCCCATTGTTGTGTCCACTAATTCTCTGTGTTTTCCCAACTTGTCTGTTCTGTTTGTTTCATCCTTCTCCAGCTAAGAAGGAATTTCAGAAGAACGGGATGAATTTGAAGTAAAAATCTATTAGAAAGTGGTGATGACAAAAATGCCGACATAGGTAGTTGTACTCAGTAACATAAAAAGCTAATACAAAAGATTTTGATCCAAAAGCCAGTTTGTGAAATGAAGCAAAGCTCTTACTAAAACTGCTCATAGGAAAGGAAGTCTTCCTTGGCATTTAAACTTTCACAGAGAAAAGTATATGCAGTATTTCCCTATCTTGAGGCATTTGCTGGGCTGAAGATTTAAATCTCTTGAGCAGCAGTAAATTTCCCCAGAAAAGCTAACCCTTTGCTCACTAGCCCAATCTGCCTTAGCTTTTCCTAGAGTCCTTTTCATGTGGCAGGTGTCTGTCTTCACCGTTACTTAAACTGAACTCGAAATTAATTGATAGAGACTAATGTATCAAATGGGTATTTGGAAATAAGCCAGCCAAGTGCTACAGAACAGTGCCATTAAATTCCCCATGCTATAGAGGCCTCACTTGGAACAGTTGACCTGAGTTCTTACTCCTTTCCAAGAGGAGAAGAGCCTTAATTTGTAAAAATCTCCAAAGCATTTCTATGTCCTTGTGTGAAAGATGCTGTAGGAACACAAAATATGATTGTTTCTCTGTACTGCAACTGGAAGTGTTAATGTTTCACAGGGTATCACAATCCACAGAAGAACTTATGTTCATTATACTTTTTTTTTTTCTTAACATGCTTATTTGCAGTGCTATTTATCTTTTTCTCTCTCTTTTTTTTTTTTTTTTTGGTAAACAGTAGTACTGAATGTCAAACATAAACAGAAAGCAGCTGAGGCTGAGAAACTGTTTAGAAGTGCTCAGTGGGAATGGGAAAAGGAGCAACAAAGACTTTAAAGGGAAAGGGATAATATTTGCAGACTATACTGTGCTGAAATGGAATTCCTCATCAGAGAAAAATCTGAAACAGAAAAGGCCTATCAGGTATGATGTAGTAATAGATGGAAAATTCCATGAGATGCTGGCTGGAAGTTTTTTTGGTGCAAAGTGTGTGGTGGGTTGGGGTTTTTCTGGTTTAGGGGAAAAAAATCCCCCAAATAGCTAAATATTGCAGAACAGTTCTGAAGATTATAGCTTTTTAAAGTTACACTTAGTGTGTCATGCTGGTTTTGGGCTTTGATGGAATGTGTTGTGGCTATTTGTCATGGTAAACACCCAAACCAAGTTATCAGTACATAGTGTTAGTGAAAAACAAAGGAGTTCATGGACAGGACCTAAGGTCCTTCTCAAAACAAACAGAAACACAAGTCAATTTTCAGTCAAAGATGATGCTTATTTGGGTAGGGCTGGATATGGGCTGTGAGGAAGGCTACTGTTAGATACAGTTTTCTTTTCAACGTTGCCAGGTGCAGCAGGGTAAGCTCTGAGTTCTGGCTAGCAGTCAGTGGCTGAGTTATTTTGAGGAGGCTCTGGAAGGGCCTTGCCTTCGGTTGTGTACAGTGGTTTGTAGAAGCTGTCTTCAGAGTGTTTAATACTGCATCAAAAGAACAGTGTTGAAGAAGTATGCTATGCCCTGTCAAATGATGTTTGTCCTCAGGAAAGGAGAAAAGGAGCAATGGATGGCTCAGGACATTGTGTTCTCCGTCAGTTCCCTGTCAGTGTTCTCTGCCAGTGGTTGTAGAGGAAGGTTTTCTGTTGGTCAATGTATTAAAGCTACAAAATTGTTGGACATCTAATTAACACGAACAGACTAAGATTGCCATGAGTACATCAAGTTCATTAAACAAGTCAGTGTGAGCTGTAGGATTCCAGAATCTTGAAGTCTCTGATTTCAGAAGCCTGTCAGAAGTCTTTCAGAGCTTCCAAAACTCTTTGAAAGGAAAACGTGATTCGCTACTAGGTGCCAAAACCTAACCTGCCTTCATTAGTAAAAATGTTCCATTTTCCCAGTTTGCTTTTGTAGCTGTTCCCCTGCCTATCACCCTACAGTTATGTTGTGTATAGTTTTAAAATTGCAGGAAATAAGAAATGTTAAATCTGAACTTGACTGCATTAGTTGTTGCTTGAGAACTTAACTTATTGAAACTTGTCAGATAAATTTCAGAAATATCTGGGTTTATAAATTATGACTTTGAATGTGTTGCAGTCTTTGGTGTTGTGTATTTACAGGCCTGGTTTAAATCTTCTTTATTTATTCTGAGTTAAAAAATGAAAGCCAGGGAGATTTAATTGTGGTCTTAATACATGCAGAGAAGTGGGATTCTGAGCACGTGGGTGAATCCTGTCTGGAAAAAACTGCACTTCGTGAACCACAAGTTCTGAACTTGGCTGTGAAAATGTTGATGTAGGCATGGGAGTGGCATCACCTTAGAGTATTGAAATGTGTCCCTGGGACACGCAGGAAAAGCCACCCTCTCTGCTTTGCGACAGGTTCGTGGTGAGCTCTGTTGGGTGTATCCTGGTCCGGGATGAGAGGTGTTGGGAGTTCGATAGGAAGGGCAATAGCATCACCTCGTGGTTAGGCAGGAGATCATATCCCTTCACGTTTCTTTCTTTAGAATACTTGTGGGATTGTGTCGTTTACACAAGGTTTAAAAAAAAAAAAAAAGACCAGCCGTGTTTTTCATGAGCAAATATATGCAAGTGACTACCGGGATGATGTTAAACAATACTAAACCACTTCTGAAAAGTACAGAAACTTCAAAATTCTGAAATCCTGCAGCTCATGTTGATTTGTTTAATGAGCTTGATGTATTCGTTGGCGATTTTAGTTGGCTAATGTTAATTACATTTCCAGTATAAAATGTTTTTAAGTCTTTATGTAGTATTTTACAGCAAGTGATCTGTTACTTATTTCACATTTTCCAGTCCACTTCTGTTAGTATCTGGAAGAGTAACTTGAAGAAATAAATATTTCTATATCTTTCCAGGTATATATTTCTGTAGAAATGGTTAACTTTGTTTCAATTTTTAAATGTATTTATTTATTTATTTGTTTGCATTCTGAAGGGAAGAAACCTGTCTTGGTGTACATGCAAAGATATAGCTTAAATTTAGTCCAAATTCATATGGGCTATGGGGATTTTGTGGCAGTGACTCCATAGAGCTGCAGAGTCCAGTAATGTCAGTAATTCTCCCAATCTGTAGCATAGTTCAATGTCTGTATGCAGAAATGGAGGTGGGGACCAGCTTAGCTATTTTATTCTACTGAGAACTTCCTATGTCATAGTTTTTCAAGTAATTCAGTTTCTAGATGGAAGAAAATCCTTGTCAGAAAAGCCAAAATTAAAAATTATTTACTCTGTGGGAGTAACTGTTTCTGAAAACATCTGATTTGAAGTTTTAGCAATTAAAAATCAGAACAAAATAGAACTTTTGTCCCTATGCATCATTTCACCAAGTGCACCCTGTTTCTATCATTGCCACTGAGCTGGGAGAGAGAATAGATTGGAAGGGCTGTATTCTTTCAGGGAAAGATTTCCGGGGGAGATCTGGCTCTGATTTTAGTGTTACCACAGAAGGTCATGCTCACAGTGATTTTGGGCCAACACAGATTACTTGGTGGTGAATGAAAAGCATGTTTGCTGTTGGGTAAACACTTCTGTTGACATGTGCTGGCATCTTAGATTTTAGGATTTTAACAACCTCTAGTGATGCGGTCTCCACTGCTCTCTTGAACTATCTACTGCAATACTTTATCTTAGAAAAAGTACCTCTTGATGTATTTATTTATTAATTTACCTATGTATCTTTAGGAAACGAATGCTGCCCTGAAAAACCTGCGCAGGATATTGAGAGATATGGAGATAGAGCCCAACGGCTGCAGTGAGATGCTGAGGCTCCAGGCCAACTATCTGGATTTCAAAGCTAAACAGCAGGAGAGGCTCATGAGGGAACTGGAGGTGAAGCTTTCTGCCTGCTGCTGGGAGTCTCAGCAAGCACTGGCACCTTGAGCAGTTTCATTTTTGAGGGATGGAGCCTCCAATTTAGGCTGTGAGTGCCTTGTGTTTGAGTAACAAAATGTAGAGCGTCTGTTTCTCAGGAAAGGTGGATTCACAGGTGAATGCTGTGAGCCCGACTTGAGACTGATGTTTGAACAGCAGATGGGAAAAGTTTTATGCCACTAGGAAAATACTCTTAGCAATATGGAGGTATAGGGGGAGTATTTGTGCAGGATTTGGATATATTTCTTTTAATTAACTATGTTAAGCAGATAAATCTTGTGGGAGGAGTCTTTTGGCTGATATTGCAGAGTAATAAGCTCTTTGGTAAGCTCTGTGCTGTTGCTGACTTTCTCTTTAATAGGCTTTCCATGGATCTCTGTGTCTCGGTTCTTTTCTTTTGTGAATGTATGAGATCATACAGAGTTTGAATTTATTGCCAACAGCTTTTAAAATTTTTATTTATTTATGTATTTATTTTTCTGTTACTGTTACCCTCACTGAAGTGCTTAGAGTCAAGATTCAGTCTCACATACTTGCTACTTTGCTTTACTTGTCCAAAATCAATGACTTCATTTCTATCTATTTAACCTTAAGTGTGTCTGTCTTAAATGACTTTTAATATTAATGAATTTTTCTTGACCTTTGTTGCATCACTTGAAGGCAGGAGTCATTTTGGGGTGTATTGTTCTTTTCAATTCAGTCATCAGTCAAAGTGAAAAGGTATTTTTGATAGTAAACAGTGTCGTCAAAATTGCGTGCGAATTTCTATTATAGCAGTTCTGTAGTTACTGCTTTTGCTAAAAGCATTTTTTCAGATGAAATTCCGTGTCCAGGCCTTTATCTGGAGATAGGTATCTGTGACAATAAAAAATGCAGCAAGAACATAATCCTGCATCAATTTCTTTAACTAAACAGAGAATGTTATTTTAGTATTCTGGATATGTAATTTTTAATTTTATTTATTTATTAATATTATTTATTTTTATTTATTTATTGGTACGAGTTTTTGCAGTTCCAAAGTGCAAGTAGTTCAGATACCACAGGCTGGTTTATGGAGCCCTAATAAACTGAACGCATAAAGTTGTCTTTGTGTGGTGTTAGCATCTTTCTGGACTTAAATATTTTCAAAATGTACTTTTAGGCAGCTACAGTGAAAACAAAGAAGCTGGAGGAAAACGCTGAAGCAGCACGAGTAGCACATTTGCAGTGTAAATACACTACAGAAATCATGCAGGTAACTTTTTATTAAATATTTGGTAGAAGTTTACAGTAAAACAGAAGATGAACTTGTAAAGATACAATCTCCCAAAATGCTGAGACTTCCTTGCTTAAGTGAAAACACCGAGTAGAGTTTTTGCAATGAGTTTCAAAATGGTAAAAGGTAATAGAAAAATATATATTTTTTTAATGTAACTTTCAAGTTATTAGAATAAATATTAAAATAAAATATCACATTCTTAGGTTTGAGAATTCAAAGTAGCATTGAAACAGTGAGGGGAAAGGAAATGTTTCACAATAGTTAGACTGTTAAAATGTCCTGTGCTATATCTTCGGAATGAGCGCTTAGACAACTTTGGAGATACAGTGCATACATCCAGCTTCTCTAGGTGTGAGAGTGAGAGATTAATGCATCCTGAGACTGCAGTTTCCAATGGAGTTAGTCAGAGTACATTTCAGCTTCAAAGTTATGACATCTGCAGTTACCAGTGAAGTTTGAATATGTGATAAAATGTAGTATGTGTACTTGAATATTAAATTCTTTAGTATTGAACTGTACCACACAGGATTTGATCCCATAAAGCAGTTGGGGTTTCTTTTGAAAAACAAGTGTGAAAAACCTGTGTGATGATTGCTGAGTGATCTCGTGCTGACTAACAAAGCCTTCACATTGGATTTCTGAAAAACAAAGTGAGAAAACAAAAAGGAATTTCATCGTTTTTTTCTTGTGTTCTGAGGAACATGAGTAAGCATTGCCACTTCTTCAGTCAGTTATTTTCTTATGACCTGCTCTGAGTATAGACACTTAGATTTCTGAAGTGATGATTAAATTAGCAGCGATGATTTAGTTTTCTTGATTCCCTCTCTACTTTTACAACATACAAAGGAACTGGGAGAGTAACATTCCTTGAAGTTAGAGATTTCTCTTTTATGAGTGAAGAACTGGTAAGGTTTTCTTCCTTGTTTATGTACATGAACAAGCTCCATATGAGCTTTGCTCTGAGTGCAAGTGTAGCTTTTACTGTTAATCTCACCCTTTCACGAGTCTACTTAAAAAATAGAATTCCCCTGGAAATTTTCAGTAATCTAAATAATTGAAACCGGGAAAATCCAAACACAATGAAAGGACAACAAAATGTGCTTTTGGTCAGCATATCTATTTCTCTGTGCTTTGAACTCTATGTATTACTACATTTTTAGATGTGTTCAACACTTTCTAATTCTATATGGAATTAATAGAATATATTCACCTGTAAAAAGCAGAACAGGACAGTGTCTGCATTAAAGACCTTGAGAGTCTTTCCTAACTTCCTTTAACTGCTTTCTTATCACTTGGTAGTTAAGAATTCAAGAACTTGAAGATGCTTTGAATGCAGAGAAAGGTGGCAGCACAGAAGCTCTTTCAGTGCTAGCAAATACCAAGAAAGATTCCAGAGAGTCAGAAAATGCACAAAGGAGAGAAAAAATTGTGTAAGTTTCCTTTTAAAGCCATTGTAAAATGGCAGTAGGCAGCTTAAGTACAACTCATGGTTTACATTCCCTACAATTTTCAGTCAGCAGAAAGTCCAGTGCAATGCACCAAACCAAAGGTTCAAAACCTGGCAGTCCTTTAGTAACAGGTCCATATCAGTAACCACAGGTATTGTGGATACAGATAATAACTGGCCTGTTACAGATTATTTGTGGAAGCAAAAATTTTGAAAATGATAGTTTTGGTAGGGTCCAGCCTCCAGTAGTGGTTGGGATGAGTGTGGGAAAACCTATCTGGCAGGTGTAGAAAAGATGGCTTTTCTATATACACTTATATTATTATGGAAACACTGTTTCCCACTTCAGGGAGCTAGATGAATCTCTAAGACGCCTGTCAAGAAGTTGTGCATCATTTATAGAGGGTAATCTTTGTTTTCAACTTTTGAATGGTTGTAGAAAGCTTTAATTGGTAAAAAAATACTGAAATGTGTGAGAGCAGATGAAATCACCTGAGATACGTTTCCTGCCCAGCACAGTCTGCTGTGTCTGTGGTAACAGAACTTGGGTGACCTCTCAATCAGTTGAGGACTGCATGGGTCTGTATACACAGGTATTCATGTTGACTTACACAAGGAGTAGTGGAGAACAAAAGAAACTGGTTTTCCTCCAAGAAAGGAAGTTTGTGGCCTGAGTGACTCATTGAATATTCATGGTTATGGAGGTGTTTTTAGTAAGATACCTAGAACCTGAGCTATATTGCAAAAACCTTTGTCATCCTTTGCAAACATCAATTTTAAGTGAGCTTAAAATCAGGCTTTCCTGATATCATGCCTAAATACGCAGGCAGTCTTGACAAATTCTTCTTTGGATTCTTCTGTCTCCTTTACACTGTTGTTTGGCCTTGTAGTTTTCTCATGCAGTGCCTGTTTAGTCATGCCAGGCTCTTGATATACCCATTTTCCTGATTGATACTGTACAAGAACTGATTAAAATTCTGGGTGGTCTGCTTTAGAAGTCGTGCCAGAACAGAGTCAGGCATGTGAGACCTTAGGAGCAAGAGCTGTACTGGAAATCAGGGTTGATGATGCAAGATGTGACCCAGTCTCTCTGAAGAGAGCTATTGTGTTAATTCAAATGTGATTAATCCTGGTTTTTGTATGTAATTTTGAGGCTATATCCAAATCACCAATGGAATTTCATGACACGAGGCTTGGTAACAGAACATAAGCACTTGAAAAGTCTTTCTTAGGAGGAGTATACATTTCTTCATTTAACAAAAAAAGGCAAGCAACTTCAGAAGCCACATGATGTGCTGATGTGGTATCTGCCCTATTCATTGATTATCCCTTAAAAGAACATAGTGCATTTGACAAAAGTAATTTTGTTTAAAATGTCTTATTGAGGAAACTTTGCAGTTTACAAGGACAGCATATGCAAGGGAGAGAGGGGACAGGGGAAAGGAAGAATATTGGAGACACCTCTGGAAGATTAGTGGATGCCAGAACCAGCTTCAGCCTGCAGGAAGGCCCACTGGTAAGGAAAAAAGCCTGTGGCATGCGTTCTTTAGGTTTTCTTAAACATACTGTCAAAATATTTGAAGTGCTGAGGGTTTGCAGTGCTGCGCTGCGGAAGAACTCTGCCATTCTCTTACCCTGTTTGCTATTATGTTACCTTTTTTTTTAATTAAAATGTGAATGAATGTAACCAACACCTTGGAGAAGCTAATTTGAAAATGTTTTTAAGAGATACCTGTCTGTTTAACTGAAGGATTGTTTGCAGGAAACAGTTATTTTAATAGTATGGGTAAGTTGTACTTGCATTCCTAATCAAAAAGGCATTTTGTAGGTATGGAATATGATTTCTTGTGAAGAATGTTCTTTCTACCCAAAATTTTGTTGAGTTTTATTAGCTACCATTGTAGAAACGTTTATTTCTATTTCATACAACCTTTTGGTTTTAGTGCAAATATTTGACTGTAAAAATTGCTTGAAATTTGCTTGTTTGAAGGTGGCAAAGAAAAGGGAATTTTTTTGTTGTTTTGTTTGTTTGTTTGCTTGTTTTGCTGTGGACTTGGCACACTGGATGTATTTCACTGGATTATTTTTTGAAACATTTCTCCTCTTATATGACCACTTTCGACCTTTCTACTGTCTTTATCCAGCTACACCTTGAGTAACAATTTTGCCATCTTTTTGCCTAGCAGCAGGGACAAAGGAAAGATCTTAGCATATCTAGAAAATCTTTCATTGTGTGGTAACATTTGCTCTACTTCTACTCTTAGCAATATAAACTTTTTGGTGCTGGCTTGGAAATTTCTCCTCTTTCTCTCTCAGAGCTCTGAGTATGGAAGGTAAATATGGTCTGTTCCCTGCTGACAGGAGCAGAGACCTGTGTCAGAGGGTCTTCAGATTTGTGGGTGCCTTTGTTCAGTTGATGGAGTTATTCCACACTTTGTCTTAGTGTTATCCACTGCCCAGGCAGATCTGTAGTTAATAAAATGAAAAAAAATAAAATCATAATCTTGCTTTTTTCTTCCTGGGAGAAAAAGAGCTTCTTCCATGCAATCATTAATGTATTAAAAGACATTTGCTGGCCTAGTTAGCCTGAAGAAGTAATTTCATCAGGCACAAAAGGAATACAAAGAGATAAAAGCAACTGTCTGCCCTAACTACAGGCAGTAATGATTGCTATTTATAACTACAAAACACAATTACAAGCTGAAAATGTTCTGCTAGAAACCTTAAGTGTTTGCTAGCTGTTGCTGTGGTAAGAGTTTCCCCTTTTGATTTGTATTCCGTAGTAAAATATATGTTACACGTGACAAGAATTCAGGACAAAATCCCATTCATGATCAAGATCTGTTCTGGTAATGGAAACAGTATTTCATGGTGTACTCAAAATTATTGTTATTGTTACTGAAAAGTAAAAAAAATAATATCTATACAATCCATGCCAAACAAATTTTTTAAGGAATTGAGAGTTTGTTGTGCTGCCGAGCCAACTGGGCAATTTTCTGTGCACTGCACAGGTGTTGGAAGTGGGCTCAGTTTGAATGCACCTGGAAGTATTAACATGGGTGAATGAATTGCATCCACTAAGAGCATGGAAATTTTTATCTGTGTTAGGTCGTGGTTGTGGCCCCTGCAGGACTGGGATTTATTTCCATGCTTTATTTACATACTGTGTCTAATGAGATACATTTTGTGAAATCTGTTTTCTTGTTCTGCTGTAATATTATGCAATATTATGACTGACATTATTAGAAATGAATTGAAGAAGTTTGTAAAGCTCTGAGAATGAGCTTTGGGGGTTTGTTTTCTGCTGCACGTGGCACCTACTCCTACACGTATGATGCATCTCTTTTGATTTTAACATCGCCCAGATACAGCAACTGATGTTTCTTTGTGTTCCAGGAGCAGCTGCCCGTCCTCCTTGATTTACACTGGAGTATGGCACACAGCCATGTGCTGGCCAGACAGCCAGACCGTCCCCTGGATGAGTTATCTGTGACAGAGTTTTGCACACTTCTGTGTGAGAATATTGAAGCCCTGATGGCGAACTTCCACAAGGCTAACGAGAGGGGAATGTCCCCAGGCACCAGCGGCCTCTGCTGAGCTCAGAGACGCTTGTTCATGTTAAAAAGGGCCGATGTTCATCCCTCCAAAAGGATCCGGACGTTAACAAATGAATACCATTAATTATGGCTCGTCCACTGCTCAGTTTGATGCTGTTGCCGTGGGCATTTAGATGTGACTGGAGTGCGTCCCAAGTCTCTCAGCGCCCCTTTCTGTGCAGGACATTCAGATAGGACAAGCCAATAATTGAGGAAAAAGCCAATAAAGTACTGATTAAAAGAAAAGAAATTCATCATAGTGATGAGGAAATTCACAGAATGTAGTCATTTGCAGTCATAAAGCAAGTTTTACATTTTACATTCATTTTACAATCATCCAGAGGCAAAGCACACTTGCTCCGGGAATACCATCTTTAAATTCTGAGTTTATGATTCAGATGTACTATTTGAAAGAATGTCAGTGTGGGGGTTTTCTGTTTAATTGTAACTTCTGGATTACGGCTTTTGTATTCAGAAACACAGTAGGAAATACCTAACGTAACACATGTCAATATTTGTGTGAAGGAGGAGCTGTACTTACTGAGTGATTTTAATGCAAGTGAGCTTATGTGGCCTTTCTCCCCAGAAATCCTTGTGTTTTTAGGAAGGAAAAACCTCTTTTGAAATAAGTCAGCTGGCTCCAGAGACTAAGCAGGACAGAGACGAGGTGATGCATATTCCAGAAGGCTAATCACAGAATCTGTATAAAAGTTGCCAATGAATCAAATGTGTTTAGGTTCGGTTTCAGGCACTCTCTTTTTTGATCATGCTGTTTTCAATAACTTGAGTTCATATCCTTACAGAGCAAAGTTTGAACCGTGTTTCAGATTTGGTGTTCTGTGCTTCAGAATATTTACAGGTTCCATCCTGTACAATTGAAAAAGAATCGCATATTACAAGACACTGGAACTAATAACCTGCTTGATGTTTCCTTTTTGTTGTTGTCTCTTAAAGATCCAAAGTCCTGGCATTCTGGAGACTCACTTATCAGTGCAGCCAGGAAGTCCTTTGCAAAACTGATGGACAATCTGAGCATATTGATGGAGGCACTCAAGTGAAGAACGCTTGCAGGTGCACCGCTTACCTGGAGAGGGACTCCCTGATACAGAGGCTGGCTTGTGGACTCCACAGACTAAATGTCCAGGCCCTGGAAGTTGGGTTGTATGACAGACTGCCCACTACAGTAAGCAGATTTACAGTTCTCCTTCATGGAAACAGAAGGCTTACAGTAACAGTGAAGCTGTCTTGATAGCACCATTTATTTAGTTTCAGGCTGGTTCTGAGTCCTTGACAATGAAATACCACTATATGGACATGCGGAAGTTGATTCTCACACATTAGGGTGTGAAGAGGTCTATTATTGACAAAGAATTTTTGGAAGAGGTTTAGTGTACCCAAGTAAAATATTTTTTCAAGTTCTATCAGAACTGTATTAGGTTGTAAGAACAAATTTGCTTTTGGCTTGATGTAAATGTTAGGGTTGTTTTTTATTATTCTTTTCTATTTTCTCGTGTTTACCATCCTTTCTTTCAGTAAAGATAACCTTCTTGCCTTTAACCAAAATGAAAGGATAAACTCTTTCTCTCATAACCTGTCATTTATTGTAGACTTCAGGTGACAATAGTACTTCCTTGCAAACAGAATTTGCAGTAACCCTTGGTAGGTTCAAACTTTTGCCCTTGCGTACGTCTTTTAGAGAGGGAGGAAAAAATGATAGTTTTGTCTCAATTGTCTTGGGTCTCAAATATGATTTATTTTATTGCTAAAATAGCAGATTTTCTATCACATGACTTTGTTTGTTTGCTGACAGAGAAACGTAGCAATCTTGCAGCAAGAAGTATTTGAATTTTCATGAAGGCATCATGAGGTGGAGTGCTGCTCAGTGCACCTGCAGCTTGCAGAATTCAAATGGACTTTCAGTGAGATGCAAGAAGATGCTGACAAAGCCCACAAACTGCAGGAGCAACTAAATGCACTTCAGCATGGAAGTATATTTGATTTGGAGACTCTCTTGCTTAAAAGAGATTCTGCTTTCTATGCAGTTTTTGATTTGTGTTCTTCTGAAAAACAAGCATAAAATTATTAACAGAATTTTCCAGAAAACTTACCTTGTAAATGTAACTAAACTAGAAGTCAGTTGTATTTAGAAATACCCCTTTTCCACAGGAGTTTCCTTTTGATTTGTAGAAGGAGGTATCCTGTATAAATTACAGTTTGGTCTTCAGCAATCCAGGTTCTCCATTTGTTGGAAATGTTGATGTGATTTATGCATCCGAAAAGAAGATCTCACTTCAACAGAGTAAAGTCAGCTGGAATGAGGGTATTCAGTAAGATGTTCATGAGAAGTTCATGCAATATACATACAGCAATTTGAACTCTGCATGGATATTGATGAATGTTGTGATAAATAAAATACAAATTGTTGTGGGTCTGTTTCCCTGAAGAAGTAAACTTTATGGCAGGGAAAAAAAAGCCTTTTCCTACATTCTCGTTAGCACAAATGCACCAAATTCCCCTGAGTCTTTTGCTGTTGCTGATTGATTTACTGAAACACTGAGGGTTCCCTAATCTGAAGCCTAGTTGGTGGAAGCTGTCAGTGTGTCCCAATCCAAACACTTCCAAGCAGAGGTTATCTGCTAGATGATGTCCCGCCCATCATCCTCCCTGTTACTAGGTGGTAAAATGGATTTTTTTTTTTTTTACTCAAAAATATCTAATCATCTTCAGTTTTGTTCACAACAGGTTTTATTCCCTTAGAGTTTTGGGACAGTTAGATGAAAATGTCACAATTTAGATTGCAGTTCAAATGCAGGTGATGACTTTTCTTGAAGAATAATTTCTTCTTTCTGGAGCAGTTTTTGGAGGAGAAAAAAGAGTCCACAAAGGTGTTTACAAGGGATAATAAGCTATCCACTAAAATGTTGGACATTGATCTGCATATTTTTCCTTCTAAATACTGAAGTTTTGCATCCTAGGGTGCTAATTTGAATAGAATAATGAATGGCAAGACTTCACATGAATGTTCTTTATAAAAAATACAGTAATTAACAGGTCTGCCATTCTGTTGTTCAGTGATCTATCTTCATGTTAAAAAGCCTCAATACTAATCCTGAGCATGTGTTTGTTTTAGAATTTGGTATGTTTGCAAGTGGAACTCAGAAAGTCAGGTAGGGAAACCAGTGAATATAGTTACAGGATCAGACACAATTTATTTATCTTTCCAGAGAATAATTACCCAAGACAATATACATGAGGAATTAGATAATGCTTTGCAGCGTGAGCATGAGGCAAAACTACTTTTACAAGAACACGAGCGACGGCTTCGGGAGTTAAGTAATAGACTAGAAGTGCACGCCACTGCAGACACAGATAGAAGCCAAGACTTCAATGTGTCTCTAAAGGTAAGGTTATTCTTCTGAAATAGTCACTAGAATTTTACCTTTTGTTAAGGAAGCCAAAGAGTGCAGTCCTTGTGCTAATAACATAATGGGAGTAAATACACACGTACTACTCAGTCTGCTGGAATTTTAGGCTACTCGGAAAACACTTCAAAGATTTTTTTTTTTTTTGCTATAGATATTTTTGGTTTAAAATTTTAAGAAAAAGTCTTCAGTGAGGTTTGTGGGTTTTTTTGCCTACAATCATTTTGTTTTCTAAAACACCCTTGGTATATAGCAAATATAATAAAAACTGGGGGGGTTCTGAGTCAGTAATGCTTTTGCTACGAAATCCATAAAACCTTAGTATGCAGTAGTCCAAATCTACTTCACAGTCAATTTGTCTTTCACACTGGTCAGTATCCAGGGTTTTAAATTGAAGTTTATTTGGATTGACGAGTAACTCTGCTCTCTGTCTGCTGGCAGAGCCTCTCTGAGGCATCGGAGGAGATGACGTGAAGAGACAGAGTTCTGAATCACCAGAAGAGATTCCTTAAAGACGTGGTGCAGGACCGGCAGCGGCTGCTGGAGTCTCTCCAGGAGGCAGAACGTGACCTCCACAAGACAGCAAAGTGAGCACTGGGGCCTGGGGGACATCACTTAAAATGGGTAAAAATTTCAATGCCTGCTTCCATGGGTAAAGTTTTAGATCTGGCCAGTGTAAGGCTAGAAGACAAAAGTATATCTGCCTCTTTTTTTTGAAATCCAGGGATAGTCTTCTAAAGAGAAGAGTGTTAGTTCAAAATACTAGGTGATGAATTTTCTGCAGTTATCCCATAATAGTGCTCCAAGTTCTGGGTGCTGAAATAACAGGCAAACAAAATGCCTGTGCTGTCTTACTGCTCTGACAACAGCTCTTTGGCAGATCCTTAAAGTTCTGCTTATTTAAGAAATGATTGTTTGTTCTCTCTGTTTCCACACCATCTCTTTATAGATGGATACAATTTATTTATAGTAAATACAGGAGCATCAGCTAGGTGACAGGTCTTAGCTGCCAAAAGGACTGAAACCCATTTTGGACCTAGCCTTTCCTGTGGGACAGGATAGACCTCACAGCTGATCTCAGAGAGTTTTGGATGTAGACACTAACCCCACGCTATTTACACAAGAACCTGGCGTGGAAGGAAAGGCTTAGGCACCAGTCTTGAAAAGATTGGTAGTCAAAAGGAGCCCCCTTGAATTGAAGGAGCTTATTACTAACCTATTCTTACAGTTATAGGATCAGATAAAAAATTAAATCCTTGCAGATTTTGTTTTCTAATAATTATCATACTGTGAAGTATGTTTTATGAATATTGTTGGTCCATGGCTAGGATCTAAAAAAATTTTATTGAATTAAAATTTCTTATTATGCCTGGAATCATTCAACCTCTGAAGAACAACATCTGAGAAGCTTTAAGGGTTTTATGCACCAGGGAAATAATGCAATTCGTGTAGTCCTCAATGAAATGTTTAACAATCTAATTAAAATGACAAATGTTATTTGGTATGATTAGATCAAAGCAGGTGTGACCTACAGAAGGATTTGTTCTAGAAAGCTTGCCCTTTTCACCCTTGTCATAGGTTAGCAAGCATAGTCCCGGAAGGGATGTCCTTGCTGAGGGGTGCTTACAGTTTCCTCTGGGACCTGACAGAACCTATCAGTGGCCAGTTTGAATATGGACAATTCTTTAAGCCGCTTAAAGTTGTGACCGCCTCTGTGATCCACACTTAAGAATAGACAAACTCCCCCCCAAGCTCTCTCTCGTTTCCGGCGCTGGGACAGGTGGCTGCAGGCCCCGTGCGGGGGCCAGCGGGCCCGGCCAGGCCCTGCTTGGGCCAGGCCAGGCCAGGCCCTGGGCGTGCTGAAGCCATGGGCCTGTTCCAGTCGTGGAACCCCCCCCCCCCACTGCCTTGCCGTGGGCAACCAGAGCGGCTCGGCTCCCCCCCCTCTCCACTGCGATAAGAAAAATTCAACATTCCAGCTGCAAAGCTGCAAGGCCGAGGTGAGATTTACCCTTTTATTGCTGTGAAGAGCTGAAAACCTGAGGGAAAAGAGAGAGATGCTTAAAGCTGAAAGTCTGTTGTGAAGCTATGATATATCAGAGTATCCCGTTGTAATTTCATGAAGATATGGGGGGTGGAGTGTTCAACTCGTAAGCAATAGGCAGATGCTGCCGCAGCTGTAATTTCATGAGAAGCTTGGACAAGGAGACATGAACCAGATGAACCAGATGAAGACTTTTGCTCCAAATGGGAAAGGAGAAAACCTCAATTCCTAGAGATGCTCCCAGAGATAGTCCTAACGATGAAGATGAGGAAGACCCTTTGCTCCCAGGGAAGGAGAAGGGCCTCTGTTTTTTTGTTTCTGAATGGCTCAACCTTAAAATTGTACCCCAAAAGACTTCAAGAGTGGACCCTCGAAAGCAGTTGCGGGAAAAGCTGCAAGTCGGGGGAAGGGACTCACATTGCGAGCAGAGAGACTCCTCTTCCTAAATGGACTGAACAATATTTGGAAGTGGGCGGCTGTCTCGTTGTGATACTGTTTTCACAGCACAAGCAAGAAGAGACTTCTCTTTCTAAATGGACTGAACAAGGTTATTATGGAAGTGGTAAACAGACTGAACATCTTAAGGGTTGTCTTTTTACATTGTCAGTGGGAGAAGGGAGGAAGGTGAGGGGAGGAGGAGAGTTCTGAAGGTGGTATAATTTTCTTTTTTCTTCCTTCTTCTAGGTCTGTTAATAAACTTCTTTATATTCTTTCAAGTTTGGTGCCTGCTTTGTGTTTCTCCTAATTCTAATCGCACAGAAGATAAACAGTAATGAGTATTTTAGACCAAACCACTACACTAAATTGGTGTTTCTGCCCGGTTACAAACCCAACCCGCGACACCCCCTCACACACTAATAAGCCAACACCAGTTACACTCGTCCAAAGCCAAACACTCCTTCCACTCACAGCTAAGAAGACGGCCACTAATTAAAATTCAACGTACAAGGTAAGCAACGAAATGGCCATAAACTTAAATCCTTAAAACTCAAAATGGTGGAGTCTGGTCTCCTTCCAAACAGCCCGCTACCAGGTGACAACCCACTAGGTAGTGGGTGGTTTGAGGACTTTTGGCTCTCGCCTCACTTCAAAACCTCACCCAGCTAGCCTCTCACGACTGCTCCACACAACGCATCCTAAGTGACAGGCTACCCCATCTCTCACACTCCTAATGAGCAAGGAGCCCTCTGCTAGCCAGCCACCCAGCCCCGGTCAGCTCTGCCCCTCTTGAGCAGCCTTCCCCACACCAAGACTTGTCGCTAAGCTACGGGGTATTGAAACACGGATTTTAAAAGAAATGTTAAGATTTTACTTCAAGGTTAGCTTTGTTGAAATTAGTTAAAATAGAGGGACAAGTAAGCCCGGCTGGAATAAATTAAAAGTTAATAATTCATGAAGAAGAGCCAGACCTGAGATGAACTTTTAAGGTGTAAGTAACTGATTGCTAAGTAAGTGATTGCTTAGGAACTGATTGCTTGTCACATTTATATTTGTTTAGCTGTGCTTATAATGAGAAACAGAAAAACTGATAAACAGATCTAAAGAAATGGAGACAATTACTAATTTGCCCCATTTGAGAATCTATTCAGAAGTCACGAAGAGAGGAACAGGAAGTTCACCAAGAGTAATCTGTATTGTCAAAACCCAGAAAGGTAAAAAGGCCAGAGAGAGGGAAAGTAGTTTTATTTCATCTTCCAGGACCCCTCCCCAAATAAGGAGACCACCGACCCAATTCAGAGAACATACCATGCATGCTTAATGACTTTTCAGCTAATTACCATGCGAAGCGGAGAATGGGAGGTGTCGATGGTAAAAAGATGCATTTGTATTTTGAATATTCAGAACTTTTGTAGAGAAATAGACTTTGTATTGTCTTGAAACTTTGCACTGCGTATTAGGGAGCTATCCCACGCAGCTGCCTGGTGCTGGAATAAACATACATTTTCTAACTCTAAACTGTTAGAGAGTCTTTGTCACTCCTAGCTGGCTGTCAATATTAGATCAATGCCCAGATTTTGGTAAATCAGTATCTGCCCCGGTCAGCTCCACCACCAAGCTGCCTTTCCCACACCGGGGTCCTATTTCCCCTTAGACAGACTAACCATCTCCCGGCCCCTGTCTGGCAAAGAGCAATCCCCTGGCCAGCCGCCCTACACTCAGGTCCCTGTCAAGAGTATCCTGTCTGTCCTAAGGATCCTAGTTCCTTAGCCGTCAGTGGCACCCAGGGTCCTCAACTTGCTCTGAGGAGCCCTCCCAAGCACCCTCAGCCTAATGGTCTGTCCAGCCACCTTCAAGCCCCGGTCAGCTCTGCCCCTCCCGAGCAGTCTTCCCCACACCAAGACTTATCCGTGGCACAAACCACCCACCCACTTGCTGTAAGGCTAAGGCGCCCCTAGGAGCTCCCAGCCAGGGAGATCAAGAGCTTAACATGGGTCATGGTCAGTCAAAAGGAGTACCTCTCCTTCTCCCACTTCTCGGGTCCCTCGGAGTGCACTCTATCTCGTTTTTCACTCGCTTCCTCCTTTTCCTGGCCGGGCTCATCGCAGAGAACTGGAACCGCAGTACTCAGGGGTCCACACTCGCTTTGGGAGTCCAGCCACCGGCTCCGGTCCCATACATTCCACATTCGCTTGCACTCCCTTTTACTGCCCCCATTCGCAGGCACTTTCAATCCTTTTCCACAAGTCCTGCTCTCTCTTGGAGGGGTCCTTCCCGAAGGAGAGCCTGCCTGGCTGCCTAGGGAGTCTGCGTTGCCAGGTCCTCAGTCACCTCCTTGGTAGAGCCGGCAATCCCATCCACGGTCCTAAAGAAATCCAAATCCAGGCAGCTAAAATCAGCTGGGCACACCTTCCCGTCTCCGTCCTTCTTTGGGACTGCCTCTGGGGAGTCGCTATCCTGGACAAGACCCCAGTGTCAGAAACAGGCTGACAATATTGCCAATTTTAATTGGTTTTATGAACAGTGACTGAGAATGGGAACCGAGAGTAGCTCAGGAACCCAGAACAACAAGGCAGATGAAGCAGCACGCGCGACGCTGGCTGCTCCCCCGACAAGCATGTCAGCAAAGGAGGACCCGGTGCCAGGCACCGGAACAGTTTATACAGTCTTTTGACCTGCTCAAGATCGGTCAGTCGCTTTTGATCTGCGCTGTCCTTGGCTCGTTTAGGGCTGCATTCCTGGCCAATCATTTTCCCGACAGGCAATTTCTGCTCTTATAGTCCAATCCATATCCTCTCTGGTGCGGTTAGCGATGATGTAATGTCCGTCTCGGAACTTTCCAGATACTCCAGCCCACTGACCGGTCCCATGCCCCATCCAATGCTGATATACATAAGTGCCACTCCAAATGCAAACCAATTCTTAACACTGAACTTCAGTTAACAATCAACTATACCTGAACCCTCTAACCCAAAACAGCCTACTAATTAATTAACTCCTTAACCTTTTTAATTAGCAGAGATCAAACCACTTATAATAGGTATAAAAGACAGGACCACCATTTTGTGGGTGAGCCTCTGGCACCCAGCCACACTTCCAGCACTGTCCCCTTTAGCTTTGCCATTTTTATTGAGTTCTCAATAAATTTTAATAACTCCTTTCCATATCGGATTTGGGTCATTTATAACAATTTGGGGACTTGTCTGGGATACACATACCAGTTCTGTGGGTCCCAGGGCTGCACTCATTGGGAAGGCCAGCCCCGCTGATTTCGGTGGTCCACCTAGCGCCTCCAGTAGATCCTTAGACCCAAGCTGGATTACCAGGAACGAGGAGAACTCGCAAAGCAAAAGTAAAAATTCCCCTGTTCATTTGGTTTTTTGCGGCAGTTATTTATAATTTCTTTGCATGAAGACCCTGCCCACACAGGCGGAGGGGACTTGGCCAGTGGTGGAGTTGGGTGGGAGAACCCTGAAGAGCTCTGGGGGAATCGAGGATGAAACGTCCTGCAGAGTTACAGACTGGATAACAGCGTGGTGAGGCGGAGAGAGAAAGGTAGCAGGGAGCTGCTGGAGTGGGACGTGAAGAGACTGGCAAGTGGCAGAGACGCAAAGTGAGAGGGGTAGCAGGGGAACTGCTAAGTGGCAGAGATGTGAGGTGAAAGAAAAGCGGCGGGAGACGTGAGAAATAGGATAGCTGGTGACGCAGAAAGAGACGGTAGCAGGATTCTGCTGGGGCAAGATGCAACTGTGAAAGAGGCAAGGCGAGATGCAGAGGGACGGACAGGGTGGCGGTGAGGATGCGAAGAGAGGGCAGCAGAAAACTTCTAGATGGTGGGAAGCAAAGGAAAGGTAGCAGAAAGCCTCAAGAAGGCCCTGAAGGGGGGCTTAGCTGTTGGGAGGGAAGGCACTTGTAGTGGAGAAGGAGCCTGAAAACGAGGAGGTGGAAACCAGAAGTGTATAGCAAAGGGGGAAGGATTTGGTTGTTGCATACGGGGGCAGAGAAGGAAGAGGGAATGGAGGATAACTCCAAGATTGTAACGTGGGACAGAGGAAGAGCATAGAAAAGCCTAAGAAGGAAAGTAAAAAGGTACCTATGGATATACCCCTAGAAGCCCTGGAAACAGCAATTACCCCAGGTGCACCGGTGTGGGAGACAGAGGAGTAGAAACTCCTGCAGTTAGAGGAGGCTTTGATTTGCAACCCTGGAAGAGACTAGGTCTGGCTTAATTGACAGAGATTTACAGATCTTAGGCAAAAGCATTACAAGCCTGTGTTCCTATAGTTATAAGTAAAAATGTACACTGGGTATTCTGGTGGAGAGTTTTAACTAGAATAGTGTGATTTCATATAGTTTGAGTTTAGAATGTAGATGGTATAATAGAGACATCTGTGTGTATGTGACATGAGAAGTTATTGGTCAAGACAGAGCTGCATTGCAGCGAGAAGTGCCACAGATGATAGGTCATAAATCCAAAGCAAAGTGTCGTTTTAAGTGCCTATTGGATTAGAATGTTAGAAATTACAATGTAACTCTAAATCTTGTGACTATTCACCATTATTCGGAGGTATTGTAAAATCTCACGCCTTGACTGATGCATTTTGTTATTTTAAACAATAGATCCAATTATTCACATGGTCCCATCCCTGAAAGTTATTTCCTCCGACGAGTGAAACGTGAGAAATTCTACACACCGGTACCTCTGGGAACCCCAGGAACCCCAATTACCCCAGATGTACCCATACCTTTGAAAGCTCCTGCGCCCCTGATTACCCCAGGTGCCCTGGTACCTCTAGAAACTCCAGCACCCCCGATTGACCCGGGTGCACTGGTACCTCTAGAAACACCAGTGCCTCCGGAGAGGAGGATACCCTCAGATGGACCTAGCCAGAATACTAGGAGTAAAGCAATATCCAGGGGCAAGGAGAACTCTAGAGATGGGAGTCACAGGCTCCAAGTGTGTCCCCTCAGAGAAGTACTGATGGAAGGAATGCAAGGAGGGGTAGGGTTTGTAAACATCTGTCTTAACTCCTCTGAAGTGAGAGCCTTCAAAAAGGAGTTGAAAGGATTACTGGATGAGCCTCTTGCTTTGTCTGAACAGGTGGATCACCTTTAAGGACCAACCACTTATTCTTGGGACAAGATGCAGTCCATCCTAGGCATGTTGTTCACTCAAGAGGAAAAGCACGTTATGAGGATGACAGGTATGAGAATTTGGGAAAAGGAACACCGGAACGGACAAAAAAGTGGGGAGGAGAAAATGCCCATTCCCCCTGGCATCACAACACCAAAGAGGGAAGGCCAAACATGGAGGACTATAGGGCTTGATAATTAGAGGAATAAAGGAGGCTGCTCCATGAAACCAGAACGTCAATAAAGTTGTTGATGAACAGCAAGGGAAAGAGGAAACCCCCACAGAATGGTTAGAAAGACTCAGGAGAAACATGAGGCAATATTCTGGCATAGATGCAGAGACAGAGGCTAGCCAGGTATTATTAAAAATCAACTTTGTCATGCATGCCTGGCCAGATATCCGGAGAAGGATGCATAAGCTTGAGGATTGGCAGGAATGAGAATTAAATGAACTATTGAGGAAGGCCCAGAAAGTCTATGTTGGAAGGGAGGAGGAGAAAATAAAGACAAAAGCTAAAGTTATGGTGGCAACTGAGAGAGAAGGGAATTGACCTACGAGAAGTGGAACTCTTTGACAGGATAGGGGGTGGCAACAACAGATGCTCGCTGGAAGAGATGGTCTGAAGATCCCTCATCTGCCTCACGATCATCGCCAAAGACAGAGACTGAACACAGGAGTCCTGGCCTGGCTGAGGTGGGGTGTCTGCCAAGTGTTGCCTGCGGGTGTGCCCGCTGGGAACTGGTACGCATTCCTGAGGAAAATTAGTGCAGGTCGCAATGGACTGCGCCGTTCTTGCTGCCCAGGCGGGAAGGACCGCGCTGAAGCGAAAAGGAATGACCTGTCCTGTACACCTGTCCTGTACGCCTGTCCTGTACCTGTTTCCCAAAGCAACGGGCCCCATAACAACGGCTGCAGATTTCCCCACCTCTTGGCCAGTTGCCCCTCGCTTCTGAAAAGGACTATAAAGGGACTTTCTGAAATAACTGAGCCCGAGATCTCCCCACAGAAAGAAGACGAATCTATTGGCGGAAGACCACGAGGCCTTCGTCTCATCCGTTGGTAGCTACTGCCCCCCCTTTTTCTTCCTCTCTACTTTGTTTTTCTTTATATCTCTCTCTCTCTTGTTTTTCTTTATCTCTCTCCTCTATTGCATTACTGTGTTGTGGGCACTTAATAAAGGTGCACTGTTTTGATTAAAACTGAAATCCCTTGTGTCCTTTTACACTCTGAGATCGATAAATGAACCATCACAAGCCCCGCTTGCATTAGCGGATCGTGACACTCGGGAATGGTAACAAGCTGGATGAAGTGAGAACAACCACTAAAACCAAGGTCCCATATGTTTTTATTGTAAAGGGAAGGGACATCTAAGGAGGAATTGTTCTCAAAGGAGTAAAGATCTGGAGGTTTTTGAAGAAGTACAAAAAGGGAAAACAAAAGATCAGGAGTGTCAGGGACTCTATCTCTTGGGAACAAAATAGCATCGTGAGCCCCTGAGAAGCTTAAAATTAGGTCCTCAGGGAGAAGAATTTGAGTTTTTGGTGGACACAGGAACTGAGAGAACATGTGTCTATAAGATCCCAAAAGGATGTGAGAAGAGCCAGGAATCTTTACAAGTAGTGGGGGTGAAAGGGGAAGGATTTCAAGCGTCTATTGTTAAACAAGTAATCTTTAAGGGAAATCACAAAACAGGAAAGGGGGACATATTACTAGTACCAGGGGCAGGATGTAATCTTCTTGGGAGGGATTTGCAAATACAATTAGGAACTGGGGTACTGCCCAAAGAAGGGGAAATAGTAGTTAAATTGATCAAACTAAAAGAGGATGGTGAAAAACGGACAAATCCAATTGTATGGGCAGGACCAGAGAATCAGAGTGAATTTGACATGATGTCCATTATGATTAAAAAAACTGATAAAAGCCGCCCAATCCAAGTTCCTATTCCTCGGAATAGTACCCTATTTCCTCGGAAGGGTGTAAGGGATTACAACCCATTATTAATTCTCTGGTCAAAACCAGAACCCTCGAGCCATATATGTCCCCACATAATAACACTCCCATTCTACCTGTTAAGAAATCAGATGGTACCTATAGACTGGTACAAGATTTAAGGGAAGTAAATAAGAGAACTCTTGACCGCTATCCTGTAGTCCCTAATCCATACACCCTTTTAGGTAAGATACCACCCTCGCATCAATGGTTCAGTGTAATAGATCTCAAAGACACCTTTTGGGCTTGTGCCTTAGTTGAGGAAAGTCGAGACATCTTTGCTTTCGAGTGGGAGGATCCTAATACAGGAAGAAAACAACAGCTTAGGTGGACAAGACTACCCCAAGGGTGTAAAGAATCCCTGAATTTGTTTGGGCAGGCCTTGGAGGACACCCTACGATCCTTTGTCCTAAATCCCAACATTAAACTCATACAATATGTAGATGATTTGTTACTCTCTGGGACAGAAGAAAGAGAAGTTAAGAAGGCCACAATAGACCTCCTAAATTTTCTAGGAGCTCAGGGATTGAGAGTGTCAAAGAAAAAACTCCAATTTGTGGAAGAGGAACTCCAATATTTAGGTCACATAATTAGCAGAAGCAGCTGACGGTTACATCCAGAACGAATTACAGGGATAGTTATTAAACCAAAACCAAAGAAAGAACTAAGGCAGATTTTTGGACTGTTAGGATATTGCTGGCTATGGATTGAAGGATACACCCAGGCTGTTAAATGGTTCTATGAGAAATTAACTGAAGAGGAAGTAATCTGGACTAAGGAGGATGAAGGCAGGTTTGAGAAATTAAAACAAAAATTGATAACTGCCCCAGCCCTCAGTCTCCCTGCTCTAAAAAAAGCCTTTTCTCTATTTGTGAACATAGACAATGGGGTGGCCCATGGGGTCCTAACTCAAGACTGGGGAGGATCTAAAAAACCAGTTGCGTACCTATCCAAGCTGTTAGATCCCGTTCGTAGGGCGTGGCCCACATGCATTCAAGCTGTAGCCACCACTTCACTGTTAGTGGAGGAGAGCAGGAAATTAACCTTTGGGGGAAAGTTAAACGTATACACTCCTCATTCAGGAACATTTTAAATCAAAAGGCTGAAAAATGGCTCACAGCCTCTTGGATACTCAAGTACGAGGCCATCCTAACAGGCTGGAATGATCTGGAATGGATCACAAACAAATATTTGAACCCAGCTCAATTCTTATATGGGGAGCTGGTTGGAGCTTATGTCTGCCTAGACATAATTGATTATCAAACCAAAGTGAGGGAGGACTTAACTGACTAACCACTCCAAGGAGGGAAGATTCTGTATATAGATGGCTTCTCAAGATGCATATAAGGGTGGTGGAGTGAAAGCTCCTCTGGACTCAGGCCCAGAGGGAAGCCAAAGCACAGGGGTTGAATTAAAACCTTTGGACAAGCTGAGATACATGAAGCCACACCAAAATGAAATAGAAATATAGATCTTTTTAACTTTTAGTAGAAATATATGCTAAGTGCCTTAAACATTGAAAAGCTGTAGCACAGACCTTAAACACAGTTCTTGCTGCAGCAGTGTTACCTATTCACAGAATTCTTCACTTTAAACAAAATATAGGTAGAATCATACTGTTTACATTTTTTAGATAGAGTGTTCACATAAATAATAAGAACTGATAGAAACTATAGACGCAAATCTGTGTAATACCTATGTAACACCTGTGGAAGACTTATGATTGTTAGAATTAGACCAGGATAGGTTAAGAAAAGGAAAACTAGAATTGTGTGTTAATCATATTGGTCAGTTAACAAATATAATCCACAATTCTGTAAGAAAAAATATAGAGCACATAGAGCACATAGAGCATATAGAAGAAGAAGAAGTTGTTTTCTGCCTGCTGTTTGCTGTTGCTGCTTGGCTTTATCATGAAGCCCCTTTGAACTCTGCCTTCAAGAAAGCTATGAGACTATGAAATAAAGAACTTAGCAGAACAGCAGCCTCCTCTGCTCTCTTACCCTGGTCTGAGAAGGAAGGGTACCCCGTCAAAAGCTCAACACAAGGGCGACAGAAATCAGGGGATGCCATCATAAATGGACAAAAGATGATAGTAGCTGAAAAAGGAGAATTGCCCCCAAATTGGTCAGCCCAGGCTTGTGAATTATGTGCTTTAGTCCGGGCTTTAAAGTTAATAGGCCGTGGAAGAGGAACAATCTACACTGACTCAAAATATGCCTCCAGCATGGTGCATCCCTTTGGAAAGACATGGGAAGAGAGAGGGTTACTAAACTCAGAAGGGAAGGGACTGATTCATGAAGGACTGATTTTGGAGGTCTTAGAAGCCCTGAGATCAGCAGAGGATATAGCTGTTGTTCATATTAAAGGTCACCAAAGGGGAATGGCTCCAGAGATTAGAGGAAATACTCTTGCTGACAGAGAAGAAAAGGATGCTGCAGAGAATGGGAAGGAGAAAGTAATGATAGTCCTAACTTCCAAAGATAAAGAGTCAGAAGCTCCAAGGTTTAGTAAGCAAGAAGAGGAGAGGTTGAAGGAAATAGGAACAGAAATAGATGATGCAGGTAATTGGAAACTCCCAGATGAAAGGCAACTGTTAAACAGACCCCTCACCAAAGAAATATTAGAAAGAACACATCAAAAGACCCATTGGGGCAGTCAGGCCCTTTGTGATGAAGTTTTGAAAAGTTATGGGTGTATAGGTGTTTTTGGAATTGCAAAAGAAGTAACCAAAAGATGTGTGATTTGTCAGAAGATGAACAAAAAGGTAATGAGAAGAACAACTTTAGGTGCCTAGGACCTGGCCCTAAGACCCTTTCAAAATATACAAGTGGATTTTACTGAACTTCCCCAAATCCAGCGCTGGAGATATTTACTGGTAGTGGTGGACCATTTAACCGATTGGGTAGAGGCTATACCTGCTGTGAGAGCAACAGCCAACACCGTCTCTAAAATGTTGTTGGAACAAATTATTCCCCGATATGGGATGGTTAACCGAATTGATTCAGACGGTGGAACACGCTTTGTCTCTAAAGTGTTACAACAATTAGTCCAAGCACTGGGGATAAAATGGGAGCTACATACACCGTGGCACCCGCAAAGTTCCGGACAGGTCAAGAGGATGAATCAAACTCTTAAAAGGGCATTGACCAAATTGATGATTGAGACTCAGATGTCTTGGATAAAATGCTTACCCCTTGCGTTACTAAGGGTTAGAACGCAACCACGATCTGACCCAGGGGTATCTCCCTACAAAATGATCTTTGGGTTACCTTTTTTAGCCACAGCTCACAGAGCCGCAACTGGTGAGGAAGGGGAGGCAAACATCACAAAATATATTAAAACCATAGCCTGAAATTTGGAACATTGAAGAAAACGAGGGATGATTCCCCAAACTGCCCTTCTAGATTTAAAATACATCACCTCGAGCCTGGGGACTGGGTGTTAATTAAATCTTGGAATGAACCACCATTAATACCACAATGGGAAGGCCCCTTTTAGGTGCTGGTAACAACTGAGACAGCCGTCAGAACTGCTGAGCGAGGCTGGACCCATGTCAACAGAGTTAAAGGACCTGTCAACGAACCCTGCCAGTGGACTGTAACATCAGCAGCAGGACAGTTGAGGATGCCCCTAAAGCGGGTGGCAAGTAGACCGGTGGTTTGGGATACCTAAGGGACAAAAACTGTATAAACTCTGACATCGTCCCAGGGATGGTTTAATCCGTCCACAAACAGCGGGGGAAGGTTTGGGGTATAGCAATCACTGTCTTTGTATGTGTGTAAGATGCAAAAAGAGGAAAGGCCCACCTGGTCCTTTTAAAATCTATGGGGTTCTTGCTAGCTACGTACCCTGTTTGAAGTATCTGAACCCCAGAACTGTGATTGTCGTTTTATGTTGTGGATTCAAACTATTGCTGCCAGAGAATCAAGAATTAACCAAAATCGAATAGGAAGAGAACATCAAAGAGAATCAAACCCCGTATTTCCAAATGCCAGCAGGAACTCCGTATGATGTGGATGTGAGCCTACAAGGCCAGAGGGCAAGACCAGCTGGATATCTGTACTCTCCACGTAAGGAGCCAGCTATGGGAGGCAACCCCATAGGCTGTGGCTGTGGGATTAGGAGTCCTACTGGACCTCTGGTGCTTATTCCACTTCTTATTTGGAGATGCAAGGAGACTCCTGCTGGAAGGGTTATCAAGATCTATTTTATGGAAGTACCTGGGATTCTTATCTGGTAACCCATACTCACATGAAAAGGTGCTTGTTATTCATCTTAAACAGCGATAACTTATTTGGGCAAGCTTGGTGAAAAAAAACGATTAAGACCAAAGGTATGAACTAATGACACAGATAAAGAATCTAACATACAGCTCAAGCCAAATAATGGTTTCAAAGAATACGAGGGGGGATTGCTATAAATGACTTATTGAGAGGTGGCTTTTGCCGTATGTTGTATGAATTATGGGTCATCTTATGAGTTATATTATGAGTTGTGATGCTGAATATTATGATATTTTCCCAGGGAAAATATCAAGGTGATAGGATATGTTGAAATGTTTAGTGTTGCTGGGGTGGTCTTGTTGTGGAGGTTGGTTTTGCAGGGCTGTATATCTGTATGTTGTAATAGCAGTTCTGGGGTTTGCAAAGGGCTGCGCTGTTGCCAGCCAGACTTCGAAGGCACCACCATAAAAGGACTAGGACTCCAACCAGTGAGGACCCTGAAGGCCACAGCAACAGAAAAGCACAGGCTCCCAAATGACTGACCAGGGGGCGAGACTATGCAAAGCTGTGAATAAATATGCATCAGGCTGATGCAATCACAAGGGTATAAAAGGCAGGACTACCATGTTGTGGGTGAGCTTCTGGCACCCAGCTACGCTCCCAGTGCTGTCCCCTTTTGCTCTGCCATTTTTATTGAGTTCTCAATAAATTTTAATAACTCATTTCCATATTGGATCTGGGTTCTTTGTAACAGGGCAGCAGAGCCAAAAGGCAGGCTGGGGCAGGTCCAGGGAGGGAGCGAGTGAGCCAGCGAACAAATAGCAGCGAGCAGCAGCGAGCCCTAAAGCTCATGATAGAGCCTATAGAAGTTAGAGTTATATAAAGTTAGAGTTTATATCCCCTGTCCCCTGCCAAAGTCTGCTCGCTGACAGGGGAGCATTGTCCACTCCAAGTTTTCTCTGCCATCCATTGGTGGAGACCTTTCACCATCTGACTTGAGAAGCCTCTCTGGCGTGTACAGTGTCACCTACTGACTGCCTGTCCCATGTGAGGTGTTGACAGGCAGAGTTTCCCCAGAGACAAGGCTTCCCCCATCTCCTGGCTGCCTCCTGCAAGCGGCACACGTGCACTTCCTCCCTCAGCATGCCTCTGACAGCCAGGGTTGAGACAAAACAGAATTAGCTGAATCAAAGCTAAATCACAATGTCTTAGTTCCATGGATACAAACTAGCAGGTGAAATTGCTGGGTGTGCATGTGTTAGAGAAGTGATTCCCCATGCACCCAGTGCCAAAATCAAGTAATGCTTCCTTTCGAACGCTGAGCTGGCAGAGGGGATGGAGCCCTGCTTGGTAACCTCTCATTTTGGCCATTTTTACTGAACAGTAAAGAAAAATCAAAATGAAACCATTTCCATTAAGTTGTTTTCTGACACTTTACCGTGCTGTAAATCTAGTCCCTCCGGATGGGAGAGAATTTACCGAAAGTCCTTGCAAGGAGTTTGAGAGATAAACCGAGATGTCTCCTTTAGTTTCAGTGCTTCCAGATAGTTGTTTATTAAGTCTTATCAGAGGAACAGAGCCACTAGGGTGACCCAGGTACAGCACAGAAAGAAGAAAAGTAGGAGTGAGTCCAATCATCAAGATTTACACAGCTTTTTAAAGATATTTTAACCAATAGTTACTAAAAAGGTACATGATTTTCACTTTCCTACCAATGATTCAGAAACACGACTAGGAACTGCAGAATTTTCTATCCAATCAATCCAAACTACTTTTACTGCAGAACATGGAGTAGTAGAAGAAGGAGAAGAAGGTTTAGAGAACAACAACAATCCTCCATTTTGATATTTTTTACTCTTTTCTATGTACTACAAAGAGAAGCCCAAAACCTCTAAATTTTTCACCCTGTGACAATCTTACATAGAAGTCTATCAGCTAATTCATACCACTGTATTTTCTAGCTGTTGTCTGACTGTTGGTAATTTTTTCCAAGGTTTGAAGCTAAAGCACTGTTGTTCAGGGGGGTAAGAACCCTTCAAAACAGGCAGAGAAATCCTCTCAGCAACCTGGGTTCCTACAGTTTTCCTCTAGCTGACCTGTTCTGGGGGCCAAAGCTCTGTGCCCCAGGTGGCCTGGGTGTGTGCAGAGAAATGCAGCCCCCACAAAGCCCTTGGTTTTCCCACAAGTCATCATCACTCCTTCCCAGGTGCGCCCAGCTCTGGCAGGAGAGAGAGAGCCCACGGCGCAGTGGGCACCGTGCCCTCCCAGCCGGGGCTCTCTGGCACAGAGCAGCAGCAGCGCCAGCACCTTTCAACCCGCTCCTGGCCTTGGCTTCAGCCGGGAGCCAGAAGCCTCTGGAAATCAGCACTGCCAGTTGCATTCCCAGCTTGGAGCAGCTCCTGCGGGTGAGCAAATCCTGCCCGTTCGACTGCTTCCATAGAGGACGAAAGGCAGAGGCAGAGATGTACCTACAGAGGGGACCAGGGCGTGTCCAATAAAAGTGCAAATGTGTGGGGAGATTTGTTAGGAATTATTACAGCTGTCATGCAATTAGTGCCTTCTCTCCTGGATCTGTGCAATGCTTTGGGCCATTTTCTTGGTCTAGTTTCCTTTGCTTTGGTCCCATCTCAGTGTTCACTTGGGGTACAGGCTGCAGGTGCTTGGGGCACTCTTTGAGTTACTCTTGGAGCCCTTGAACAACAGGGTTTGGCCCACGAGGGGACTTTGTGCTGCTTTGTGACAGAGGAGAACTTCCCAGGCTATTGTGTTTGCTGCAGGGAAGCTTGGGTTGCTTTGCATCAATCCCCAGACCAACGCAGAGCAGCTGCTTTGTGATGTCAGGGCATGGTTGCCACGTTGTGGTGCTGTCATCAGAAGGTTGCCTTGGTGCACAGAAGGTCTCAGTGTCAGAGCAGCTCTTGGGCTTGCTCAGAGCAGGAGCATCCTCCTGGTTGAGGCCTTGTCAGGGGGCAGCTGCACTCTGACAGGAGCCTTGTTTTTTCTTGTGTTAGAGCACAGTCTGCAAACTTGCACAGCAGTGCTAAAATCATGGAGGCATTTGCTGCTGCAGTTTGCACTGTGTATGGCATTGGTTATTCTGCCTATTACCTGACTAACCTGACACGTGAGTAGAGGTTTTCCCTGGGTGTAACCCAACCTGGCTTGTGTAGGCCTTCCTGCTCTTTCTTAGTAACTGAGTTGATTTTGAAACAAAAAGACCATTAGGATGCCACTGCTTTGGTAAAGCTCCTGTCAACACGTTCAGCTCAAAAGAGGGTGTCTGTAGCCAGGGAGGTGCGGGCAGCATTTGCAAGGGAACGTGCAGGGGTTCCCTTCCCTCCACGGGAGAGTCTGTGGCAGCCGAGTCTGTCATTTCCTCAGGGGGCTGGGTGAAGCAGGACAACTTTGAAAAGGCAGCCTGGGAGGTGTTCTCAGAAGGCCTTCAAAGAACTCTGCAGTTGTGCCTGGAATTCAGGGAAAGCTTCTTTTTTTCTAAATTTTGTCATTAAAAAGATTTGACTGTCTAACTCGACCCTTTAATGAGTGCTAAAATAGTGATTCTTTTTGCAATGAAGTGCAAACTCCCAAACAGTGAGTGTCTGCTCTTGAACCCCAGAGCTGCTCGTGGGCTGTTTCACAGTAGAACTATGACACCTCAGGGGGGTTTGGGGGAAGGTTTCCTGGGCAAAAGGTTTTCAGTAACTTAATGAGAATTAGTGCATGCAACTTATTTTTTAAAAATAAGAACCTGAAGGAGAGGATAAAAAAGGCAGCTTTAGCTGTTGGTCAGAAGAGAAATATTGGGTGTTAAAGAACATTTTGCATTTTCGTGATCAAGTTTGTATTCATTTACTGGCAAAAGAGGCCAAAGCCTAGGCACAACCAAGAATATTGTCCTGCTCTCTTGCTGGATGTGTGGAAGAACTGTGTCTGCTGGAGGGCTGTTGTGAAAAGAAAACCCTCTCTGTTTGGGTGGACTTGTTCTGCGGGATTAACCAGCACAGGCAGTTTTTTCACAGCATCTGGTTCATTTTCCCTTCCCACTGCAGGTCACTTGATCCATGTATTCGTCAGTCCTGACCCTGAGGTGAGTGAAAGGAACCTTTGATGTTCCTGGTGTTTAAGAACTGTGGAGCAAGCTGTGAGCTTGGCCTGTGGCAGTAGAGTAAGGAGGCTGAGCTGGGTGGGCAGAAAGAAAATCCATGTTCATGTCTGCAGCAGCAATAGCAAAGGCATTGCTGTGTAATAGCTGCTTTTGCATTTCAGAGCTGTCGCAGAACTAAAAGCCCAGCTTTGCAGAGAGAACGTTGCTTGCTGAGAGTAGCCAGGCTGCAATATCTAATTCAGAGCAATATGCAGTACTGTTGAATTAGCCCATTTTACTTTAGTTGGAGGCACTTGGAATCCCATTGCTATGCAAGGTTATGATTTCTCCTTAGTAGAGCTGGTTGTAGAGCTGAATAGAGATAAGGTTAGAAATGACAGGTAACTTCCTGTCCCTCACACTCCTGCCTGTCCACAGAGCCCAGAACCAACCTCAGGCTCTCCTCTGGCTCCCTCTGCTCCTGGAGAAGAGGCCAAATGGGTGAAAAATGTCCGGAAATCTCCAGCTGGCATCAGACGTGAACCTGAACGTCCTGAGCCGGTAAGTGCCAGTTGTGGTTGGGGCTGTCTTTAGAGGAAATCAGAGCTGCAAGTTTCTGAGAGGCCAGCACTTGCTGGTGGTGGCCGAGGATGCTGAGTGCTGGAGTCCTGGCAGGACCTAGCGATTCCCCCCAGCCAGTGAGAGCTGGAACACGGCCTTTGAGCTGTCATGTTTAGGCCCCAGCTTGCTGGGATTCCAAGAGGGGCAAACGTGAATCATGAAGGCTCCCCTGTCGCCAGAGGAGGGAGCGCTCCAAAGACACCGCTCTCAGCCTTGCCAGACACGTGGGGGACACGGTGGCCTGGAGAGCCGTGTCCCACTGCACAGGCTGGCCAAGTAGCTGCTGGCACAAAAGCTGTTGATGTGAGCACACAAGTGCTTTGGGGTGGTTTGTCCACATGAGCTTCTTGGGTGGGCCGAGCTGGGAGTATTTCAGAGACACACTGGGGACGGGGAGGTGCTGCTTGAAGTCAGGGACTTTGGTGCCTTGGTTGCCAGGTTGTTCTTTGGCCTCATCAGGCAGAGCAGTGAGGAGCAGAGCTGACAGGGGCTCTGAGTGTGCCTGTGTTTTTGCTTTTGATAAGCTACAAAGAGATGGTTGTATGATAGAAACAAATTTGCTTCTCTTTTGTCTAGCAGGACAGGTGTAAAATCCTACCACATCCAGAGAGCGAGGCGTGGAAATGACTTGAAGGAGCAAGTCAAGTAAAGTAAATTCGGTGCTGGAAGAGTGAAGTTCTGTCACTCTAAATCAGCGTGATGCCTGGAGGGTTTTATACCAGGTTTGCACCTAAGCTGATGCTAAAGAAGTACATAAGGTCCAACATAGACCTAAGGTTTGCACAGCAGAGTTTAGGCTGACAGCTAAGGGAGCATACATTCAATGGTCTTTCCAACCCAAAAGGCTAATGAGAAATGTTGGTATTTCTGCTCTCCTTCATTGTTTACACTATAGAAACATATTTTCTGAGATTTTGCAATTGCAGCTAAAAATCATGGCCAGGTTAAGTTATGTAAGTAGTTGTTGTGCCTTTAGAATTGCGCAGGTCAATATCAGTGTAGCTGCTTCTGGTCATACAAAAAGCTCTTTCAAGATACATCTTAAAGAGAAATGGGTTTTTCCTTTTCATTCTTAAGTGCAAAGCCTTCTCCAGGACGTACAGCAAACAGGTTATCTAGATTGCCTTTTCACAGTGACAGAACACTCCCCCTTTAATCTGCCTGGATTGCACAATTCTCATCTGTATTAAGGAATTTCATTTAGTCTCTGCTGTAAGTAAGTGATTTCTGTGCAAGAGGGTTGATCAAGAATAAACCCAAATTAACAAGAGTGGTATTTGTTAGGGCTACCATTGCTCATCACACACTTTGAACAAGCCATACCATCAAGCCCAAAGCTAATATGGCTCCTTGTTAAATATTTCTGATGGATTGCACATCCTTGTGTGAAGAGGGAATTGGGATTTAAAGCCAGTATTTATGCATATATAAGCATTGTGCATGAACATTGCATGTTCAGAATGAAAACCAAATATCACCTGTACAGGGTAAACACTGCAATAACACAAACACGCTTCTCCCATCAGGTTCACAGGCAGTTTAACCAATTCTGTGCTTGCACATAGCCTGTTCTGGCATCTGGTGTCATTCTGAACCGGGGAAAGTCACACATAGATACTGTAGGACCATGAAAATCTCTCCAAATACAAACCAGTCTCCAGGTGACACAAGTGACTACAGCAACCTCCAATAACGTAGCAGGGAACCCAGATTTGTTGTGTTCTCTTTGTCATTATGGGTTTATAATTCACAGACTCAGAGAAGGGCTTGAGTTGGAAGGGACCTTAAAGACACTCTAGATCCAGCCCCTCTGCCATGGGCAGGGACACATTCCACTAGCCCAGGTGGCTCAGACCACATCCAAGCTTTGGCAAATACCCAAGGACACCTTTTCTGTTTTTCAAGGTCAGATTTCCATGCTCCTATTCACAGATGGCTCCAGTCTCATGCAGAGGATTGCTGGGTTGGTCACTCTCATCTCCACAACCCAGCAATGGTCCTATTTTGGATGGCTCTCACTGCTCCCAAGGCCCCAGGGACCAGCTACTGCCTTTGTTCCTTCCGCTTTCCTTTCCAGGATCAGTGATTTACCGCTACTTCCTCCACGTCTGAGACAACTGGAAGAGATAAGGCACTGCGGATGCAGCTTCTGACAGAGAGCTGATAACACTCAGCTGAGTATTTTATTCTCCTGCCACTACGCTGTCAGGCTGCCTACACAGAGTTCCTCCTGCTTGGAAAGGGGCTGGTGTGAGCAGCAGGAATTGATGCTGGCTGGAACACTTCAAAGAACTGGACAAAAGCAGCCTTCTCTGGAAGGCCACCAGCTGCCCTTTGCCAGCAGCACAAGGTGTGAAGGCCCCTTTGAAGGCCATCCCTGCACAAGGACAGCCTGGCCTTCCAGTACCTCCGCCAGTACCCAGAACACCTTTCAGGCTTTGGGGCCGGCCCTGTCCCTCGCTCTGGAGAAGCAGGTTGCTGTTAGAGCTCACATATCCACAGTTTCTGGCTGGATTACCACGTTTTACCACAGACAGCCCTTCCGACAACAGTACACAGAGGCTCAATCTGCAATACAAGGGCATTTTTTTCCAACTTCTCCCTTGGACCAGTGTGCAGCAAGCACACCTGGGCCTCATTCAACTCTCTGTGTGGGCCAGGTGTCAGCTTCTGTTGGGAATTTAAAGCTTTTACCCTACTTTCCACAGCAAATCATGAAGCAAACTCAGCTGCACCAAAGCCCAAATTTCACTTTAAAAATTACAATTTTCATTTTCCTCTATTCAAGCCATGAAGAAAACAAACTTTACTTGAGTGAGCTGGAGGCACAGCGTCCTCCCAGATCATTCACGAGCAGAACAATACTCCAGGGGAAGACTGGCAAAGCCAGAGTTTCCTGATACTTAGGAAGCTTTGCAAAACCTTCCCACCTGTGGTGGTACTGCACCCTGCTGAATTCCTGGAGCCCTCACTCACCTCAGGTAGAGTTTGGACAGGAAGGGGCAGGAGGAGGGAAGACTTTGCAAACCCTGTCACGAGGCCAGGGCTGTTTTCATTTATGGTGACACGTTGCAGTACATAATCTTTTATTTAATGGGAGGGAGGGAGGTGCTGAAGGGCAAAAATTCTCAAGTAACAAGGACATCTTCCACTTAAACAGCAAGGTAAATGAAGGGGAAAGTGCAATCCTATCTTTCCTGGAAGGGATTTTATACACATTATTGTTGCTGAATACATGCCTAGACAGTGGTGATTTAGGGCATCTAATCAAGCTCCCACAGTATCACCACATCTGTTTTGCCACATTTTCTTTCTTGTTTTCATTGTGCACGATTTCTCCTCCCCGGCTGGCTCCTGGCTGCAGTTCTACGCTCAGGGGAGCCCCGCTTTCTCAGCAGGCCTCTGCAGCGAGTCTGTAGCCAACGTGTGGCTCTGCTGCCAGCCCAAATGTGCCGTTCCCTTGCCCAGCCTGGCTGCAGCTGGGGGATCTGCTGGGCACGGCTGGGGATTTTCATGGCCAAAATCCTCCAGCGTCCTCACGTCTACATCTGCCCCTTGCTTTGGAGAGCACAAATCACAGGACACTCATCTCAGTTGACAAATGTCATTTATTACAAATTGCTACACCCGCGCTGACAATATATAACTATACAGATCTAACTTCAAGTTCAAAAAAGTAATTTATTAGACTTCTACAACAATGCAATGTAAAACTATACAAATACCCACTTCCGTTAACAAAAATTAATTTATTGCCAACCTCTACAACAACTCACTATACACAAAGATCAACTGAAGGTTAACAACTTAATTTATTGCATACTACTACAACCGTACAGCCCATATATCAGTACAAAAATATCACTATCCTTCTCTAAATAGCCCTATGCCAAGAACTCAATAAACAGCATTCTACAACTGTACAACTTCACACATATTTAAATAGAAATAAAGACATTTATAACCACCACAATATACAGATATAGATGAAATATTAGGTATTACATACTATATCTATAAATACATACATACAACAAACCTATCTCTAGGCAACCATACCAATCTCCATGTCCATACAACTGAATCAATACCAATATATAGCTGTACATCTCAACACATATGTAAATATAGTTATACATAGAAATAGATCAATATACATATAAAAATATAAAAATAGACATATATACCTAACCAAATACCACTATACCTATTTAAGTAGCCATATGCCTAGAACTACATCAATAGAAATAGATACCTAGAAATCAGCATACATAGGAAACAGAACTTAACACAGACATAACAACATACATATATACTTAGATAGATAGATACACATATATATAATTACAAACATATATGTATATATATATGTACAGCATACATCCATAAATATAACAACATACATATAGAAATATACCTATACAAATAGCAACCTACATATAAATATCCATGTAATTATCACTATCTTATGAGCAAGTCCATACATCTTTAAACAGAAATACAAGCAGAGGGATTCCAGCCGCCCCATTTTCAAAGCCTCTCCCTCGGTCTCTTCCTCCCGTGCAGAGCAGCTCTCCTGGACGGGGACAGCAGATGGGACACCTGGGAAGCAAAGGGAACACGGAGTCAGGATCGGGACGTTTCCCTTGGCAGCAGCTGCACTTCCATCAGAGAAGAGAAATCTCAAAGCCTCCCCAGGAGGCTTAGAAAGAAAAACCAGGCCCAGCGGGCCGGGCTGTGGCGAGCGCAGCCCCGGCGGGACCGTCCCGCAGCCCCCGGCAGCGCGGCACAGCCGGCACCGCTCCCGGGCCCTGCCGGCGCAGCTGCCTTGCCCAAGGACAGCCCCTGTGCCGCCCGGGGCAGCCGCGCTGAGCGGCCCCAGCACGGGCAGGGCCCGCTCCTGCCCAGCCGGCCAGTGCCCGCGGCCAAAGCCCACGCCACCGTTTGTGCCTGCAGCTCCCACCCTGGTTTTTGCTTTGCCACCAGCGGTTCCTGCTGCTCCCGTCAGGTGTGGGCAGCCAAGACCGGGGGCTGAAAGTGCTGCTCAGCTGGGCCTGGCCGCCAGCCCAGCCCCCAGCATGGCCACAGGGCACAGAGCTGGCACAGCAGACAAGGCAATGGGGACAGAGGCAGCAGAGTGGGGATAGATGTGGCAGAGCAGCAGATGCCTTGACAGGTACCAAGAGACGTACCTAATTATCCATTGACATAGAACATGTGAAAGAGCGGCCTCTAGAATGAAAACCTTAGCTTGATAGGTGTCACTAGAAACATCTAGAAGCAGAACTAGAGGGAGAGGGGTTCCAGCTGCCCCACCTTCACAGCTTCTCCCTCAGCCCCTTCGTCCCGCCCAGAGCCATCCTCCTGCAGAGGTTCAGCACGTGGGCGTGGAGGAAGCCAAGGGCTGCAGAGCCCCTGCACAGCTGCCATGGAGCTCTTGCCAAGCCCTGCCCAGCACCAGCCCCTGCCGGCCCTTGCCAGTGCCTTGGGCTGACTCAGGGCAGTGTGGAGAGGAGGGTGGGCAGCAGAGCCTGGCACATCCATACCTGGGCTTCTTGGGCTGGCAGAGCTTCCTGCGTTTCTCCAGTCTTCTTTGTGTGTCCTCCTCCTTTCCCTTTCTGGCTGCTATTCCCTGTCTTCTGGCCAGGCCTCTGCTCGCTGTCTTTTCCTTCTCTTTTTCTCTTCCTGGGGCTAGCAGCCTACAAGCCTTTAGCCACAAAGTTGGATTAGAGAGGCAAAGGTGGGAGGCACAAGCTCAGTCCCTTCTTGTTGGAACCAATGTGGGCTCCTTTTACCTTCCTGACACAGAAAGGCTCGTCAGGGCTTCGGCCTTGGCCAGCGACTCTGGGGAGCTCTGGTGGGTGTTTGGAGACAAAGCTGGAGGTGCCTGAAGCAGAAATTCTGGAGGGGGGGGGGGGGGATGGAGGGATGAGGGGGATAAGGAGGGAGGGAGGAGAGAGGGAGGGAGGGAGGGAGGAAAGCAGGGAGGGAGGGAGGAAAGCAGGGAGGGAGGGAGGCCAGAGGCTGCAGAGTTGTGCTGTCAGGAGGAGGCACAGCAGCTCCTTGGCCCCATGACAAACTGCCTGTCTCCCTGGGACACATTGTTCCAGGATTTGTGCAGCTGCCATACCTCTGCTCTTTGGACCTCCAGCACCGTGGCCTCTTCTCCATCTCCCTGCCAGGTCTCAGGCAGGGAAGGGGATGCATCCAGATTGCTTTCTGCCTGGGGCTTGTTGTCTTCTCTTCCTGCAGGGCCACTTTGCTCTTCCCTGTGCATCTCTAGAAAGCAAAAGCATGTGCAGCAAAGTGACGACTTGGAAGACAAGAACAAAACACCAGAACCCACAGGCAAGCCCTACACTGCTTGGCCTCTTGATGCTGAGATTTCTGGGGCCCTGAGTCCCAGGCTGGGACAAGGCTCTGTTCCTGCTCCTACCTGTGCATAGCTCTGTGGGTGCTGGTGACTCGTTGGGGCCAGCTACCTGTTCCCCAAAGATGTCACCTGAGTTCTCCAGCGGGATGTCCACCAGAGCATTCGCCTGCACACAGGAAAGCCTTGCTCTCAGCTCAGAGGCCCGAGAGCGTGCCAAGCAGCCCTGGCCATCACGGCTGAGCCTTGCCTCTGCACAGGAGGAAGGCGCTGGCTGGGGGGCAGCTCTTGCAGGCAGCTCCCGCAGCAGCCTTGGCTGGACACAGGGGGCCGCCAGGCACAGGCACCTCTGGGCAGCCAAGTTGCCTTTGGCCAGCAAGGCTGCAGCCGGCTGCTGAAGCCAGCCTTACCTGCTTGTTCTCGGCCAGCATGGCCTCGAGCTCCAGCTGCTGCTCCTGCGGTGGGCTCAGCAGCTTTGGCCCCAGGCAGACGGCCAGGCTGCTGCAGGTCATTCTGCTGCTGGACACGTGCTGGCCGATGAGTCGCAGCAGTGCCAGCAGCTGCCTGAGGAGGAGCAGCTTTGCTGTGGGCAACTTCTTGGCCCCCCGAGGGAACAGGAAGGCAGCGTCCATCAGCAGGCCCACGTTGCCCACGGCCGTCCCCAGAGCTGGCCCCAGGCAGGGAGCAGCCAGCGGCTGCTGCGCAGCTCCGCAGGCGCTCTCGGCCAGCGCTCAGGGCTCCAGCGCTCCCGCGGGAAGGATGCAGGGCGTTGCTGCCCAGCTCCTGATTTCCCCCGAGCTCACGCAAGGGAACGCTCCCCGTGCATTGCCCCAAAATCAGACTGCCAGCCAGCAAGAGCAAGCTGTCCAAAAACACAGCCCCTTCAGGAGAGTGTCCCCTTTCAGGAGAGTGCCAGGCTTCCAGCAGTGCCTGCTGCGGAGCTGGAAGCTGCTGCCCACGTTTACTCTTTGAGCTGACAGATCTTGTCCTCCCTGCTGGCCATCTGCATCGCAGCCGTCCAGTCCTCGTAGAGGTCGGTGACGAGGAGCTTGCCGGGGATGCTTCCCAGGAAGTCCTGCAATGCCAAGGGCTGCCGGTGAGCCTTGGAGCACGGTGGCCCAGGCAGGAGCCTTTGCAGCTGCAGCTCAGGAGGACTCACCTTGAGGAGCATGGCCAGCAGCAGCACTGGCTGGCTTGCCATGTCGACGTGCAGGCCGTGGTCCAGGGCCTGCCGCAGCTCCTGTCAGGCTTTGGCGCTCTCTGCTTTCTGGAAGATGCCTTCTGTTGTGGGCCCTTCCTGGTGCAGGACAGCCAGCAGCTCCTGCAGGAGAGGCGAGAGGGCAGGGGCTTGTGTGAGGAGCTGCCCTGTTTGCAGAGCTCTGCCCCAGCCTGGGCTCGCTGCCTCCTGCTGCAAAGGGGCTGGGAGCAGGAGCCTGAGGCACGGCTGAAGAGCCCAGTGCCCCATGGCTGGGGGACATGCGTGGGGACACTGGCTGTGCAGCATCCAGAGGGAGGGACGGGCAGCCCTGTGCGGCCGCCTCACCTGGATGGGCCGGGGCAGCGTGCCGTCCTCCGCGCAGACGGCTGCCAGGGGCTGCCCGAAGAGCGCCCTGCTGCAGCCGGAGCCCTCCTGCCCTGGCGCCCGCGCAGCCCTGGCTGGGCCCCGCCGCAGAGCAAAGGGCCAGGGCAGCCACCTCCTCCTTGTCCTGCCGCTGCTGCTGCTGCTGCCGCTGCTGCCGGTCCCTGCTGCTGCAGAGGAAAAGAGAACCAAAGGCATCAGTGGAGACAGCCAGGCCAGCGCTGCCACAGCCTGCCCTGCCCTCAGCACCGTGTGGAGCCATGCAGAACCCCAAGCAGTGAGCAGGCAACTGCAAGTGTGGCTGCACCTTGGAGGCTTCTGAGAGCTGGAGTGTCACTGGGAGAAGCTGCCCCGGGCCTGAGCCTGCCCTTCTCCAAGCTGTGGACAGCACTGCAGGCTCTCTGTCCATGCACAACCATCTCCAGTGGTCATAGTCCAGCAGGTGCCCTTGCCCATGTCCAGGGGATGCCCTCCTCAGGGTGCCACAGCTGCATGGCCACACTTGGGGCACAAGTGAGGGCAGCTCGGCCAGAAGAAGAGATCGTCTTTGCTTTTGCCTGGTCTCTAGTGAGGTGGAACATTCGGATGAGAGCTGGAGCATTCTGATGGAACACTGCATGGCTCAGCTGGGCTTGCTGGAATCTGTTAGGCACATTCGCTAACTCGATGGGCATTGCTAGGGCATCTGCTCTCCTGTTCCCTTTGGCATTAAATCCTGGCAGGTCAGTGTGTGATCTCACACACTATGCATGACATAGAATGGTTGCTTTCAGTGGGAGATCAGTTGAATCAATTTCGAAAGCAAGTTATGAAGTTTTGGGTTTGCAACCTCCTTTAGTAAGGCTCACTCTGCCCTGGAAACTACACCTGCAACATAGGCTGAGTCAGTTATCAAATTAAATGGTTCACTGAACCACTCAAATGCCCTGACCACGGCTGCAAGTTCTGCCACTTCAGGATCCTTCAACTACCTGTACATCAGACTCCCACTTCTGAGTGCAGGGATACTTCCATGTGATGACAGACTTGCGGGAACGACCGCAGGCATCTGAAAAGATTGTCAAGGCATTTAATGGTTTTCTGCTTTGAATTTCTTTTGGAATCAGTTTGAAAAGGCAGACCTGGGGCGCAGTGGTGTGCCTGCTGGGACGACAGCGCTTCCTGTACCTTACAGATGGACTGTCTCACCTCCTCTGTTAGATGCCTGGGTGATGGGAGGTCATCTTTCCCTCGCAGGAGGTTGAACAGAGGAGCGAGATCTTCTGTTGTCAGCTCTAGGAGAGGCCTCACCCAATTGATGGACCCGCAGAGCTGATGGAGTTCCTGCAAGGTCTTAGGGTTATCAATTATTTTGACTTGTTGGGGAACCCCAGTCTGCTCATGGATTTTTAGTCCAAGGTATTTAAATGGAGAGGTTTTCTGGACCTTTTTGGCCTGGATTTCAAATCCATTTGCCTCTAAGGCCTCAATTACCTTCCCCAATGTCCAGTCTAAATAGGATTGGTTAGGAGCACACACCAAAACATCGTCCATATAGTGGAGCACTATTGCCTTTGCTGCTAACTTTCTGACAGGGGACAGAATGCGAGCTACATACCACTGGCAGATGGTGGGTGAGTTCTTCATGCCTTGTGGCAAAACTCACCACTGCTAGCGCTGCACGGGAGCCTTTTGGTCGATGGAAGGTGCCGAGAAGGCAAACCAGGGCGCATTGTCTGAGCATAGTGGGATCTGGAAGAAACACTCTTTAATATCAATGACTGCTACCTTCCACTGCCTGGGGAGCATGGAGGGTGAAGGCATTCCGGACTGCAGGGGTCCCATGTCCTCTATGACTGCATTTATTTTCCGCAAGTCCTGGAGGAGGCGCCACTGGTCTTTCCCCAGCTTTTTGATTCCAAATACCAGGGAATTCCAAGGGCTCTTACATGGTTCGATATTTCCTCTTTTCAATTGCTCCTCCATGAGTGTGCTGAGTGCCTTTAATCTGTCATTTTTCAAAGGCCATTGATCCATCCAGATGTGTTTGTCAGAGATCCAATTTAATTTCTGGAAGGGGCACTCCGCAGTGGCCTGTACAAAAAATGTTGGGGTTGAGATGGAATTTCGACTCGAGCCTCCCACTGGGACATGAGATCTCTGCCCCGCAATGGAAATCCAGAGTCAATTACAAAAGGACGGACTGATGCTATCTGTCCCTCTGGACCCTCAATTTGGACAAGTGCCTTGCTTCTTTGAGCAGATATAGATCCCCCCCCACCCGTCACAATACCTTCTGCCAGCTGCAGCTCCCAGTGTGACGGCCAATTGTGGGAAGAAATGACTGTCACGTCTGCTCCCATGTCCATCATTCCTGCCAGGCTGATGTCTGAGCCTTGGCCAGACAGTTTGCAATTAAGCATGGGTTTGTCATTCCCAGCTGCCTCAGCCCAGAAGACAGAGGGGTTGTAGTCCTGTGGCGGACTACTGGGCATGAGAATAGCTTGGGCCACAACCTGGTTAGCAGCAAGAAAATAGGGAGGGTTAACACACTGGATATTGACAGTAAAGAACCCTTGTGGGCCCACTTGAACAATTTCTGGTGTAACACAAATGTCAGCTGGTGAATGTACAACATCTTTTAACACAAACAATATACAGTCTCTCAGACTCTCACAACTCACGACAATTCTCTGGGGTGTCACCGAGTCCATTTAAGTTGCACTGGTCGTGGTAACCATTTTCCTGGTGGCAGTTTCTTCATTCATTCCCCCATGTGGCCCTGCCAATCCACACAGTCCTGTCAGTGTTTTGGCTGCATCCCATCGGCGGCAGGCGATGTCATTTTCCCTGGGGAGACAGCTCAGGAACCCTGATTAACTGAAGCCAGAGCTCTGCAGTTTTGGGCCAAGTGCCCTGGTTTGCCACACCTGTGACAGACCCAATTAGCATTTCTATTGCCCTGAGATGCTGTTGCATCAGCAGCGGCTTCAATTTCTATTAAGTTTTTCCCCGTTTTTAAATTTGGCTGATGAATTGGCACCAATGTCGTGCAAGCACGAATCATTTGACTTAAGGTCGGTGGAGGTTCGAATGGAAGACCCAAAACCACTCTATTACAAGCATCATTGGCATTAATCTTTGCAATTTGCGTTAGAATATGCTCTCTTGTTTTCGGATCTTCCGCTTGTTTTTCCACTACCAGCCTCAGTTTATCCACAAAATCAATAAATGGCTCATTTTGCAGTTGCCGAATCTCAGTGTAATTCAATTGAGGTGCTAATTTAGGGGGCATCATTAAGAACGCTTGCTGTGCTGCTTGCTTTACAGCATTCAGGACCGGCTCTGGTGTATTTTGAGCCTGGTTCTGGGGCTTGGCTAATAACCCCTCACTGGTAAGGTGATCCATAGAAACCCCCGCGTTGTTTGGATCCTGCAGTAAAATAAGGAGGATCTCTCCCAGTTGCTTCCTCCAACCTTCTTCCCACATTTGAAACTTGGATGGGGAAAGCAAGCAGGAGAAAATGCTTTTGAGGTCATGTGGCACAATCACTGTACCGGTGAGAGTTATCTTAAGAAGGTTCTTAAAATACTGACTCTCCCTCCCAAATGCTTTCTGGGCTTTGCAAAGCTCTTTCAGCCCTGCAGAATCAAAAGGCTTCCATGTGGGATTACTGCCAGTTCAATCATATGTTACAGGAACAGCAAAGGGATAGGAAGGGGCTGAGGAGACTCCCGGACCTGATTTCAAGATGGTTCCAGTTTCTACCCCGTGGGAACTGGAATGGGGGGCGTGTGGGAGCCAGGAAGTCCTCCACAGGGGGCGGGGTTGGAGGACCAGGAGGCGTGGTCACAGGATAGGCGGGGATTCCCAACGCAGGGGGCAGTACCCAATGCATGGGAGGAACCCGATGACATCACATCTCGGGGAGGGGATAGGAAAGGGTTGGGGGTAAGAGGGCGAAAGGGCCTGGGGGAAGAACAAGGGGGGGAGGGGTGAACTGTGCCATGTGGTCAGCGCCATTGTTCAGACACGTGGAGTGGGGGGGGACAATGGCAAACAGCATTTAAAACAGTTTTCTGGGCTTACAACTGGGGAAGAGGGCAAGGGATACGGGGTTTGGGAAGAGGTCGAGGCAGCTTGACCAGAGCTACCCCAACAGGGTGGCTGAAAAGAGCGAGAGGGGTCAGAGAGAAGGTAGCAACTCTGTGCCTCTGGGCATATCACCCCATTCAGTTTTTCCAACGAAGGGGAAGTGGGATGAGGAGCAGGAGGGGAGAAGGGAGGGATACAGGAAGAACTGCAAGGGGATTTGTGCTTTTCTTTTACTTTCTGATCCATTTTATGCAAGTCCCGAAGCACTAGAACTAGAGGAAAGAATTTTTCTCCAGAGGAGTCCCCTTTTCGCTTTAAATCAGTAATCTTATGCCCCACAGCCTGCCAGAAGGCAGGAGATTTTAAATTTGCAGGAGACACTTGAGGAAGGTAAAAGAAAAGCCAGCGAACAAACTGTTTTAACAGACCCTTTGAAAATTTGAAACCAGTAACTGAAAGGAATTTCACAACTTGGAGAAAAACCTCTCTTTGGGGCTGAGAGAGTTTGGATCCCATCTCTCTTTGGGCACTTCTTCTGCCCACCACCTGAAAAAAGAAAAAAGAAACAAAATATCAGGGACCAGGGATACTCGCACAAGTTTCAGAAATCAGCACAAATTTGTCTGGTCCCACAGTAAAAAGCACAGGTTGGGTTCTCTGAGGCACGCCTGCTCTCCAAAGTCAGTTCAGTGCAGAGTGAGTGGGAGTTAGCAGCCTTCTCTCAGGGCACTGCTCCTAAAACAGAGCAGACTGCTCCGAGAGGCGTTAGCAGTCCAAAGTCGCTTCTTATCGCTGTCCACTGACAGCCACGATGTCGCAGGGATCCACTCGTGTGAGCCCCGTGCTTGGTGCGCCAACCTAGCGAAGTTCTTGCTGCTCGGGGCACGAGCTCTGGCGTGCCCCAGGTCAGAGACAGCCCAGCTGCGTTACTTCTGCCCGCCGCAGAAGCGACTTCAGCATCAGGAAAAGAGCTGCTGGCTGAGTTAGCTAGCTGGCTTCTCGGCAGAGGAAACATGGCAGGAGCCGATGGTATCAGCTCACGTTAGCTCGGAGACAAAGGAAGAGAGAGGCTGTTCTGGTCTGGCTCCTAACAGATTTCTTGTTAGAAGTTTCGCAACCCGAACGAGCTGAGAAGGGATGGAATGCGATGGGATCCTCCCTGAGGCTTGTCCGCAGTTTTATAGAGTTTGAAAACTGCGGGGAAAGGGGAAAACAACCAATGAGTTACAAGCCAGGGGGAGGAAACAATTTCACAAGAACCACTGGGGGAAACCGAGGCGGGAGTTATAACAGAGAACCAGTGAACAACCAAGTAACCGAGAATTTTCCCGAACCGGGGGAGGCAGCTTGTACCCGGGCACTGCCCAGGGGGGTGCGGCTTAGGCTTCGGAGCCGCCCATTGACCCATCCTCTAAGTCTGCCTCTTCGGGAAACTCGATCCAGTGGATGGGCTGGTGTAGTGGTTTGGTCCAAATACTCATTCCTGTTTACCTTGTGTGAGGTAAGAATGAGGAGAAACGCAAAGCAGGCACCAAACTTGAAAGAATATAAAGAAATTTATTAACAGACCTAAAAGAGGGAAAAAAAAAATAAAATCATACCACACCTTCAGAACACTTCTCCTCCCCCCCACCTTTCTCCCATCTCCCACTGACAATATAAAAAGACAACCCTTGGGATGTTCAGTCTGTTTACCACTTCCATAATTGTTCAGTCCGTTTAGGAAGAGGAGCCTCTCTTGCCCATGCTATGGAGAAATTAGCACAATGAGACAGCTGCCCGGGTTGGTTCTCTGCTCACATGTGAGTCCCTTCCCCCGACATGCAGCTTTTCCCACAACTGCTTTCGAGGGTCCACTCTTGAATTACTGGGGTACAAATTTAAGGTTGAGCCATTCAGAAACAAAAGTTCTCTTCAGCCATCTCTGGGAGCATTTCATCTCTAAGAACAGAGGCCTTCCTCCTTCCCTGGGAGCAAAGGGTCCTCCTCATCTTCATCTCTAGGGCTATCTCTGGGAGCATCTCTAGGAACTGAGGTCTTCTCCTTTTCCATTTGGAGCAAAAGTCCTCATCACTTCCATCTCTCCCTGTTCAAACTTCTCCTCAAATTACAGCTGCTTCAGCATCTGCCTATCTCAGCGCAGGTGCTTTTGCTCACAGGTACAAGTTGAACACTCCACCCCCCCATGCCTTCGTGAAATTACAACAGGTACTCTGATACATCATAGCTTTACAACAGAATATCAGCTTTAAGCATCTCGTCTTTCTTCTCCCTCAGGTTTTCAGCTCTTCACAGCACTAAAAGGGTTAATCTCCCCTAGGCCTTGCAGCTGGAATTTCGCTTATCGCTGTTGGTCACACGATCTTTTGCCGGACAGCAGGGCAGCTTCAGCTGAATCTTGGCCGCACTGGAGAGGGGGAGCCGGGCTGCTCCGGCTGCCCATAGCAGGGCTGTGGGGGTGTTCCGCGGGTGGAACAGGGCCCACCGGCTCCAGGATGGCTGTGGCGCGGCCCGGCCTGGCCCGAGCAGGGCCTGGGCTGGGCCCGCTGGGCCCCCGCACAGGGCCCACAGCCTCCTGTCCCAGCAGCAGAAACGAGAGAGGGCTCTGCCTGGGGTGTGTCTATTCTTAAGTGTGGATCACAGAGGCCACAATTTTTAGTGGCTTCAAGAATTGTCCGTATTCAAACTGGCCAGCTGATAGGCTCTGTCAGGTCACAGAGGAAGCTGTAAGCACCCCTTTGCAAGAGCATCACTTCTGGGATTATGCTTTGCTAACCCATGACAGCTGGGATTGATTGGCATCACGCTGCCCCAGCCCCGCAGTGGGCTGGGTCACACCAACAATTTCAACTGTTTGTTTCCTTACCTGAGGAAAATCGGATGGATTTCCTGTCTTTTCTTCCAATTACCATTGTTTTCAAGAAGAGGATAAAAAGCTTGATGAGTTTTGTTTAATGGAAGCTGCGCTTAAGGGACCAACAAGAGCTGCAGAGATCCTTCTCATGTAATAATCCTTAGAGATAGTATAGATAGTTAGTATAGCAAAGTCCCTCTTCCAAACTGCCTGTCAAGCTGGTGGGAATCTTCAGAGAAGCAAAACGTGCTTTTGCTGATGTAGTTGCCCCTAACTAGGTCAGCCAATCAAATCAGCTGCCAAGGCAAGCTCTGCTGACTCTTGGAAAAGCTGTGGCTGCTTTGGGGTCTGAGTTTTTTGTTGGTATAGAAAAGTCATCTCTGCCTCTCTGCCAGGGCAGAAATTGCCACTGCAGAGTGGGCTCTGGGAGAGCATTTACAGATGTGAAAGAAGCAGGTGGAGCCTCATGTTTCCTTTTTCTCCAGGCTGAACTCCTGATAGCCACAGGAGGGAGACCAAAGGTGCAGCAGCCCAACCTATTCTCAGTTTCGCTACGCCACTTCCTGAGCTGCTGCCTGCAGACAAAGGAGGAGCGGCGCTGGTCTGCCAAGGAGCTCCTGCAGGTAAAATGCAAAGGGGCTGCAGGTCAAACAGTGTCCGAGGATGGGCTCCTCCTCCACTGAAGCCCAAGGCATCAGATGAGCCCCCTTCCTCCTCATCTCCACTTCTGGTTCTTTTTAAATGATGATGGTGACAAATCCTAGGCTGGGCTGGGCTGGTAGGAACCTGTAAAGGTCATCTGGTCCAAACAGCCTGCAATGAGCAGTCCCTGCAATGAGGGACAACTTGAAAGAGATCAGGTTGCTCAGAGCCCCTTCCCACCTGACCTGGAATGTTTCCAGGGAAGGGACACTTACCAGCTCTCAGGACAACCTGTGCCACTGTTGCACTATGTTCCTTAGACCGACTCGGAGTAAATCCCCTTTTCATTTAAAAATATTACACCTGCCTTTGAAGCACTGAGCTTGGAAAGTCATGGTTCATTGTTCTTGGTTGGTTTTTTTTTCCTTTGGGCAGCATCCATTTGTAACATCAGCCAAGCCTGCGTCCAGCCTGGCACCACTCATTATTTCAGTGAAGAGGTGGAAAGAGAAGAAAAGACTGTGACAATCACATCAGGACTATTTTCTCCATGACCAGCTTAGATGAGGATTGTAGAGTAGGATTGCAGAGTAGGATTGTAGAGAAGGATGGCAAATAATTAAAGTTTCTGAAACCTCAACTCATCTGTAAGATTTCCTTCCTTTTTACCCTGTGAATGAGCTCAACATTTCCTTCTCAATTGTCCGTTGTTCCTTAAAGGTGGAAAGTGACACTTATGGCTTCTTTGGTATGGTTTGTCAGTGGGGCAGGCTCTTCTTCATTCATCCTCTCCAGACCACACTGCCTTTGCAATACGGCACACTGGCCGGTTTTTGTCCAGCCATTGTGCTTGTAGTTGAGGCAGAACGGGCAATGGCATTTGCAGGCAAAAGCAGAGGAGGAGTTGTGCAGCCAAGACATCCTGTGCAGATGTAGGTGTTCAGCTGTGACTCGAGAGCACTGGGGTTCCTGCCACTTGGATTTGTATCCCTAAGTGCAATCTCTTTGGCTCGGGGAGAGTCTTGCTCAGCTGAGAAAGCAGAAAGCTCAGCGAGGGTGCTCTGAAAGGTCTCGTCTGAGGCAGAGCTGTCAGCGAGCGTGAGGTGAGAGCGGCCCGGCCTTGCCCAGGCCGGAGCCCCAGCAGAGCCCACGCAGAGCCCAGAGCAGCCTGAGGCTGGGCAGAGGCAGGCTGGCAGGAGGCCCTTGGAGCTGCAAGAGGCAGCAGCCTGGCACTGGGTGCCTCTTCCTGGGAGCGGGCACATGGTCCCATCTCAGAGCCAAAGCGGCAGCTGGCTGCTCCCGAGGGAAGCGTAGCCGTGCTGGGCACAGCGCAGACTGGTGCCATTGGCCGTCTGGAGGCGGCCCAGGAGGAGAGAAAGGCAAAAGGCAGCCGAGGGCTGGTGCCCCGGCTAGGATTGCTACTCTTCTTCCGGCTGCCCTGGAAGTCCTGGGAAAGGTTAGCAGTGTGTGCAGCAGCCTGGGCACAGCGGGAGGGAGCCGGGCTGCTCCGCAGGCTCGAGCACGGGGCAGCGTCCTTCAGGCACGGCACTTCTGCCAGGGGCACCGAGGCCAACGGGAGGCAGCGACAGCTCGTCAGGTCAGATCTGCAGGAGCCAGTGCCTCACACAGCTCGGGGAGGAAGCGCCTGCAATCCTGCAGTTCTGCACTGAGTCAGAGCAAAGATGTGGAATGCAGAGCGTTCTGCAGAAATATTCGGGGCCACAAGGCCAGCCTGCTTTGTGCTCTCCGGGGCACAGCAAGCAGTGCACCATGCAGCTCTGAGTTGCTGGCAGAGAGGTGTTAAAAATGAACTCACTTTTGGATACAATTAAATGGTAACAAAGTCGTCGAAGCAAAGGAAAACTGCTTATGAGTAACGATTCCGTTGAGCCGGGTGTGTGCCTCCCTCCCCGAGAGCTCAACACACCCCCCCTCTAAGAAAATGGCTGCTTTTTAGACCCTTTCCCAGCCGGGACGGTCCCTGTCCCCTTTCCCAGTGGGTGGGTACTAAGAAACTTAGGTGCTCTCCTGACCACCTTCTTTTCTGTCCCCTCCCCTCTCATCCTACTTCCTTTTTAGTCAGGTCTTCAACCCTGCCCCTCTCCCAGCTCCCAGCAACACCCAGCAATTTAACTAGAACAGCTCCAAACCATAAATCCAACATACATCCAACAATTTTCATTCTTTGACCTAAACCCCTTTTGGCTGCAGCAAAATATTACTTCCTCTCTCAGAGGGAATCGGGGATGTGCCTGAGGCTTGTGCTTGAGTAGTGAACTGATTTGGAAGGGAGCAGAAGGCTTTCAGTAGGCAATTTGTGTTTTCTTTATTACTTTGGGAAAGAAAGATGCAATGTGGCTTCACGCAGCAAAAGCACTTGCAGGGTGCAGTGACGAAATGTTGTGTTCAATTCCCAGGGAAGGAAGGTGTAAATGACCATCAGAGGAGAATTTGAGGAATGGGTGTTACGGGTTCAGGAGGACGCCCATGCCCAGAGAACTCAAGACCCAGTTAGAATTGCAAAGCAAATGAATTTTAGTAGTCACATTAGCAAGAAATACATACCGGCGCCTGGCTGCTGGAAAAGCCACCGAGCAGGAGAAGGAGATAGAGCATGGCTCCTGAGTGGGAGGGGCAGAAGGGCAGGACTCCTTCAGGGCATCCCCTGGATAAAAATGGCGTGCGTCATGTCGTCCTCTCCCCTCCACCCCAGGAGCACACCTTATATCTCCTCCTCAGGAGTGGCCAGTTTCAACATCATTTCGTCCAGGGCCAACTTACGAGATGAGGTCACATTGGCCCATGATCATACTCCATGCCAACAATGGCTCCATTATGTATTGTTTCTCCTTTCCCAGGATGAGTTCCACCAGGTGACCGATACCTAGTTTCATTTCTAGAAGTTAGTCCCGCTAACTAACAATACAGTCGTCTTCTGCATTATCTTGTCGATGTGCAACACTGCGGACCAAACATGTCAGGCCTCAGATCTGTCTCCTATCCCTGACACATGGGGATGTTCCCCAAATGACCACCAGAGACCCTCAGGACACCCCTACTCTCACATCAAGAACTTCTGACAAGTGGTTTAAATATGTCAAATAGTTTGAAGTCATGTTTAGCCTGTGAGTTTCAGCAAAGTAATGAATGTGTCTTAGTTCCATGGGTAGAAGCTAGTAAGTGAGATTGCTGGGTGTGCACCTGTTAGGGAAGTGATTCCCCATGCACCCAGCGCTGAAATCAAGTGACGCCTCCTTTCTAACGCTGAGCTGGCAGCAGGGATGGATCCCTGCTTGGTAACCTTTCATTGTGGTCACTTATATTGAACAGTAAAAAAGGTTGAAAAGAAATATTTCAAGCCGTTTCCCCCTGGTTTCCCTTTTCTGGGGGCCAAAGCTCTGTGCCCCAGGTGGCCTGGGTGTGTGCAGAGAAATGCAGCCCCCACAAAGCCCTTGGTTTTCCCACAAGTCATCATCACTCCTTCCCAGGTGCGCCCAGCTCTGGCAGGAGAGAGAGAGCCCACGGCGCAGTGGGCACCGTGCCCTCCCAGCCGGGGCTCTCTGGCACAGAGCAGCAGCAGCGCCAGCACCTTTCAACCCGCTCCTGGCCTTGGCTTCAGCCGGGAGCCAGAAGCCTCTGGAAATCAGCACTGCCAGTTGCATTCCCAGCTTGGAGCAGCTCCTGCGGGTGGGCAAATCCTGCCCGTTCGACTGCTTCCAAAGAGGACGAAAGGCAGAGGCAGAGATGTACCTACAGAGGGGACCAGGGCGTGTCCAATAAAAGTGCAAATGTGTGGGGAGATTTGTTAGGAATTATTACAGCTGTCATGCAATTAGTGCCTTCTCTCCTGGATCTGTGCAATGCTTTGGGCCATTTTCTTGGTCTAGTTTCCTTTGCTTTGGTCCCATCTCAGTGTTCACTTGGGGTACAGGCTGTAGGTGCTTGGGGCACTCTTTGAGTTACTCTTGGAGCCCTTGAACAACAGGGTTTGGCCCACGAGGGGACTTTGTGCTGCTTTGTGACAGAGGAGAACTTCCCAGGCTATTGTGTGTTTGCTGCAGGGAAGCTTGGGTTGCTTAGCATCAATTCCCAGACCAACGCAGAGCAGCTGCTTTGTGATGTCAGGGCATGGTTGCCACGTTGTGGTGCTGTCATCAGAAGGTTGCCTTGGTGCATGGAAGGCCTCAGTGTCAGAGCAGCTCTTGGGCTTGCTCAGAGCAGGAGCATCCTCCTGGTTGAGGCCTTGTCAGGGGGCAGCTGCACTCTGACAGGAGCCTTGTTTTTTCTTGTGTTAGAGCACAGTCTGCAAACTTGCACAGCAGTGCTAAAATCATGGAGGCATTTGCTGCTGCAGTTTGCACTGTGTATGGCATTGGTTATTCTGCCTATTACCTGACTAACCTGACACGTGAGTAGAGGTTTTCCCTGGGTGTAACCCAACCTGGCTTGTGTAGGCCTTCCTGCTCTTTCTTAGTAACTGAGTTGATTTTGAAACAAAAAGACCATTAGGATGCCACTGCTTTGGTAAAGCTCCTGTCAACACATTCAGCTCAAAAGAGGGTGTCTGTAGCCAGGGAGGTGCGGGCAGCATTTGCAAGGGAACGTGCAGGGGTTCCCTTCCCTCCACGGGAGAGTCTGTGGCAGCCGAGTCTGTCATTTCCTCAGGGGGCTGGGTCAAGCAGGACAACTTTGAAAAGGCAGCCTGGGAGGTGTTCTCAGAAGGCCTTCAAAGAACTCTGCAGTTGTGCCTGGAATTCAGGGAAAGCTTCTTTGTTTCTAAATTTTGTCATTAAAAGATTTGACTGTCTAACTCGACCCTTTAATGAGTGCTAAAATAGCGATTCTTTTTGCAATGAAGTGCAAACTCCCAAACAGTGAGTGTCTGCTCTTGAACCCCAGAGCTGCTCCTGGGCTGTTTCACAGTAGAACTATGACACCTCAGGGGGGTTTGGGGGAAGGTTTTCTGGGCAAAAGGTTTTCAGTAACTTAATGAGAATTAGTGCTACCAACCTTTTTATAAAAAAAAGAACCTGAAGGAGAGGATAAAAAAGGCAGCTTTAGCTGTTGGGCAGAAGAGAAATATTGGGTGTTAAAGAACAATTTGCATTTTCTTGATCAAGTTTGTATTCATTTACTGGCAAAAGAGGCCAAAGCCTAGGCACAACCAAGAATATTGTCCTGCTCTCTTGCTGGCTGTGTGGAAGAACTGTGTCTGCTGGAGGGCTGTTGTGAAAAGAAAACACTCTCTGTTTGGGTGGACTTGTTCTGCGGGATTAACCAGCACAGGCAGTTTTTTCACAGCATCTGCTTCATTTTCCCTTCCCACTGCAGGTCACTTGATCCATGTATTCGTCAATCCTGACCCTGAGGTGAGTGAGACAGGAACTTTTGATGTTCCTGGTGTTTAAGAACTGTGGAGCAAGCTGTGAGCTTGGCCTGTGGCAGTAGAGTAAGGAGGCTGAGCTGGGTGGGCAGAAAGAAAATCCATGTTCATGTCTGCAGCAGCAATAGCAAAGGCATCGCTGTGTAATAGCTGCTTTTGCATTTCAGAGCTGTCGCAGAACTAAAAGCCCAGCTTTGCAGAGAGAACGTTGCTGGCTGAGAGTAGCCAGGCTGCAATATCTAATTCAGAGCAATATGCAGTACTGTTGAATTAGCCCATTTTACTTTAGTTGGAGGCACTTGGAATCCCATTGCTATGCAAGGTTATGATTTCTCCTTAGTAGAGCTGGTTGTAGAGCTGAATAGAGATAAGGTTAGAAATGACAGGTAACTGCCTGTCCCTCACACTCCTGCCTGTCCACAGAGCCCAGAACCAACCTCAGGCTCTCCTCTGGCTCCCTCTGCTCTTGGGGAAGAGGCTGAAGAGGAGCCAAATGTCCAGAACTCTCCAGCTGTGGTCAATCCTGAACCTGAACGTCGTGAGCCGGTAAGTGGCAGTTCTGGTTGGGGCTGTCTTTAGAGGAAATCAGAGCTGCAAGTTTCTGAGCGGCCAGCACTTGCTGGTGGTGGTCGAGGATGCTGAGTGCTGGAGTCCTGGCAGGACCTAGCGATTCCCCCCAGCCAGTGAGAGCTGGAACACGGCCTTTGAGCTGTCATGTTTAGGCCCCAGCTTGCTGGGATTCCAAGAGGGGCAAACGTGAATCATGAAGGCTCCCCTGTCGCCAGAGGAGGGAGCGCTCCAAAGACACCGCTCTCAGCCTTGCCAGACACGTGGGGGACACGGTGGCCGTGAGAGCCGTGTCCCACTGCACAGGCTGGCCAAGTAGCTGCTGGCACAAAAGCTGTTGATGTGAGCACACAAGTGCTTTGGGGTGGTTTGTCCACATGAGCTTCTTGGGTGGGCCGAGCTGGGAGTATTTCAGAGACACACTGGGGACGGGGAGGTGCTGCTTGAAGTCAGGGACTTTGGTGCCTTGGTTGCCAGGTTGTTCTTTGGCCTCTTCAGGCAGAGCAGTGAGGAGCAGAGCTGACAGGGGCTCTGAGTGCGCCTGTGTTTTTGCTTTTGATAAGCTGCAAAGAGATGGTTGTGTTGTGCACGGACCTGTGTGGGGCCACTCTTCTCCCGTGTGGCAAAAGAAACAAAGTGCGCAGTTGGGAGCCCTTCTTCCGTGGCAGAAGCCCGAGGCTGCCATGTTTCTGCAGATACTTTCTGTTGTGAAATCTGTTTTTAAAACTGCATTTGAAAACTGCATTGGAGCCTAGAGTGGGGGCAAAGCTGCAGCTCCTTGAGTGCTGTCTTGTAGGGTTAAGAACAGGAAGGAGATCTTGAAGTTCAGGCTGCTGTATTTGAAGCCAATGTGCAACTTTGTGCCTGGGGAGCTGCGTGGGAGAAAAGGAGCCAGGGGTGCTGGTCCACAGTAGCTGAACGTGAGGCAGCGTGTGGCCAGGTGGCCAGGAAGGCCAAGGGCATCCTGGGCTGTGTCAGCAAGAGTGGGGCAGCAGGAGCAGGGCAGTGAGCGTCTCCCTGTGCTGGGCACCGGTGAGGCCGCAGCTGGAGTGCTGTGTCCAGTTCTGGGCCACTGTGAAGAAGCAAGACCTTGAGGGGCTGCAGCGTGTGCAGAGAAGGGCAAGGGAGCTGGGGAAGGGTGTGGAGGCCAAGTGCCATGAGGAGGTGCTGAGGCAGCTTTAGGCTGGAGAAAGGGAGGCTCCTGAGGGAGCTTCAGGCAGACTTCCCTAAATGCCTACATGACAGTGCTTGCCACAAGTGCCGTTGCATCCCCTGCCAAGCATCCCCTCACTGCACCCAAGGGCTTTAGGCACTGCAGCAGGTGATCCTTTTGTCTTTTGGTCTCTTGGTTTGTTGGTTTGCACGGAGGAGAAGGCCTGTTTATTTTCTCTTTCTCCAGCAAGCAAAGGTGCTTTTGCTGTACCTTTCCTGCCCTTTTCCAGCACTAGCACAGATTCTGATGCAGTTTTAGGTTTCCATGTCTGCAGCAGCAATAGCAAAGGCATTGCTGTGTAATAGCTGCTTTTGCATTTCAGAGCTGTTGCAGAACTAAAAGCCCAGCTTTGCAGAGAGAACGTTGCTTGCTGAGAGTAACCAGGGTGCAATATCTAATTCAGAGCAATATGCAGTACTGTTGAATTAGCCCATTTTACTTTAGTTGGAGGCACTTGGAATCCCATTGCTATGCAAGGTTATGATTTCTCCTTAGTAGAGCTGGTTGTAGAGCTGAATAGAGATAAGGTTAGAAATGACAGGTAACTTCCTGTCCCTCACACTCCTGCCTGTCCACAGAGCCCAGAACCAACCTCAGGCTCTCCTCTGGCTCCCTCTGCTCTTGGGGAAGAGGCTGAAGAGGAGCCAAATGTCCAGAACTCTCCAGCTGTGGTCAGTCCTGAACCTGAACGTCGTGAGCCGGTAAGTGGCAGTTCTGGTTGGGGCTGTCTTTAGAGGAAATCAGAGCTGCAAGTTTCTGAGCGGCCAGCACTTGCTGGTGGTGGTCGAGGATGCTGAGTGCTGGAGTCCTGGCAGGACCTAGCGATTCCCCCCAGCCAGTGAGAGCTGGAACACGGCCTTTGAGCTGTCATGTTTAGGCCCCAGCTTGCTGGGATTCCAAGAGGGGCAAACGTGAATCATGAAGGCTCCCCTGTCGCCAGAGGAGGGAGCGCTCCAAAGACACCGCTCTCAGCCTTGCCAGACACGTGGGGGACACGGTGGCCGTGAGAGCCGTGTCCCACTGCACAGGCTGGCCAAGTAGCTGCTGGCACAAAAGCTGTTGATGTGAGCACACAAGTGCTTTGGGGTGGTTTGTCCACATGAGCTTCTTGGGTGGGCCGAGCTGGGAGTATTTCAGAGACACACTGGGGACGGGGAGGTGCTGCTTGAAGTCAGGGACTTTGGTGCCTTGGTTGCCAGGTTGTTCTTTGGCCTCTTCAGGCAGAGCAGTGAGGAGCAGAGCTGACAGGGGCTCTGAGTGCGCCTGTGTTTTTGCTTTTGATAAGCTGCAAAGAGATGGTTGTGTTGTGCACGGACCTGTGTGGGGCCACTCTTCTCCCGTGTGGCAAAAGAAACAAAGTGCGCAGTTGGGAGCCCTTCTTCCGTGGCAGAAGCCCGAGGCTGCCATGTTTCTGCAGATACTTTCTGTTGTGAAATCTGTTTTTAAAACTGCATTTGCAAACTGCATTGGAGCCTAGAGTGGGGGCAAAGCTGCAGCTCCTTGAGTGCTGTCTTGTAGGGTTAAGAACAGGAAGGAGATCTTGAAGTTCAGGCTGCTGTATTTGAAGCCAATGTGCAACTTTGTGCCTGGGGAGCTGCGTGGGAGAAAAGGAGCCAGGGGTGCTGGTCCACAGTAGCTGAACGTGAGGCAGCGTGTGGCCAGGTGGCCAGGAAGGCCAAGGGCATCCTGGGCTGTGTCAGCAAGAGTGGGGCAGCAGGAGCAGGGCAGTGAGCGTCTCCCTGTGCTGGGCACCGGTGAGGCCGCAGCTGGAGTGCTGTGTCCAGTTGTGGGCCCCTGTGAAGAAGCAAGACCTTGAGGGGCTGCAGCGTGTGCAGAGAAGGGCAAGGGAGCTGGGGAAGGGTGTGGAGGCCAAGTGCCATGAGGAGGTGCTGAGGCAGCTTTAGGCTGGAGAAAGGGAGGCTCCTGAGGGAGCTTCAGGCAGACTTCCCTAAATGCCTACATGACAGTGCTTGCCACAAGTGCCGTTGCATCCCCTGCCAAGCATCCCCTCACTGCACCCAAGGGCTTTAGGCACTGCAGCAGGTGACCCTTTTGTCTTTTGGTCTCTTGGTTTGTTGGTTTGCACGGAGGAGAAGGCCTGTTTATTTTCTCTTTCTCCAGCAAGCAAAGGTGCTTTTGCTGTACCTTTCCTGCCCTTTTCCAGCACTAGCACAGATTCTGATGCAGTTTTAGGTTTCCATGTCTGCAGCAGCAATAGCAAAGGCATTGCTGTGTAATAGCTGCTTTTGCATTTCAGAGCTGTTGCAGAACTAAAAGCCCAGCTTTGCAGAGAGAACGTTGCTTGCTGAGAGTAGCCAGGCTGCAATATCTAATTCAGAGCAATATGCAGTACTGTTGAATTAGCCCATTTTGCTTTAGTTGGAGGCACTTGGAATCCCATTGCTATGCAAGGTTATGATTTCTCCTTAGTAGAGCTGGTTGTAGAGCTGAATAGAGATAAGGTTAGAAATGACATGTAACTTCCTGTCCCTCACACTCCTGCCTGTCCACAGAGCCCAGAACCAACCTCAGGCTCTCCTCTGGCTCCCTCTGCTCCTGGGGAAGAGGCTGAAGAGGAGCCAAATGTCCAGAACTCTCCAGCTGTGGTCAGTCCTGAACCTGAACGTCGTGAGCCGGTAAGTGGCAGTTGTGGTTGGGGCTGTCTTTAGAGGAAATCAGAGCTGCAAGTTTCTGAGCGGCCAGCACTTGCTGGTGGTGGTCGAGGATGCTGAGTGCTGGAGTCCTGGCAGGACCTAGCGATTCCCCCCAGCCAGTGAGAGCTGGAACACGGCCTTTGAGCTGTCATGTTTAGGCCCCAGCTTGCTGGGATTCCAAGAGGGGCAAACGTGAATCATGAAGGCTCCCCTGTCGCCAGAGGAGGGAGCGCTCCAAAGACACCGCTCTCAGCCTTGCCAGACACGTGGGGGACACGGTGGCCTGGAGAGCCGTGTCCCACTGCACAGGCTGGCCAAGTAGCTGCTGGCACAAAAGCTGTTGATGTGAGCACACAAGTGCTTTGGGGTGGTTTGTCCACATGAGCTTCTTGGGTGGGCTGAGCTGGGAGTATTTCAGAGACACACTGGGGATGGGGAGCTGCTGCTTGAAGTCAGGGACTTTGGTGCCTTGGTTGCCAGGTTGTTCTTTGGCCTCTTCAGGTAGAGCAGTGAGGAGCAGAGCTGACAGGGGCTCTGAGTGCGCCTGTGTTTTTGCTTTTGATAAGCTGCAAAGAGATGGTTGTGTTGTGCACACAAGTGTTGATGTGTGTAGTGAGGGAAAGCATAGGAAAAAAGAGATGATAACAGTGAGATAGATCTATCTATCTATCTATCTATCTATCTATCTATCTATCTATCTATCGATCTATCTATCGATCTATCTATCGATCTATCTATCTATCTAAATGAAACTTCCCTGCTCTGCTCCAAGGCAATTGGAGGTGCAAAGCTCACCTAAAGACATCCTTTCAGGAGAGGAGGAGAGACATGTTCCATCAAGCGATCCCGAGCAGGCAGAGATGTTTCCCCCTCCAGAGATGGTTGTTTTTTCCCCTCAGAGGTGTTTTCCCCCCCCTGTTTATCCTTGAAAGTTTGGTCTGTCCTATGGGTGTGGAGCAATCCCATCCTCTAGGTGGGGTTTGGTGACTCTGGTCAAACATGCATTACAGGACACATGGTTTCCTTCACTGGCATCCTGAAGGGTGTCTAAGTTAATTTGTTAATTGGGCCTTATGAGGGTCTCTGTTACTCCTGGTCAGAATTCTCAGTTGACAAAAGAGGGAGGACAAGAAACACCTTGGTTCCCCTCCATATACTGAGGTGGCCATAGAGGCCCTCTGACCTCCATTGGAGGCTCTTTGTTCGCATCCGCATCTCCTGAATAATCCAGGATTTGTAACAAGAGTGTAGATGTCAGAAAGGCAGGAATGGCAGTGCAGGCCTGAAGAGAACATGAACTCCAGAAGTGTCTCTCACAAGGAGCAAGCTCCCACAGGAAGCCACCTGCAGAGCCAGGGTGGGGCTGTGGGACAGGGCTGGGTGTCAGTCACTTCTGAAAGACAAGCAGGACACGGCAGAAGAGGAGCGAGGTCCTCAGCAGAGCCTTGAGAAATGCCCCACGTTCCCTGTCAGATGCCTAAGAGTCTGTTGGAGCTTCAGTCCCAGATGGAGCCTGACTGTAGTGCCAGTGTCACTTTGGAATCTGTGCCTCCCCGTGGGCAGAGAAGGACCCGGGAGAGCAGCAGCACATTGCTTTGGGAATGTGCGAGCCCATCAGTCTCTGAGTCCTGCCCCACAAATATTTTATGGGAAGTTGAAAGCCATCTTCTCTTGCTTTCTGCGCAGCTCCTTCTAGAGAAAGAGCATGAGCAGATTGCTCTATCAGAGATGCCTTGCCAGACTCGGCGAGAGCTGTTCCCAGCCCGAGAGCAGCTGCAGCAGCTCAGGCAGCAGGTGGAAGAGGCACAAGAGAATGGCCAGGTGAGCCTGCCTAGCCAGGTGACAGAGTGAAGGGCAGGAACAGGGACATAAAACGGAGCTCTTGGGACTGAGGAGGCCAGGAGTCCCACAGGCACTGAAAGCACAGAGCCTTGTCATCTGCAGAGACCAGTGCTGGGATGGGAGGGTTCCAATGGAAGCAGAGCTGGGTGGGGAAGCAGAAGGGAGGGGCTGAATGAATGTGATTTTGAGGCTGAAAGAGGAAAAAGCTGAGCCTGATGGCAGCTGCCAGTCACTTGCTCTGCATTTGTGTGTACAGAACATCAAGGCAGAGCCACAAGCAGAGCTGCCCGAAGCCAAGAGTGACATCAAGGCGGCAAAGAGGAGGAACAAAGAAGACATCAGAAGCATCCAAGAGGAGAAGAATCTCCATCAGCACAGGAGCGATCTACAAGAGCAGGTGAGTGTAAGAGCTGAAGCCACTCCACTCATGAGACATCCTCTCTCTTGTTTTTTACAGAAATTCAACAAACAGCTGCAGGCAGAGCTGCAGGAAACTGAGGCTAGGTTGAGAGCAAGGGAGAAGATGATGGAGGAAGAATTAAAAATAATCCAAGAGAAACTGAATCTCCTGCGTCAGGCTCTACAAAAGCAAGTGAGTGAAACAGAGAGAGCCGCTGCAGTCACCAAACTGGTGGTTTCTGCCCTTCTTGCTTTTCCTCTACAGAGCAGCAGGCGGGTGGGGTGATGTCTCTGAGTGCCATCCTGCTGTGGTCTCTATCACAGCCACTCTGAAGGACACGTCCTGGGCTGCTGAATCTCAGCTGCTGCCCTGGACAGTGCGACTAGTTCTTTGGCCTTTTGGCCAGCAGTCATCCAAATGGATTCCTGCTGGCCTGTTCCTGCTCTCCTTGTTTCTTGAGGTGTTTTTGCAGGTCAGCTTGGTGACCCTGATGGATCTTGAAACAAGCTGTCTGTATCCCTTGTGAACCTGTTCTTTCCCTTTCCTCACAGTCGCTGACCCACGGCTGACAGGGATAAGCTGTAGTGTCTGACTGCTTTGTTGTGTTTGACTTGAGGTGGAAGTGTTGACATCTCAGCTGGCAGCCTGCACAGACTTCCAGCAAGTGATTGGCCACAAAGAGCCCCAAGGCTGGCGTGGGGCACAGGAACTGTCCCAGCCGGACCTGCTGCAGCTTGAGCCCGTCCTGAAGATGGTGGAGGAAAAGAGGACTCCATGGGAGGAGGTAGAACATTAGAACAAGGAGGTGCAAGTGTGTCCATAGCCCTTGGAGGGGGAAAAGAGTGCTTGGGAGGAAGTGGAATAGTCATTGCAGCAGTCATCCTTCAGAACATCCATGAGAATGGAACAGGAATCTGGCCATGAACTCAAGTAAAATCAGCCTTTGGTTTTGACCCATCCGGTTTGAGAAGTGGACATGCAAAAAAATCCATTTTAAGAGCCCTGCATGTGGCTGACAGCATCTTCCTCTGGGCCTGCATTTGAAATGGGATCCCAGGGCAATCTCTGCCAGCCACACTTTCTGACACAACCTCATTTCTTGTCTCAGATCTACACAGGCTCTCGCATGGAACCTGCTCCTGCAGCAGCAGCAGCAGCATTGTCTAAAGGAGCCTTTGCACCCCAGCCTGAGAAGTGGAGCCCGGGCAGTTTGCTCAGCTCCAACACCGACACAGCTTCTTCCCATCAACAGGAGATGAAGGATGACCTCCTGGAGCTACTGAGTACGTCTTGTGTATTTCTTGTGTGAGGGACAGTGTATTGTGTGCATGTGTCAGCATAGCTGTGCCAAATGTTGCTCCGCAGTTTGGTGTCACAGGGACATTTAGGACTCCTCACAGGAACTGCTGTAGAAAATCAGTCTCTGTGCCAGCAACGTGTGCTGCAGAGCTGCCTGGCTTGTTGCTGTTGCTGTTGTGGTTCTTGTCACTGTTGTTGTTACCCAGATGACCACAAAAGGCTCAGAGCCCCAGAGAGTGGGGCTGCCTTTTGTATCTCCTGGAAGGTGGCATCTCTGCTTTCAAGTGAGCATCTTGCACTTTGTTTCCCTCAGGGGAAATGGTGAGCATGGAAAATCCAGTGATGAAATACACTGAACTGGAAAATATCGGCAGCGGGTGAGTCCAACCACAGTTTCTTCTACAAAACCATGGGCCAGCTGTTCTGCTGGTGGAATATCTATCAAGTGTCAAGTCAGGCAAGCTGCAAACATGTTCAGACACTGGGCTTAGATTGACCCATCTCTCAATGCTGGTCAGAATTTGTAAGTGTGGTCAGAAGGCATTGTCAAAGACATCTCCATGCTGCCACGGTCTTGCCTGCAGCAAGGAACAGGAGCTGGAAGATCTCCTGTCTCTCAAGTGTGGGACAGCTGTGTGTTAATTTCCTTAGCATTTTTGTATGTCTCAAAATCATCCGGCCACACTAATGAAAGGAGAATCTTGCTTGCCTGAAAGAGCAGCCTAGCCCCTGGTAGCTGTCAGATAACAGTTCTCAGGAACAGTTCTTTCCAAGAGGTTGCTGAAGGAAATACTCGGTGGTCAGGATTAGAACCACACAGTTTAGAAACGGAAACTCAAGATGAAAGAATAAGCTCTCTTTTTGAGCTGAGGCACTAAAGCCCAAAGCTTCAGGAACAGGCCCAGTGCCCATGCACTGGAGAGGAAAATGCATCATGTGCCCTCTGGCAGAGCCCTCATGCCTCCTGCAGGTTTTAGGCACTTAGAGCAGAGATCTCCTGTCCGGGCTGGCTTTCACGCCAAGATCTAAACAGCTTCTCCTTTCTTTGCTCCGTTTTGTTTCTAGGAGTTTTGGAGAAGTTTGTAGAGCATTCGACAATGCCACAGGAGGAGAGGTAAATGTCAACAGTCCCTGCAGATTCTGCAGCTCTTGAGGGCTTTCCCCTCTGGTGTGAGTTGTGGCTGGAGCTTTGGGTCACCAGGAGAGCTGTGCTGCAAAGGCACAAGAAGCACAGACTGGTGCCAGCCTGCAAAATACATTTGGGACAGTCGTTGTCCTTCTCAGCTGCCAGAAGGAAGGCAAGGAGAGCAGTGGTTCCTTTTGGAGAAGGAAGTGCTCACTCGCTCTCAGTGGCTAAAACAAAGGTGGTGCCTTAGAGCATCTCACTGCTTTCTTGTGGCTACAGCTTCAGAGTCCTGAATTCTTATTTCTGGCTGCCAGCAAATACATCTGAACCTTACTGGTAGTTCCTTAGCAACCTGCAGTGCTGCACTTGGGAACTGCACGTAAGGAGGGATCTGCAAGGCGTCCCTAAGAGCCCTAAGCCCTGCTTATAGCCCAGGATGTATCCATAGAGTAGCAAGGCTTGGATTACTTCTCTGGATCCCAGGCAGAGCAGCAGAGAGTGTGGGCAGAGCTTTGTGGGTGATAGTTGAGACACCATTGTTACCAAGTGGACAAGGCAAAACGTCAGTGGCCATGTGTCCTGTTTCTGGCCCACAAGGGAGTGGAGAAATGGGCTGTTGGAATGTCAGTTCCTAATTACTCCAGTGTCTAATCACAAGGCACTTTGGCACAGCTCAGCTGTGTCATTCCAAAATCACTCGCTCCATGTGTGTTGTGGTCTCGTGCCACCAACTTCTCAAGGTACTGATTGTCATTGTCATTTTAGGTGGCCATAAAGAAAATTAATCTGCAAGGACTGAGGAGGAAGGAACTAACTCTCAATGAACTCATGATCATGAAGATGAATAGGAATCCCAACCTGGTCAACTATTTAGACAGGTGAGTGGTCGTGGTCTTATCCCATGAATGTTTGTTTACCTACTGCAAGCATGAGAGGTCAAAAACCCACTTTGATCTGTGGCAGAAAATAGAGGCGTTAATTACTGATCAATTATTATTTCTCTACTCATCTCCAGTGGATGGGAAGAGAGTGCATTTTGTCTGCATTAGTCTTCCCTGGCACACATCGTTTGACAATTCTTCAAAAGCCTGCACCAGTGCTATCTTACTAAGTCAATACCCTCTAAGTTCACTGCCACCACGTTGTCTTGGGGCTTGATTTTTCTCAAGAGTCTTAAATGCTGATGAACCATCCGAGAGAGGATTTCCCTTGGACTGCAGCCCCTCTTTTCCATTGCTGGGCATGCCAGGAAGACTAGGTGCTTTTTTTCCATAAACACCATGTGTGACAGCTTTTTATCTGGGCTGTTAGTAAACTGTGTTTTTCACTTGCTGGCCATCTAAGACATCTCCTTTTTCACAGCTGTGCCTTTCTCCTTGACACAGCACAGACTGCAATCACTGCACAGCCTAGAGGGAACGTCTATTCCTTTGAGTCTGTCCTCGTTTCAAAGGGACCTGGAAACAAGAATCAATCGTTGTCTTTTCCAAACAGTGGCGTAGCCATGCACGTTCATCTCCATGGCCTCATTTCCTTCTTTCAGCTACCTTGTGGATGATGAAGTCTGGCTGGTGATGGAGTACATGGATGGAGGCACTCTGAGAGATGTCATCAGCAAGACCTACCTGTCTGAAGATGAGATGGCAGCCGTCAGTCGGGAGGTTGGGGATCCCACCTGTGCTTCCGAGGGCTTGGGCAGGATTGTCTGGGAAACAGGGGCTGAGAACTGGAGGGATTCCATGTGCCAAACTTTGCTTCTGTGTGGCTGCTATGCTATGGGGAAGCAGGGGAACTGCGTGGCAGTGTGCCTGCACTCCCTGTACTCTGTTCTTGTACTCTTATCTCCTGCTGTTGCATTCTCACTCTGTCTCTTGTATTTGTAGTTGCTGTTCTCCACCTTGCCTCTCTGAATGCTTGCCTGGAGCCTGTCTGCACGGCATTCCTTGCCTGTAAAAGCAAAGGTGCTGGTAGCAGAATTGGAAACTAATGGTAAAAGGGACTCATTTCTCAGAGTCCTCAGCTGAAAAGGGTAATAGTGCACCCAAAATGCTGTTTGCTTCTGAAAGGCGACTCATGTGATACTTCCAAGTCTGTGCTGAGGCCAGCAAGAAAACCTTTGCCATGCAGCCTCCCACCCAAAAGTGAGCCGCTTCACAGCAAAGGGAGGGACTCTTTCTTTCTTGGCAAAGCCTTGCTTGTCCTCTGGATGAAGAAAGCACATCCACTGCAGCAGCAGTCATTCTGGCTGCTTTGCAGAGGACAGTCTAGAACAGCAATTCCCGTTGGCTCTCTCAAAAGCTGACGTGCCTTCCCTTAGAAAGGTAGTGTTGGAGCAGCAAGCTCTTCCTCTCAATGGCTCTGTGTTCTGCCATTGCACTCTATTCCCCTGGAAAGGGAATCTTTTAGAGCTGTTTCCTTTCTTGTGGGCTCAAATCACACCACTCATTTTTATCCTCCTGTCTCTGTTTTCTCTCTCAGTGCCTGCAAGGACTGGATTTTCTTCACTCAAACCATGTCATCCATCGAGATGTCAAAAGCTGCAACATCCTTCTCAGAACTGACGGCTCTGTCAAGCTGGGTTGGTATATTCTTGGCCAGGCAGAGCGTTCCGGGCATGTGGGGTTTGGGGCTGCTTTTGAGTGACTGCCAGTTCCCCCAAAGTGGTGCTGCTGGCAGTGCAGGGACCCCTGCAGCGAGCTGAAGGCACAGTTGCAACGTGCACAGAGGTATGGCGAGGAAAAAGCCGTCCAGAGTGGCACTGGTTTGGGTCTGTGTGTGTCCCTTCCAGAGGGAGGGAGCTACAATCTAAAGGTTCCAGGGAATAAAAGCCACTTCTGGGGGCAGGATTAAAAAATTAAAAAAGCAGCCACTTCCGTGTTTCCTTGGCTAAAGTCCTGAGGAAACAGAGCAGGGACGAGATCTCCAGAATCCAGGAGATTCAACAGCGCTTTCTCAGACTTACAGTGGGGAGTTCTTTTGCTTGGTTTCCTAATTGTACAGAACTTTTTTGTTCTCCTCAGGTAATTTTGGCCTCTCTGCTCAGCTCACCCCTGAGCAGAATCTAAGGAGCTCAGTGGTCGGGACGTCTTGGTGGATGGCGCCTGAGGTTGTGCTAGGTCAACCATATGGCCCCAAAGTGGACATATGGTCTCTTGGAATTGTGGGATTCGAAATGGTGGAACGAGAAGTTCCTCACTGGAATGAAAGTCCTACCTTGGTAAGGAGCAAATACTCACTGATCCCTCTGTCTTTTTCACCTATCCTGTGTTCTGTCCTCCATCAGACAAAATCCCATTGCCGTCTGCTGGCACTGCTTCCACCAAGATCCCCTTCTAAAAATGGCCCTGCAGCACATCAGCATCTGCTGTAGTTTTGGTTGCATCAGTGGGGGAACTCAGGCCCTACCACATGCAAACACTCTCCATTCTCAGGCAACACTTTCCTTTGGGTTTTAAGTTGTTCCAGCTCGTCTGTCTGTGTAGATGTCTCTAATAACACAAAACACACATCTCAGAGCTGGTGTTACATTTCCAGAAAAGAAGGAAAGAAACCCAAACCAACAAAGTTTCTAAAACAGTGGTTTTCTAGAGAAGAACTGCACTCCCTGTACGGTTTCTTGGCACTTGCCTAAAACCTGGGCATGAGGGTGTAAAGGCCACATAGTGTCTTCTGCTTCTTGTGCAGTGTTGCTGAAACACTTAGTGACCATATTTCTGTCATAGCCCAAGCCACATTCTCCACGTGACCAAGCTGCAGCCTGGTGACATGGAGAGCCTGCCAAAACCTCCCATTTGTTACCTGGCACTTTCTGGGATGGGCACATCTTTAATGCATTGACTTGAGTATCCAGAGGAGCAGAGGGTTGCCATAGGGATGGCATTTCTCCTTCTGCTGATTTGACCATGAAAAGTTTTTCTTTTGCCACATCAGAGAAGCTGGAACTTGCAGACTGCTGCGAGACAGAGCTGCAGGTGGCTCCTGTGTGCCCAAACAGGCATTTTCATCCCAATACGTTTCTGCATGCATCTTAACGTGTCTGTGTTGAACGCGAGGTTCCAAATGTTTCTTTCCTTACCTGAGCAATAACTCCCTTTTCTATAATAATGCTTGAAAACAGTTAGAGCAAAGTCCCTCTTCCAAACTGCCTGTCAAGCTGGTGTGAATCTTCAGAGAAGCAAAACGTGCTTTTGCTGATGTAGTTGCCCCTAACTAGGTCAGCCAATCAAATCAGCTGCCAAGGCAAGCTCCGCTGGATGCTGGAAAAGCTGTGGCTGCTTTGGCGTTTGGGTTTTTTGTTGGTATAGGAAAGTCATCTCTGCCTCTCTGCCAAGGCAGAAATTGCCACTGCAGAGTTGAGCTTAAACAAGGGGCTCTGGGAGAGCATTTACAGACTTGAAACTGATGCCTGGAGTGGCTACCTAAAAACAGAGACTAGACAAGAATAAGAAAATCAAAATAGGTATTTATTTGAACGGCCTTCAAAGATACAGCCTGGGCAGTCAAAAGGCTACATCCAAGATGGACCCTGGGTCATGAGTTCTTCACAGTTTTGTAAGCTTGGTCCATTTCCATAGCAGGGTTAATTCTCCAATTATGACCCCAGTTAATGATGTAATTAGCCCAAGTTTGTCTCTCTTCAGAGGCTTTGAGTTCACACATTTTGGCCCCTGGGACAATCGCAGTGTCCTTGGAGAGCAAACCTAGAGAGGCTTTGTTATGTCTAACTAGCATGAGAGAACAGTAGCTAACAGGCCACACAAAACTTCCGAGCTACACACTAGGCAGTACAGGACTTGAAAAATAGAAAAGTTAAAACCTAAGGCATCAAAAGAAGCAGGTGGAGTCTTGTGTTTCCTTTTTCTCCAGGCTAAACTCCTGATAGCCACAGGAGTGCCCCCACAGCTGCAGCGGCCCAACCTGTTCTCGGCTTCTCTGCGTCACTTCCTGAGCTGCTGCCTGCAGAAAAACGAGGAGCGGCGCTGGTCTGCCAAGGAGCTCCTGCAGGTAAAATGCAAAGGGGCTGCAGGTCAAACAGTGTCCGAGGATGGGCTCCTCCTCCACTGAAGCCCAAGGCATCAGATGAGCCCCCTTCTTCCTCATCTCCACTCTTGGTGCTTTCCAAATGAAAATGGTGAGGAATCCTGGGCTGGGCTGGCAGGGACCTGTAAAGGCCATCTGATCCATGTGGTGTGCAATGAGCAGGGATATCTTGAAAGAGATCAGGTTGCTCAGAGCCCCTTCCCACCTGACCTGGAATGTTTCCAGGGAAGGGACACTTACCAGCTCTCAGGACAACCTGTGCCACTGTTGCAATATGCTCCTTAGACCTACTCAGAGTAAATCCCCTTTTCATTTAAAAATATTACCCCTGCCTTTGAAGCACTGAGCTTGGAAAGTCATGGTTCATTGTTCTTGGTTGGTTTTTTTCCTTTGGGCAGCATCCATTTGTAACATCAGCCAAGCCTGCATCCAGCCTGGTGCCACTGATCCAGTCAGTGAAGAAGTGGAAGGAGGAGGAGAAAAGATTGGAGTGGCAATCCTTCCATTCAGGACTATTTTCTCCATGACCAGCTTAGATTAGGATTGCAGAGTACAATTGTACAGTATGATTTTAAATAAATAAAGTTTCTGAAACCCCAACTCATCTGTAAGATTCCTTTCTTTCTCACCTTGTGATTTAGCTCAACTTTTCCTTCTCAATTGTCCGTTGTTTCTTAAAGGTGGAAAGTGACACTTATGGCTTCTTTGGTATGGTTTGTCAGTGGGGCAGGCTCTTCTTCATTCATCCTCTCCAGACCACACTGCCTTTGCAATACGGCACACTGGCCGGTTTTTGTCCAGCCATTGTGCTTGTAGTTGAGGCAGAACGGGCAATGGCATTTGCAGGCAAAAGCAGAGGAGGAGTTGTGCAGCCAAGACATCCTGTGCAGATGTAGGTGTTCAGCTGTGACTCGAGAGCACTGGGGTTCCTGCCACTTGGATTTGTATCCCTAAGTGCAATCTCTTTGGCTCGGGGAGAGTCTTGCTCAGCTGAGAAAGCAGAAAGCTCAGCGAGGGTGCTCTGAAAGGTCTCGTCTGAGGCAGAGCTGTCAGCGAGCGTGAGGTGAGAGCGGCCCGGCCTTGCCCAGGCCGGAGCCCCAGCAGAGCCCACGCAGAGCCCAGAGCAGCCTGAGGCTGGGCAGAGGCAGGCTGGCAGGAGGCCCTTGGAGCTGCAAGAGGCAGCAGCCTGGCACTGGGTGCCTCTTCCTGGGAGCGGGCACATGGTCCCATCTCAGAGCCAAAGCGGCAGCTGGCTGCTGCCGAGGGAAGCGTAGCCGTGCTGGGCACAGCGCAGACTGGTGCCATTGGCCGTCTGGAGGCGGCCCAGGAGGAGAGAAAGGCAAAAGGTAGCCGAGGGCTGGTGCCCCGGCTGAGGATTGCTACTCTTCTGCCGGCTGCCCTGGAAGTCCTGGGAAAGGTTAGCAGTGTGTGCAGCAGCCTGGGCACAGCGGGAGGGAGCCGGGCTGCTCCGCAGGCTCGAGCACGGGGCAGCGTCCTTCAGGCACGGCACTTCTGAGCAGAGGGGTGAGAAGGTGACAAAGACAAGATGCACACCATTTTGATCCAGGGGATGTCCTGAAGGTGCACTGCCTACCTGCCACTCCCTCTGACCACCATGCTCCATCTCCTTGTCCTGCTCAGCAGCTTTTTGGGAATCCAGGGGTCGCTATGTTTCATTTGCTGCTGCATCTAATAAAATAAATTTGCTTTGCAACCCCAGTTGTGTCTTATGTTTTTTTGTGCATGGGTCTTCTCCTGAACCTGCTGCAAAAACCAGTAGAGACCACCAAGACACCCCTACTCTCATGTCAGTAAATTCTGAGAAGTGATCTAAAAATGTCAAAGAATTTGGGGGAATGTTTAGCCTGTAAGTTTCAGCAAAGTAATGAGTATGTCTGTCCCGTTCCACTGAGGGAAACTGTGAGGAGTTCTTTTAGAATTAGATGGTCAAGAATAAAATTAAGCCAAATGAGGCAAACCTTGTAACTGAGACCTGTTTATTAGTAATAAAAAGAACAACACAAAAAAGGAATCACCCAAACGAAAGGAGACTGGAAAAGACAGAAAAGAAGGAAGGAAAATGGAAAAGGAATGGGCAGGGAAGGAAGAGAGAGAGGGGAGACAGAGAGCAAAAGAGGGCGTTACCACCAGCAGATCAGGGAGTGCCGTCGACGTCCACGCGACTGGGGGGTTGATGGGCTGCCTGCTAACGAGCCTGCGCAGCTCTCGGAGAGGCACAGCTTCACAGGCGCCGCTCCCGTGGTGATGGGAGTAGACTCACACGCAGTGAGTGCAAAATCAAACAGGAGGTCCAGGACCCTGCACAGTTCGCGACAAAGATTGCAGTGATGGCTGGATCGGAGCAGCAGGGTTGAACGTGGGTAGCTCAGGCAGGGACGTGGGGGCGAAGCAGCAAGGCGGCGGTCAGGGACACAGGGAGGCAGGACAGGCGCGAAGGCAAATGAGCCAATGAGGGCATGTTATAAATGACTTATTGAGAGGTGGCTTTTGCCGTATGTTGTATGAATTATGGGTCATCTTATGAGTTATATTATGAGTTGTGATGCTGAATATTATGATATTTTCCCAGGGAAAATATCAAGGTGATAGGATATGTTGAAATGTTTAGTGTTGCTGGGGTGGTCTTGTTGTGGAGGTTGGTTTTGCAGGGCTGTATATCTGTATGTTGTAATAGCAGTTCTGGGGTTTGCAAAGGGCTGCGCTGTTGCCAGCCAGACTTCGAAGGCACCACCATAAAAGGACTAGGACTCCAACCAGTGAGGACCCTGAAGGCCACAGCAACAGAAAAGCGCAGGCTCCCAAATGACTGACCAGGGGGCGAGACTATGCAAAGCTGTGAATAAATATGCATCAGGCTGATGCAATCACAAGGGTATAAAAGGCAGGACTACCATGTTGTGGGTGAGCCTCTGGCACCCAGCCACGCTCCCAGTGCTGTCCCCTTTTGCTCTGCCATTTTTATTGAGTTCTCAATAAATTTCAATAACTCATTTCCATATTGGATCTGGGTTCTTTGTAACAGGGCAGCAGAGCCAAAAGGCAGGCTGGGGCAGGTCCAGGGAGGGAGCGAGTGAGCCAGTGAACAAATAGCAGCGAGCAGCAGCGAGCCCTAAAGCTCATGATAGAGCCTATAGAAGTTAGAGTTATATAAAGTTAGAGTTTATATCCCCTGTCCCCTGCCAAAGTCTGCTCGCTGACAGGGGAGCATTGTCCACTCCAAGTTTTCTCTGCCATCCATTGGTGGAGACCTTTCACCATCTGACTTGAGAAGCCTCTCTGGCGTGTACAGTGTCACCTACTGACTGCCTGTCCCATGTGAGGTGTTGACAGGCAGAGTCTCCCCAGAGACAAGGCTTCCCCCATCTCCTGGCTGCCTCCTGCAAGCGGCACACGTGCACTTCCTCCCTCAGCATGCCTCTGACAGCCAGGGTTGAGACAAAACAGAATTAGCTGAATCAAAACTAAATCACAATATCTTAGTTCCATGGATACAAACTAGCAGGTGAAATTGCTGGGTGTGCATGTGTTAGAGAAGTGATTCCCCATGCACCCAGTGCCAAAATCAAGTAATGCTTCCTTTCGAACGCTGAGCTGGCAGAGGGGATGGAGCCCTGCTTGGTAACCTCTCATTTTGGCCATTTTTACTGAACAGTAAAGAAAAATCAAAATGAAACCATTTCCATTAAGTTGTTTTCTGACACTTTACCGTGCCGTTAATGTAGTCCCTCCGGATGGGAGAGAATTTACCGAAAGTCCTTGCAAGGAGTTTGAGAGATAAACCGAGATGTCTCCTTTAGTTTCAGTGCTTCCAGATAGTTGTTTATTAAGTCTTATCAGAGGAACAGAGCCACTAGGGTGACCCAGGTACAGCACAGAAAGAAGAAAAGTAGGAGTGAGTCCAATCATCAAGATTTACACAGCTTTTTAAAGATATTTTAACCAATAGTTACTAAAAAGGTACATGATTTTCACTTTCCTACCAATGATTCAGAAACACGACTAGGAACTGCGGAATTTTCTATCCAATCAATCCAAACTACTTTTACTGCAGAACATGGAGTAGTAGAAGAAGGAGAAGAAGGTTTAGAGAACAACAACAATCCTCCATTTTGATATTTTTTACTCTTTTCTATGTACTACAAAGAGAAGCCCAAAACCTCTAAATTTTTCACCCTGTGACAAACTTACATAGAAGTCTATCAGATAATTCACACCACTGTATTTTCTAGTTGTTGTCTGACTGTTGGTAATTTTTTCCAAGGTTTGAAGCTAAAGCACTGTTGTTCAGGGGGGTAAGAACCCTTCAAAACAGGCAGAGAAATCCTCTCAGCAACCTGGGTTCCTACAGTTTTCCTCTAGCTGACCTGTTCTGGGGGCCAAAGCTCTGTGCCCCAGGTGGCCTGGGTGTGTGCAGAGAAATGCAGCCCCCACAAAGCCCTTGGTTTTCCCACAAGTCATCATCACTCCTTCCCAGGTGCGCCCAGCTCTGGCAGGAGAGAGAGAGCCCACGGCGCAGTGGGCACCGTGCCCTCCCAGCCGGGGCTCTCTGGCACAGAGCAGCAGCAGCTCCAGCACCTTTCAACCCGCTCCTGGCCTTGGCTTCAGCCGGGAGCCAGAAGCCTCTGGAAATCAGCACTGCCAGTTGCATTCCCAGCTTGGAGCAGCTCCTGCGGGTGAGCAAATCCTGCCCGTTCGACTGCTTCCAAAGAGGACGAAAGGCAGAGGCAGAGACGTACCTACAGAGGGGACCAGGGCGTGTCCAATAAAAGTGCAAATGTGTGGGGAGATTTGTTAGGAATTATTACAGCTGTCATGCAATTAGTGCCTTCTCTCCTGGATCTGTGCAATGCTTTGGGCCATTTTCTTGGTCTAGTTTCCTTTGCTTTGGTCCCATCTCAGTGTTCACTTGGGGTACAGGCTGTAGGTGCTTGGGGCAATCTTTGAGTTACTCTTGGAGCCCTTGAACAACAGGGTTTGGCCCACGAGGGGACTTTGTGCTGCTTTGTGACAGAGGAGAACTTCCCAGGCTATTGTGTTTGCTGCGGGGAAGCTTGGGTTGCTTTGCATCAATCCCCAGACCAACGCAGAGCAGCTGCTTTGTGATGTCAGGGCATGGTTGCCACGTTGTGGTGCTGTCATCAGAAGGTTGCCTTGGTGCACAGAAGGTCTCAGTGTCAGAGCAGCTCTTGGGCTTGCTCAGAGCAGGAGCATCCTCCTGGTTGAGGCCTTGTCAGGGGGCAGCTGCACTCTGACAGGAGCCTTGTTTTTTCTTGTGTTAGAGCACAGTCTGCAAACTTGCACAGCAGGGCTAAAATCATGGAGGCATTTGCTGCTGCAGTTTGCACTGTGTATGGCATTGGTTATTCTGCCTATTACCTGACTAACCTGACACGTGAGTAGAGGTTTTCCCTGGGTGTAACCCAACCTGGCTTGTGTAGGCCTTCCTGCTCTTTCTTAGTAACTGAGTTGATTTTGAAACAAAAAGACCATTAGGATGCCACTGCTTTGGTAAAGCTCCTGTCAACACGTTCAGCTCAAAAGAGGGTGTCTGTAGCCAGGGAGGTGCGGGCAGCATTTGCAAGGGAACGTGCAGGGGTTCCCTTCCCTCCACGGGAGAGTCTGTGGCAGCCGAGTCTGTCATTTCCTCAGGGGGCTGGGTCAAGCAGGACAACTTTGAAAAGGCAGCCTGGGAGGTGTTCTCAGAAGGCCTTCAAAGAACTCTGCAGTTGTGCCTGGAATTCAGGGAAAGCTTCTTTTTTTCTAAATTTTGTCATTAAAAGATTTGACTGTCTAACTCGACCCTTTAATGAGTGCTGAAATAGTGATTCTTTTTGCAATGAAGTGCAAACTCCCAAACAGTGAGTGTCTGCTCTTGAACCCCAGAGCTGCTCCTGGGCTGTTTCCCAGTAGAACTATGACACCTCAGGGGGGTTTGGGGGAAGGTTTTCTGGGCAAAAGGTTTTCAGTAACTTAATGAGAATTAGTGCATGCAACTTATTTTTTAAAAATAAGAACCTGAAGGAGAGGATAAAAAAGGCAGCTTTAGATGTTGGGCAGAAGAGAAATATTGGGTGTTAAAGAACAATTTGCATTTTCGTGATCAAGTTTGTATTCATTTACTGGCAAAAGAGGCCAAAGCCTACGCACAACCAAGAATATTGTCCTGCTCTCTTGCTGGCTGTGTGTAAGAACTGTGTCTGCTGGAGGGCTGTTGTGAAAAGAAAACCCTCTCTGTTTGGGTGGACTTGTTCTGCGGGATTAACCAGCACAGGCAGTTTTTTCACAGCATCTGGTTCATTTTCCCTTCCCACTGCAGGTCACTTGATCCATGTATTCGTCACTGCTGATCCTGAGGTGAGTGAAAGGAACCTTTGATGTTCCTGGTGTTTAAGAACTGTGGAGCAAGCTGTGAGCTTGGCCTGTGGCAGTAGAGTAAGGAGGCTGAGCTGGGTGGGCAGAAAGAAAATCCATGTTCATGTCTGCAGCAGCAATAGCAAAGGCATCGCTGTGTAATAGCTGCTTTTGCATTTCAGAGCTGTCGCAGAACTAAAAGCCCAGCTTTGCAGAGAGAACGTTGCTTGCTGAGAGTAGCCAGGCTGCAATATCTAATTCAGAGCAATATGCAGTACTGTTGAATTAGTCCATTTTACTTTAGTTGCAGGCACTTGGAATCCCATTGCTATGCAAGGTTATGATTTCTCCTTAGTAGAGCTGGTTGTAGAGCTGAATAGAGATAAGGTTAGAAATGACAGGTAACTTCCTGTCCCTCACACTCCTGCCTGTCCACAGAGCCCAGAACCAACCTCAGGCTCTCCTCTGGCTCCCTCTGCTTCTGGAGAAGAGGCCAAATGGGTGACAAATGTCCGGAAATCTCCAGCTGGCATCAGACGTGAACCTGAACGTCCTGAGCCGGTAAGTGGCAGTTGTGGTTGGGGCTGTCTTTAGAGGAAATCAGAGCTGCAAGTTTCTGAGCGGCCAGCACTTGCTGGTGGTGGCCGAGGATGCTGAGTGCTGGAGTCCTGGCAGGACCTAGCGATTCCCCCCAGCCAGTGAGAGCTGGAACACATCCAGAGAGCGAGGCGTGGAAATGACTTGAAGGAGCAAGTCAAATAAAGTAAATTCGGTGCTGGAAGAGTGAAGTTCTGTCACTCTAAATCAGCGTGATGCCTGGAGGGTTTTATACCAGGTTTCCACCTAAGCTAAAGAAGTACATAATGTCCAACATAGACCTAAGGTTTGCACAGCAGAGTTTAGGCTGACAGCTGACAGCTAAGGGAGCATACATTTCAATGGTCTTTCCAACCCAAAAGGCCAATGAGAAATGTTGGTATTTCTGCTCTCCTTCATTGTTTACACTATAGAAACATATTTTCTGAGATTTTGCAATTGCAGCTAAAAATCGTGGCCAGGTTAAGTTATGTAAGTGGTTGTTGTGCCTTTAGAATTGTGCAGGTCAATATCAGTGTAGCTGCTTCTGGTCATACAAAAAGCTCTTTCAAGATACATCTTAAAGAGAAATGGGTTTTTCCTTTTCATTCTTAAGTGCAAAGCCTTCTCCAGGACGTACAGCAAACAGGTTATCTAGATTGCCTTTTCACAGTGACAGAACACTCCCCCTTTAATCTGCCTGGATTGCACAATTCTCATCTGTATTAAGGAATTTCATTTAGTCTCTGCTGTAAGTAAGTGATTTCTGTGCAAGAGGGTTGATCAAGGATAAACCCAAATTAACAAGAGTGGTATTTGTTAGGGCTACCATTGCTCATCACACACTTTGAACAAGCCATACCATCAAGCCCAAAGCTAATATGGCTCCTCGTTAAATATTTCTGATGGATTGCACATCCTTGTGTGAAGAGGGAATTGGGATTTAAAGCCAGTATTTATGCATATATAAGCATTGTGCATGAACATTGCATGTTCAGAATGAAAACCAAATATCACCTGTACAGGGTAAACACTGCAATAACACAAACACGCTTCTCCCATCAGGTTCACAGGCAGCTTAACCAATTCTGTGCTTGCACATAGCCTGTTCTGGCATCTGGTGTCACTCTGAACCGGGGAAAGTCACACATAGATACTGTAGGACCATGAAAATCTCTCCAAATACAAACCAGTCTCCAGGTGACACAAGTGACTACAGCAACCTCCAATAACGTAGCAGGGAACCCAGATTTGTTGTGTTCTCTTTGTCATTATGGGTTTATAATTCACAGACTCAGAGAAGGGCTTGAGTTGGAAGGGACCTTAAAGACACTCTAGATCCAGCCCCTCTGCCATGGGCAGGGACACATTCCACTAGCCCAGGTGGCTCAGACCACATCCAAGCTTTGGCAAATACCCAAGGACACCTTTTCTGTTTTTCAAGGTCAGATTTCCATGCTCCTATTCACAGATGGCTCCAGTCTCATGCAGAGGATTGCTGGGTTGGTCACTCTCATCTCCACAACCCAGCAATGGTCCTATTTTGGATGGCTCTCACTGCTCCCAAGGCCCCAGGGACCAGCTACTGCCTTTGTTCCTTCCGCTTTCCTTTCCAGGATCAGTGATTTACCGCTACTTCCTCCACGTCTGAGACAACTGGAAGAGATAAGGCACTGCGGATGCAGCTTCTGACAGAGAGCTGATAACACTCAGCTGAGTATTTTATTCTCCTGCCACTACGCTGTCAGGCTGCCTACACAGAGTTCCTCCTGCTTGGAAAGGGGCTGGTGTGAGCAGCAGGAATTGATGCTGGCTGGAACACTTCAAAGAACTGGACAAAAGCAGCCTTCTCTGGAAGGCCACCAGCTGCCCTTTGCCAGCAGCACAAGGTGTGAAGGCCCCTTTGAAGGCCATCCCTGCACAAGGACAGCCTGGCCTTCCAGTACCTCCGCCAGTACCCAGAACACCTTTCAGGCTTTGGGGCCGGCCCTGTCCCTCGCTCTGGAGAAGCAGGTTGCTGTTAGAGCTCACATATCCACAGTTTCTGGCTGGATTACCACGTTTTACCACAGACAGCCCTTCCGACAACAGTACACAGAGGCTCAATCTGCAATACAAGGGCATTTTTTTCCAACTTCTCCCTTGGACCAGTGTGCAGCAAGCACACCTGGGCCTCATTCAACTCTCTGTGTGGGCCAGGTGTCAGCTTCTGTTGGGAATTTAAAGCTTTTACCCTACTTTCCACAGCAAATCATGAAGCAAACTCAGCTGCACCAAAGCCCAAATTTCACTTTAAAAATTACAATTTTCATTTTCCTCTATTCAAGCCATGAAGAAAACAAACTTTACTTGAGTGAGCTGGAGGCACAGCGTCCTCCCAGATCATTCACGAGCAGAACAATACTCCAGGGGAAGACTGGCAAAGCCAGAGTTTCCTGATACTTAGGAAGCTTTGCAAAACCTTCCCACCTGTGGTGGTACTGCACCCTGCTGAATTCCTGGAGCCCTCACTCACCTCAGGTAGAGTTTGGACAGGAAGGGGCAGGAGGAGGGAAGACTTTGCAAACCCTGTCACGAGGCCAGGGCTGTTTTCATTTATGGTGACACGTTGCAGTACATAATCTTTTATTTAATGGGAGGGAGGGAGGTGCTGAAGGGCAAAAATTCTCAAGTAACAAGGACATCTTCCACTTAAACAGCAAGGTAAATGAAGGGGAAAGTGCAATCCTATCTTTCCTGGAAGGGATTTTATACACATTATTGTTGCTGAATACATGCCTAGACAGTGGTGATTTAGGGCATCTAATCAAGCTCCCACAGTATCACCACATCTGTTTTGCCACATTTTCTTTCTTGTTTTCATTGTGCACGATTTCTCCTCCCCGGCTGGCTCCTGGCTGCAGTTCTACGCTCAGGGGAGCCCCGCTTTCTCAGCAGGCCTCTGCAGCGAGTCTGTAGCCAACGTGTGGCTCTGCTGCCAGCCCAAATGTGCCGTTCCCTTGCCCAGCCTGGCTGCAGCTGGGGGATCTGCTGGGCACGGCTGGGGATTTTCATGGCCAAAATCCTCCAGCGTCCTCACGTCTACATCTGCCCCTTGCTTTGGAGAGCACAAATCACAGGACACTCATCTCAGTTGACAAATGTCATTTATTACAAATTGCTACACCCGCGCTGACAATATATAACTATACAGATCTAACTTCAAGTTCAAAAAAGTAATTTATTAGACTTCTACAACAATGCAATGTAAAACTATACAAATACCCACTTCCGTTAACAAAAATTAATTTATTGCCAACCTCTACAACAACTCACTATACACAAAGATCAACTGAAGGTTAACAACTTAATTTATTGCATACTACTACAACCGTACAGCCCATATATCAGTACAAAAATATCACTATCCTTCTCTAAATAGCCCTATGCCAAGAACTCAATATACAGCATTCTACAACTATACAACTTCACACATATTTAAATAGAAATAAAGACATTTATAACCACCACAAGATACAGATATAGATGAAATATTAGATATTACATACTATATCTATAAATACATACATACAACAAACCTATCTCTAGGCAACCATACCAATCTCCATATCCATACAACTGAATCAATACCAATATATAGCTGTACATCTCAACACATATGTAAATATAGTTATACATAGAACTAGATCAATATACATATAAAAATATAAAAATAGACATATATACCTAACCAAATACCACTATACTTATTTAAGTAGCCATATGCCTAGAACTACATCAATAGAAATAGATACCTAGAAAACAGTATACATAGGAAACAGAACTTAACACAGACATAACAACATACATATATACTTAGATAGATAGATACACATATATATAATTACAAACATATATGTATATATATATGTACAGCATACATCCATAAATATAACAACATACATATAGAAATATACCTATACAAATAGCAACCTACATATAAATATCCATGTAATTATCACTATCTTATGAGCAAGTCCATACATCTTTAAACAGAAATACAAGCAGAGGGATTCCAGCCGCCCCATTTTCAAAGCCTCTCCCTCGGTCTCTTCCTCCCGTGCAGAGCAGCTCTCCTGGACAGGGACAGAGATGGGATATCTGGGAAGCAAAGGGAACACTGAGTCAGGATCGGGACGTTTCCCTTGGCAGCAGCTGCACTTCCATCAGAGAAGAGAAATCTCAGAGCCTCCCCAGGAGGCTTAGAAAGAAAAACCAGGCCCAGCGGGCCGGGCTGTGGCGAGCGCAGCCCCGGCGGGACCGTCCCGCAGCCCCCGGCAGCGCGGCACAGCCGGCACCGCTCCCGGGCCCTGCCGGTGCAGCTGCCTTGCCCAAGGACAGCCCCTGTGCCGCCCAGGGCAGCCGCGCTGAGCGGCCCCAGCACGGGCAGGGCCCGCTCCTGCCCAGCCGGCCAGTGCCCGCGGCCAAAGCCCCCGCCAGCCTCACGCCCACCCTGCCTCACCGGCCCTGGGGCCTCACCCAGGCTCTCGGGCGGCAGCAGCAGGTTCATATTCGCTGCTCTTGCTGGCGGCCTTCAGCTTCTCCCTGCTGGTTCTCATCAGTCTCTGGATGTTCTCAAGGTCTTCAGGGCAGCTGTGGCAAAAGTGGAGACTCTGGAATTGGTTCCATGGCTTGGCAGACCCACAGTCCCAGATCCCTCTGTGCTCCCTGCTGGCCCCCTCCATCCCCTCAGCCCTGCCATGCCCTCGGCAAACGCACAGCCGCCTTCAGTTTCTTCAGACGCCCACAGTCCTCTCACGCCCCTCAGTCCCTTCAGATCCATCCTGTCCCCTTAGACCTGCCACCCCCCTCAGCCTGTGCCACTTCCCTGTTACCTCAGTGCCACTTCGCCCTCTGCTCCCCCAAACCCCCCAGTCCCACCAGCACCTCAAGGTCACCGTCCTTTCAGTGTCGCTGCCTCCTCAGCGCCCTCAGCCCCCTCTGGCTCACCGTCCTCCAGCAGCTCCTCAGGGCACAGTGCCTGCGGCCACCGGCAGCTCCCACCGCTCCAGGGACACCGGGGCTGCAGCTGCTGCTGCGCCCGGCCCGGCCGCCAGCTCGGAGCCAGCACAGGAAGAGGGGACCGAGGGGGCACAGGGGAAAACAAGAGATTAAAAAGGTGGCTGAGGGCAGAAAGAGCTTAGAATGCAGCCTAGGCCTATATAAACATCAATCTATGTATCTAAACATCCAAATACCTCTTATGGTATAACTGTGTACATTTACAAATATAACTTAGATATATAAATATTTTTCTCTACACATATATAAATCTGCAAATCTATAACTTTAACTGCCTATGTATAAATATAATTACATCACATCTATAACTATATATATAAATTTAACTACACAGATCTATAAATACATTCACCTATAAACACAACTCTATAAATCTATAAATACTATATGTAACTAATAAGTATAGTATAAATACTATAAATAACTATATGGATATATAAATAAAACTATAGACATCTATAAATCTATCTATAAACAGAGGGATTCCACCTGCCTGATGGTCACAGGCTCTCCCTCGGTCCCTTCCTCCCACGCAAGGCAGCCCTCCTGGAGAGGTAGATCAGATGGATATCTGGGAAGCAAAAGGAACACTGAGTCAATATTGGCCTTCAGGCATCTCTCCTTTTGGAAGTAATTGCCTTTCTATCAAAGACTGTAGAAGGTGACCTGAAAGGCAGACTCTCCCTTGGGAATTTGAAGCCTGCTCTTTAAAGAACAGGAAGCATTCCAAGTTTTCAAAACCTCTGAAGGTTTGAAGTCTCCCGATAAAGTCTCAGCACCCGCAGTGCAAATGGCACCCACGAGAGCTTGAAGCACAGACAGTCCCAGCTCCCACACAGAAGCCCAGCCTTGTTCCTCCTCTGTGCTGACACAGACACCTCAGTCCTCACTGAAATGGCTGAAGCTGAAGGGTGCTGTGAGCTGAGTTACGAACCAGCTCCATTACCTGGGACCTACAAACTGCCCTCTGCAGTGAGCAACAGCGGCTTCAACTCGACCATCAGCTCTGGCAGGAAGAACTGGGAGGGAAAGATCTCCCCATGAGGCCTGCAGGCTGCACCAGCCTTGCTCAAGAATGCAAATCCAAGGTGCTCTCTCTCTCCTATTAGTTCTCGCTAATTTGGGGTAAGTTTTTCCTTTCCAAATCATAAATCCTTGTGTTTTATCATTTGCTTGGCCTCAGAGCTTCTGCTGCTTGTATTTTTAATGTGTCTCACTAGGCCTACCAGCAGATTGGTCATACATTGATTTAATGTTCTGAGACAAAAAGCTCAGACTTCTACATTGACTTTTTGCTGGGGTTTTGCTCTCTTACATCAGGAGTCACTCAGTGTTGCCTCCAGAGCACTGTCACCCTGCAGCAAACTCATCCACAGACTTCAGCTCCAAACTGGGACACCTGGGTTGGTGACACAACTCCCACAGGGTCAGGGTTATTCATGGCTCTCTGGCCACAGCACAGCACTCGGTGTCAGTGCCTCTGGAGAAGCGTGGAGGGCAGGGCTCGGGGAGGCTGTGCCAGGGCAGGATTTGACCTAAAGGCACCAGGAAGCACCAACCCTGCAGACAAGAGCTCAACTCTTCTCATCTCCCTTCCTGCCAGAGGCAGGCTCAGAGCAGCTGCCTCAGAGCTCTCTAAAGCAGTGTGGGCTCTCTCCTTACCAGGCTCCTCGGGCTCCAGGGACCTCTTTCTGCAGCTCATGGCGCCAGGCAAAGCTCCCTCTGCTGCAGCCCTGTTCCCGGCCTCCCCTCCTGAAGACTCAGGGGCAACACTACGATTGTCCTGAAAACCAGAAAGAAAGAAACCCAAATATCACTCACTGTTTTCTGCAGGGACACAATAGATCAGAGCCTGCCACATTTTCTTCTCTTGAAGAAGAAAATGCTTTTGAAAACTGCTGTGTCTGAGTTTACAGAAGACGAAAGGTCATCACACTTGGCAATGAGATACTGGGGATCCCAAAAAATCCCACTCACCACCTTGACTCTGCCCTTTCTGGCTAATAAATCTGCAGCAGGCAGTGGGTCTGCATATTAAACAAAACAGAGAAATTCTTTGGCAAAGTTGTATAATAATATGCAAAAAGGCCTGTGCCAACACAGGAACTGAACACTCCAGGCACATCTGGGAAGAGGCAAGAGTTAACAGGAAGGGGATTCCTAATCCAAAGAGGGAATCTGTCAAACACAAGGACTCATGGTCCCTGACTGAATTGCTCTTCCACACAGAAGAAGCCCCTGGGCTTAAAGGAGTCCTTAACCCGTTCATGTCCAGCATCATCATTGTCCTGCTCACCAATCACACAAGTCATGGGGCCTCAAAACCAACACTTCTGCCCCCTAAAAGCTCCACTGCTCACACACTTCCATCCCTTGTTCCTAACAAAGAAGTCTGGGCCCCAAAGGCCTTCAACAGTGGAGAAGACTGACTTCTCAAACACAGTCCAAAAGCTGCCAAAGCTGACAAAGTTGAATGTGGGGCTCACACTGAACACATGAAGTGGGCACTAAGGAAGGAGTTCTGCCAGCTCCTGGCACAGGGATGTGCTCCTCCCTCCACAGCCCTGAGCAGAACAGCAGAACACTCTCATCCAGGCTGCAGCTTTGCAGGGTCTGGATAGGAACACACATCTCTTCCCACAGAGATGCCCAAGAGGAAGGTGCCTGAGCTCTGGAACACGGAGAGCAAGGCTGGCAAGTTTGCCCAGCTGAGGATTTGCCAGATAGAAACAGGAATGGAGGCACCAGGCTACTGAGAGGACAAGAAAGCTGCAGCTCCAGCCCATCCCCAAACAGGGCTCTGGCAGCGCCTGCACGCTCGGCACGGCTCACACAGCAGCAGCAGCAGCTGCAGCCCAGCCCTTGCTTTGCCTTGGCCTTCCCACCCAAAACAGGCAGAGCCCACGTCTGCTGCTCTAACAGAGGCACCTCTCGCCTGCCCCTCCCTGCATGGGACACTTTGCCTTCAGTGGCAATTCTCCCCACACTCTTCTCTTCTTTCCCATCACACAGAGCCTCTTAGAACCTACAGAGCATCACCACAAAGGCCCCTGCACCAGGGATTCTCCCCAGCAAAAGGAGCACCCAAACCTGGCCACCACCGGCTCAAACCTCTCATCCTCCCTAAGGGGGGAGACTTTTCATTCCCTCTTCTTTTGGAAATCTTGCTTGACCAAGCAAATCCTTCCCTCTCCATTCAAAGCTTAATCCAAGAAGCCTTTGCTTCTCAGCCATGCAACAACATCCACAGCTCTCAGCCCAGCCCCTTTCACTCCCACCCAATGGAGTTACCTGAGCAAAGGGAGACCTTTCAGGCAGGGATGGTGACAGCATCTCCTCCAGTGTCTCAAGAACAAGGTCTAGATCCAGGGGTGCCAATTCCTCTTCCCCAGGACTATTCCAAGCCCAGCTGGAGGCCGTCCACGCTGCCCAACCAGCACTGCCAGCTGGAGCACTGGGGGCTGAACTGCCTGGCGTGGCTGCAGGAATCCAAACACATTGGTCAGGCTCCAGAATGTGGCTTTGGGACACAGAGCTCTATTGCTGCCTTGCAGCAAACATCACAGGAAGCACACAGAAACTCAATTCCAGAGATGTATTCCAACTTCCCAGGGGATTGGAAGACTGATTTCTTCCTCTCAAACAGTGTTTCCTCTAATTGATGGGTATGTATATTAAAGGATGGATTGTAAAACTGATCTACACACAAAGACTTTGTAATCTCAGCCTTTTCTATCTCCCCAGCAGCTTTTAGATGTGGCTGCTTCTGAGTTTCTCATCCCAACAGACCACAGAAAGTGGATTCACCCAGGAAGAGCCCAGATCTGCAGACACACATGCTAAAATTCAACTCTGATTGTATTGTAAAAAGCAACCTTGTGGGTGAGGCTGTATTCTGCAGCTGCAGCAGTTCTGGGGACACACAGAGCTCACTGAAATTTAATAGCCTTCTTTGCAGGAGAGACAACCTTTAAGCTCTGCAATATCCTGTCAGCATCCTAGTTGGGCTTCATTCCAAGAGAGATGGGAGTTCACCTGACACTGACTGGTTGTGGACCAATGTTTTCTGCCTCTCCCTTTCATCCCTACAGAGAGGCTGTCTGGAAAATGGCCAGAACAGCCTCCAAATCTGGAGGAAGGACAGGAAAAGCAGACAGAGATTGGTTTTGTTTTCATGGTCCTGCTTCCCCATACACTTGACACTTTCTACCTGATTCTCACTTAAGATCTACCCATGACAGAACACTGTGCAAAAAGACTTCAAATGGTCACTTTCCAGGACCTGTTTGAAAAGCAAGGGGACAAGCTGTCTCCCTACCTGATGGGCTGTAGGCTGGGGTGTGCTGCTCTGAAGATGTGCAGCTGCGCTTCTGCGGAAGGGCCACGGAAGTTCTCGGATGGTCTACAGGCACCAGTGGAACCATGAGCTCAGGGTGGCGTTTAAGGTCCATGCGAACCAGTGGAATGACGAGCTCACGCTTGAGTGGAAATTTGCATGTGCCTGGTTCCTCAGATGAGACCCCAGGAAGTCCAGAGGTGGTAAACATTCTCTTGGGAGCTGGTGGGGAAGCGTCAGACTCCTGAGCACCTGGACTTGTCCTGGGAGGTCCGGGAGGCAGCTCTAAACCCTCAGGTGAGACAGCACCGAGGTGCTGGGATGAGGGAGCTGTGTAGGAGGCAGGGAAGAGGAAAGGAGGCAAAGGGAAGACTAGGTCAGTATTGGTTCTCAGGTATGTTTCCCTTGGCAGCAACTGTACTTCTATCAGGGAAGAGAAAAGCTCCCATCCTCCCAAGCAGGATTACAAAGAAGAAAAAAAAAAAAAAAAACATACTCCCGGGCTATTCAACAACCAATTCCTTGTCTACTTAGCTCTCCCCTACTCATTCAACCGTCTGGGAAAACCGTCCCGCTGCAAATCCTTGGCAGGAGGCAGCTGCCAGAAACCCAACTGCCGGGTCTTTTCCCTCTGCTCCAAAGGGACAGGAGGCTCCCTCCAGCTGGGCGGGACCACAGCCGGGCCCTCGGCTTACACACCCGCACGGAGAGCTCCCCAAGCAACCCCAGGGCCGGGCCAGGAGCAGAGCCAGCCACGGCTCAGGGCTGGGCCGGCTGCAGGCCCAGCGGGCCGGGCTGTGGCGAGCGCAGCCCCGGCGGGACCGTCCCGCAGCCCCCGGCAGCGCGGCACAGCCGGCACCGCTCCCGGGCCCTGCCGGCGCAGCTGCCTTGCCCAAGGACAGCCCCTGTGCCGCCCGGGGCAGCCGCGCTGAGCGGCCCCAGCACGGGCAGGGCCCGCGGCCAAAGCCCCCGCCAGCCTCACGCCCGCAGCTCCCACCCCGTCTCACCGGCGCCGGGGGGGTGCCCGGCGGGGAAGTGCAGCAGCGGCCGCTCCGTGTTGAGCTGCTGGAAGCGGCTGGGCTGGCGGCTGCGCACCTCCAGCCCGGCTGCCAGCCGCTGCCTGTTGGCCCTGGTCAGGCGCTTGATGCGCAGGAGGAGGTCGGGGCGGTCGCGGCGGAAGTTGGGATTCTTGAAGTGCACGGCGGCCCCGGCATCGCCCGGCACAGCCGCGCCAAACCAACCCAGCACCTTCTGGAAGCCGTAGAGATTGAGCTGCCGGACGACGCTGCCGAAGTGCGTGGCTTTGAAGGAGTCCGGCAGCGCCGCCCCTCCCTCTCCGCCCGCCCCGTCGGCGCCGGCCGGGCTGAGCAGCTCCTGCTCAAAGAGGGCGCGGTCGATGAGCACCCCCTGGCCCTGGGTGTCCCAGCGCACGGAGCGGACGCGGGGGCTGTTCGCCAGGCGCCACAGCTTGGCGGGGAAGGTGCTGGCATTGAGCCCGGCGGGCAGCGGCAGCTCGGCCATCGCGCCTGTCGCCCACTGGCGCCGCAACGGCCGCAGCTGCACCGGCGGCGCGCGGCCTGAGGGGGGCGCTGCGCTCGGCCCCGCGCGGGAGCGAGCGGCACAAAGCCGGGGCTGCGGGCACAGCGCGGGCGGGGCGGCTCCCGGGGCGCTGCCCGGGCGCGGCACGGACCGGAGCGGGGCAAAGCCTTTCCTTCTCTGCGTGGAATCGTCCCTCTGCCTTTGGCTCGCAGCACGACCCCAAACCACCAAGGCAAGCGCAGCCAGTTTCAGAAAGGGTCCAAACTGAGGAATCCCATGGGAAACTGTTCCTATGTGTCAAGTGGCAGCCACATCTCTCTGTGTTCTGCATGGCTGAAGGGAGGGAGGAAAAAGATCTTCCACTGAGTAGCTTCACTCTTTTGCTTGGGGTTGCTACCAGAGTTGCCTACTTCAAAGCAGACTGGTCCAACAAGACCAGGGGAAATGATGAAAAGGAGAGACTTGAGGACTTGCTTTTTGCCTCTTTTCCAGCTAACTGGCTGGCTCTTTCTCACTGGCTCTGCCTGTCTTGGGCAGATTTGGCCCATTTCTCATTCTTTGGAGTCAGAAGCAGCAACAGGAAGGGGCAGCAGTTTTGTCAGCGTTGCCATCAAAGCTTAAATCGTGCGCCGTGGATGGATGTTGCTTTCCCCAAGGGATTAATGACCTAGAGTTGTAGTGAACTCCCGCTGATGTCTCTCCAAGAGATTGTGCCTTTTTCTTTCCTCAGGAATCATTTCTTCTCTTCTTTTTTTTTCCCCAGTCTGGGGAGAGTTCCAATGCAAAATCCCTCCTGCAGCCAAGTCTTTTCAATGGAGACTAACAAAGGTGATCTTCCAATCCTCTGTGCTTAGTGTCACTTGTTCTTTTAAATTCTCTCTTGAACTGGAAAGATTTTTCTGTTCATAGCAGGAAAAAATAGACCTAATTCTTCCATCTCTTTAATTCGTGCTTTTTTTTTTTTTTTTTTTTTTTTAATGTCTCTACATCATTTAACCCTGCGGGCTCATGTGAGTATGTTTGGTGCTGTGGCATAAGCTCATCCCACACACACAGAGGGGATGTTCTCCGTACATCCAGCTTGTCTTGAGTTCCAGCTAACACTGCCTTCTCTTGCCCTCCTTCCAGGTCCCTTTGTGAGGAGCCCTGCCCTGTCACTTTGGTCCCTGCCCTATGGGTGACACAAGGATTGTTGGTCTCACCACATTCTGGAATAGTCTTTTGCACTGAGTGGTTTAAAGATGCCCTGTCATCTCTTCCTGTGTGTGCTGGCTTTCTCAGAAAAATGGAAACCCACTACCCAGAAAATCTCTTCCCAATTCATCTTAAACAGCTTAAAACAGTACCTGAATTCCGAATGATGCACCTCAGTGGGATGGGGTTTGTCTTTCTTTAAACACAGTGTAACAACTCTTGTAAAAATTATCCCAGCGACCGAATTGCAACAACATTTCTAATGAATAGGCAAAAAGGAGAAGACAGGAGTTCAGAAGAGAAGGGACATCTTTCTTCATGTTTCATGGCCCTTATTTCCCACACATTTGTCTATGTGCTGCTTCATCCAGAAAAGTCTCGTTTTGAAGATCTCCTCTGTACTCTCTGTGAGTTATGAGAAACACACGATCACTGGACCGGTGCCCTACTGGAGATGAGGAAGCAGGTGGCTGAAAAGCGGATTGTCCACTGGAATGTTTAGTCACCCCTGAAGTATGGTTATGGTTGCATTGACTTTTCCACAGTACTCTGTGGCTAAGAATGAGAAGTTACCCTTAGCTGTGTTTTAAGGCTACTGAAACTTGAAAAGAAGTGTGCTTATCTTGTGTCTGGCAGCATGACTCATTCCCAATTTTCTACCTACTGGTAGAATTTAATGTCAGTTACAAACACCACAAGACAAATGATGGATATTACATTTCAGTGTTTGGGCCAAAAATTGGTTTAATAATTAACAACAGAAAAGGTTGTTAAGTTTTAGGAAAGAAAAATCCTTAAAACTGTGGTGTGTGGTTTTAGATTAAGATTTTTCTCTTAAAATTACTCCTTTCCCCTTTAAAAGTAATTTGTAGAGAACATCACTCAATGTACAGGCCTGATGACTTTAAGTATTATTACTGTTCCATATCTTTCCTTTTCCCCTACATGGCACTGTAGCTTTTGAATCCCAATTTTTACCACTTTGAAAATGCAGTTTTAATGTTTTTCCTACTGGTGAATACTTACCAGTTCCAAGTTAAAGAGCAGTCAGTTCTGAAAGCGAAATATGCCTTATGTAAATATATTTTTTCACTAGTCTCTTGGTATTACGTGCAACAGGGGCAACGTTAAAACAGTCTATACTGACTTATTTTAGAAGCTGTTAGAAATTATAAATATTTTCAGTATATCTGCAATACATTAGTGTGTGTTTCAGGTGAAACTGTCCTTTGTGCTCTTCTGCTAGCATGTAAGATCTCCTTGCGGCGTAGGAAGACACAATTTTCACTTTCTGATTGGCCCACAGCTGTGTCACTGCCTTCACCTTTCCATCTCAGATGCTCAGACAGTTTTTCCTCCAACACCTGCCATAGCAATGTCCCTTAAGGTGATGCAGACATGGTGGGCATGCAGCACCCAAGCTGTTCCTGATCTTCTGGGAACTAACTGCTGGTCCTGAACCCATCCTTTGCTGTTTACTTCTATACTGTACTTGTGGCAAAGGCTGTTCCTGCCAGTGTTGTAGGTTACTTGGTCTAACCACAGCAGCATGAAGAGTAGAAGCTGAAGAAAGAAATGTACATTTTTCTGACCAATTTACCTGGAGTCTGTATTTGGACTTACATTGCTGATAAAAGTGAGAAATTCCTGGCAAACAAGTAATAAGTCATTGAATTTAGCATGTATTTCTTGGGTTCCTTGGCTACAGAATGGGGAAGAGAATCTTCATCACTTTCTTCCTCCTTACAGATGTGGTTTTAACCCAGTATAGGAACACCTAGACCCCAAGTTTGACATAACTAAAAATATTGGCATAGGAGGTAGAATCCCACCAGGCAAAGGGAATCTTACTGCAACAGCAGGTACAGAGCATCCACGCTTTTGAGTCCAGTGAATTCAAAACACAGGTTTTGAAACCTGCTCACCAGCACTGAGGGGGCCACCTTAGTCCCTGGACTTTAGAGGGTAAGAAGAGAGAACATAAAGTCTTTTCTACAGAAAAACAGAACCACAAAGCAAAACTTCATGGTAACTGCCCTGAAACTGCACCTCCGTTTTGGGATGAACTTGGTCTGAAATGGTTCTTTGCTGAACTTCACAAGCAGCTTCTGCCTCTTTCTGTTTGCTCCCTTGGGTTTGTTTGTCTGCAAACACCATCTCAGGTTGTTCTAGTGCTGCTCCCCCCGACTAAAATCTCTCTGTACATTCTGCAGCCTCCACTGAATATCTGCATGAACTGTTTTGTGTGATGTCTGCACAAGTCTTGTTAAACCTGAAGCTGTGATGCCCTGGTTTGGGTCTCCCTGTCTCCTGGATATGCTGCTCAGGTCTGCCAGGATGGTTCTCCTCCCTCAAGTGAGCTGAGCTAGTGGAAGTGCTCCAGGGACGTTTAAGAGCGCAGGTACCTCAGGTGGAAGAAATTCTCATCGTCTGTGCCTGTTCAGGCTGGCTGTGACTGTGCCGAGGGGAAATGGCATTTGTTACCTGAGTAGCTCCAGGAGGACTAAAGGTCATGGTGAAATACTCTGGTGAGGGCTGTGGCAAAGGAACAAAACTGGGATTAAGGGGAGTTTTCAGTAATAATTGCATCTCGTTCTGGCTTCTGTCACAGGTAGTTTAGTCACTGGCTAAGGTAGCTCAGAAGTGATTTTGGAATACTGCTGTTGGACTTTAAATGGTATGGACTCTTCCTCATCCAGATGTGTGGCTGTGGGCCTGTGTGTTTATCAGTGACACACAAGCTGAGAGAGGCAGACAAATTCTGCAGGGCTCCTGGGGTTCAGGTACCCTCCAGCATCCTTCTGCTTGCTGGAAAAGCTTCTTGCCAAGCAATGGAAGAAATATCTCCCTCTTCTTCTCCAGGAATATCAACTTGGCCACCTGCATCTTGCAGCTCATGTCAGGGGAAGTACTGGGAAGTTGGACATCTCATAGACTCAAAACTCACCTCATATGTTTGCCGTGTCCTTCAGTAAAGAATGTCTTCTTACCAGAAGAACTTGAAGACATTCGACACCTAAGCCAAAGTAAAAGAAAAGAAAGAAATTAAAGCATCCGTTGTCAGTATTTAGGATCAAGAAAATGCAAATATTTGCAAAAGGCTCAAGTGAAGAAATGAAGAAACAAAGCAGGGTTTACTCTATTAAAGCTAGGGATATAAGTCTGCCTGCTTATGCACCCAACTGCTTTCCAGGTGTGCACCTGCCAGGGATTTTACCTTTCTGTATGCTGTAGGTCTCAGGCTAAAACCATCAACAGGCAAACCCAACCAAACCAAACTAACCAACCAACCAAAAAAACTCCACAAAAATCCCCAACTCAGAACTAATCTGAACTAAACTGAACTAAACTAACAAAAAAACCCCCCCAAACACCAATCCCCCACCAAACGAAATAAAAAGTAGGTGGAGAAACTTGTTCCCATAATGTCACTCCTTTGACACAAGACAGTTTAGACCTCTTTTTGAATGTGAAAGAAAACTATACGTTCTAGGTAGCAAGATTCAATTATCACTGAATAAATAAGAAGGACATTTTAGTGTCGGGAGAATTTGACCCTTACTCTTAAGTGATGTTTCCTGGAAACATCACTTCTTTTTATGGTATTACAGTCCCTTCTGACCGGGCCAAATAACAGCTCCTTGTCTGCCGACAAATACAGCCATGATTCTCAGGTATTTCGGTGTGTGGAGATGAGCAGCGGGTGAAAAGGAGCACAAGCCATCTCCTCTGAGCTCCTGCTGTTTATGGGAACAGATACGGGCCTTGGGGATGTTTGCTAAAACACTGCACTCCAGCAATCAAACTCCACACATTCAGAGTGCTGAGTGCTGAGGCACACTCAGCACTCGCTGGCACCAGCTGAGGACTGTGTGCTTCTGTGAAGCCAACACACAAAATTAACCCCTGTTAAGGTCAAAGCAATGGCATTGTTTAAGAATTAGACAAGTTTATCGGACAAAATTATTTTGATGACAGAATGTAAATTTATTTTTTGCAGGCAGCACAGCAGATGATGGAAATTGCAATCAAAGATGTCTGTTGTAGGCAAACTAGAATGCAAGGCTGATTGTTTCATTCTGAGATTTCGATCTGAACTGTATTTGTGCTGGACAAACAATAGGATATACCATTACAAGGAGAAAGAGGTGGAAATGCTTTGAGAAAGGAGGAGCATGAGCCATCTTAGCATGAAAAGCAGGGGTCTGTGCTTGCTGGGCTCTCCCACAGGCCCAGCTTTGTGCCACATGGCCAGTCTGATTCTAGTTATGAACCCTGTGGAGAGCAATAACTGTCCTGACTTAAGCAGTGGAAAAGGGAATGTGCTTGCTGGGGTAAATTGGTAGTTTTCTAGTAAATCTTTGTCTGAACGTGAAAGAATAAGGGAAGAGACAAGAATTTTATAACACCATTTGAAGGAGCTGGGAAAAAACTGTGGAGTTGTTCTCTTCCTCTGGTCTGAAATCAACAACAGTTTTTAAAGTCTGATGCCCAAAACCTGGGCAAGAGAGCAGTCCTCCGTAGTATAAGGCCTATAGAGCAGGTATTTGTTTATTGGACACCAGGAGGGAGGGAGGGAGGGGAGTAACTCCACCACAAACTCACTCTATTCTTCACACAGTAGTAGATTTTATACTTTTTTTCCTTAATGTGCACATTATACTTTCCTAACCTTCATATTGCAAGACATTTTCTAATCACACGTTTATGTCAGCCCTTGGAGCACATGCACAGTCTCTGCACGCGGTGGTCGTCAGCCTCCTGGTGGTCATTTCTGATGAAGGCTCCTAAGTCTTCCTGAACTTCTCACCCCTGCTTCCTGCACGTGCTCTCTAAGATTGCCGGCTCAAATAGCCAGTGGTTAGCTTTTGCAGTTAGCCTGTCCTGCTAAATGTGCTGGTTTCTAAAAAGGGCTTCATTCACATACCCTGTTACAAAGGAACTACTTCTTTCTGCATAGCTACAGCTTTTTGCAGAGCTCAAGCATTATCTTGTTGCCTAGGCAGCAGTAGCCTGGCTTTGATAGTGCTGAACAACCAGTCTGACAGAACTTGTATTGCAGGGACATCTGATTTCATTCTACTGTTTCCTTCCAAAGCCCAGCCATGGCTGGAGGAGGAACCGAGGGAGTTGTCTTGGATCCTACACCCCAAACAGGGCCACACGTGGTCTTGTCCGCATTCTAAATACTGAAAGGTAAAGACACGTTCCACCAATGAAGGGCTGCACAGATCCCATTGATGGTAATGCCTGGTTAAGGAGCAGACCCGTAGAACATTTGGTCAGAAGGGTCATCTAGAGGGCAACTTTGGCTCAGGGCCTGTTGCTGAGGCCTCAGTCCTTCCGTGTTTTGTGGTGCAAATGAATGCCCTGGAGGGCTGGAAAGGAACAAGTCCCTCTTTAGCAGGTTGCAGACAGGGAACGGGATTAGCCCTGCCAGGCCGGGCTGGGGCCAAGAGCAGAAGGCCGGCACGCTGCGTTTGCCCACGGGCAGCCGTGCAGAGCAAGGAGGCCGCTCCTGCCCAGGGGCTGAGGTGCCCGAAGCTGCCTCCCTGCTGCGCAGCTCTGCGGGGCCCGTGGTGCGCAGCGTCCTGGGCAGCCAGGGCAGCCCAGCTGCCTTGGAGCACGAGGAGCGTCCCAGAGAAGCTGCGGCCCTTTGCTTTGGAGCTCTTTCTCCCAGTAGTTCTTCCGAGTTCTTCTTTGGACTATTTCTCCGAGTCTTGTCATTAATCCATAGATTCTGACGTGTTTTCCTTTCTCCTTGCAAATTTAAGACATCTTTTTGAGAGAAGTGACTGACGTAGCTTCTGCTGCGGGTGGTGCTTTAGTCTGCAGGTCAAGGCAGGTGATTTTAACCAAGGATGGAGTCCAAAGGTAACGTTCCAGTTTTGCCAAGTCAATAAAACCATTTACAATGGGGGTGCTGATGCTGAGCAGCTTTCCTAGTTTTTGGAAAGTTGCAACCTTAAAACCCTAACAGGTTTTCCTACCTGAGGATACCAGCAGTAGCATGATGCCAATTCTTTGCACCTCTTTTCTGTATCTTTGGTGCTTTTAAGAGTTCCTCAGTCCCCAGCAGGAAAGAAAGCACGTGTGATAATGTAAGTGATTTGAGAGCTGTGTGTTGTGCCTTGCCCCATCAGCGTTCATGCCAAGCTGGGTACCCCACTGGTAGGTCTGTCGAGTTGAATTCACCCTAATTGTGTGCAAACAGCAGCCCAGAGATGCCGAGAAGAGCAAGGACGGTGGGTGGGTGTGCACGGACACACCCGTGGGCTGATGGCTGTGTGGGCAGAAGGCTTTGGACAGCAGTACATCTTCACTCTCCCAAGTTGGAAGAATATTTCAAATCTACATGAAATGAAAATATTTCTCAACATGTATCAAATAATACATATTAATTTATCATCTCTTCAATTTATCCTATATAGTATGATATACAATATATTTTAATAGATATAATAAATAGAATATGTCAAATTTCTACTTGATCTTTTCCTAAGCCATAGCCTGTGGGGCTTATAGACCATCTCCTAGCAGTGCTACATTTTTGCCTTCTGGTCCTACTTATTACAGCAGCGTTTCCCCTGCGAGTTCCTTCAGGGAACTTCACAAAAAGGGCTTCCATCATTTCAGCGCTTGTGAGAACTTGTTGCTTCCCAGTTGTCCAGCATCCTTCTGGATTTTGGAGCATTTCAGCACTTGGGTCAATGGCCCTTCCCTCATCCCTGCCCTGCAGCAGTTACAGTCACTGTTCCCTCGCCCTGGCTCCAGACCTTTTGCCAAAGTGCTGCCAAAGGCAGCGCAGCTGGCTCAGGATCCCTGGTTGCTGCTGCTCTCCAGGATGACCTTCAGAGGGACACTTGGAGCGCTCCCTAAAGAGCTTCCGGTGGGATGGGGGTGGATTTCTCCTCCCCGGGTGGCTCCTGGTTACAGTTCTACGCTCAGGGTGATGCCTTTTCCTGGTCTTAAAATCAAGAGTCAAACACGGTTAGAAGGGGAAAAGGGATTTTACCTTGGGATTTATTTTAAGGATCCTTAGGTGCACATGTCCAGGTCATCTGCATGGAGAATGACAGCAGTGGAAAAACTCAATTGGGAAGTACAGGGACCACCCAGAGAGAGTAGCTATGTGTGTAGAAATGGGACCCTCTAAACCCAGATTTGCAAGATTTGTCAAGAGACATCCATGACGTGGGTTCAAGCCCTGCCTGTAGCCTTGCTGAGAGTCCGCATACAGCCAAGGAGAAGGGACAACATCAGTCCCTATGAAATATTATATGGCAGACCATAGCAGGTTCCACATATCCCAGGGGAAATTCATATGAGAAGTAAAAATGATTTGCAAAAGTGTTTAATGGCTCTGAGTTCCACTTTGCAGAAGCTCCAGAGATTCGTCGTGTTATCCAAACCAATAGGATTGGACACAGCTGCTCATCCATTCCAGCCTGGAGACTGAGTCTACATCAAGGGGTGGGACAGCGACCCCTTGCAAGCCAAGTGGAAGGGACCATTCCAAGTTTTGCTGACCACTTTTACTGGGGTCAAGGTTGCTGGCAAGGGACCGTGGATCCACTACTCCAGGGTGAAGAAAGCTTCTGCTCCCAAAATCACCGAGATTTGATACAGAGACTGATACAAATCAGAAAGATGCAGTTTAAACTGTTTTTGACGTGTTTCCTGTTTGTCCAACTGGTAACCATGGTTCAAGGTTCACCCCATGATTTGCATAAGACTGTGGTCCAAAATGTGTCCAAAATTCTTAATAAGAGCGATTGCTAGATCTGTACTCAGTTACCACCCCTAGATGGGAAGGGTCAGTGGCCATTGATTGGCATTTTAATGGAAGAGAACCGCACTGAAATGTGGGAACCAATGAATAGCACCCTTCTGCCCCCCATTACCCTGAGTAGCCTGGTAGAGCATGCCAACTATAAGGTTCCTTGTGCAATTGTAAACGCCACAGGAAAAGCCGTTCTTCCTTCATATTGTCATCAGACCCATTTCAGGGAAATAATAGACCCAAGAATTGCAGCAAAGATGAAACTGACAGGGTGGAGACTGGCTCAGTCGTTTGGGATGGGGTTGTATTGGATATGTGGTAATAAGGCCTGGAAAGTTATGCCTGTGAACAAAGACCAGGCTTGTGCTATTGGGGCTGTGGTCTCAAATATAACAATATTTGACCATCTTGAAAAACCAAATGAGAAGAAAAAAAGGTCTCTTAATCCCCTCATTGAACGTCCCACACTTTTTCATAGCATAATCAGAGCCCTTGTACCCGCTTACGGAGTAGTTGAACTGGAAAGAACAGTTGTAAACATCTCGGCTGTCATTGAACGTATTGAGCAGCATACTGCAGATGCAATTTCAGCCTTACAGGAGGAAGTTGACAGTCTGTCCCGTGCAGTTATGCAAAACAGGGTAGCTCTCAATTTCAAACTTGCTGCACAAGGAGGTGTATGTGCTATTGTCAGTACCACTTGTTGTTCTTATGTGGACCAAAGTGGAAGAATTAAGAAAGATTTAGATGACATTTGGAAGAGAACTCAAATTCTACATGAAGTAGCTTCTAGAAATAACACCTTAAAATTTGATCATGTTTTTGATACCCTCACCTCCTGATTACCAAACTGAGCCCAGGTAAAAGAAATATTCATAACAGCTGTAATTGTAGTTATTATCTGTGTAATTTGCTGTGGAGCAGCTGGTTGTGTAAACAGGTTCTGCGGGTAAAGAATAGAGACCAGACAAGACAAAGTTTTGTTAGTCTCTAAAACGGGGGCAATGATGCCATGAAGATTTTTGCCTTTTCTTTTATAGCCATTATACCTTTTTACAACTTCTGTATTCTTCGTGCTTTTTGCCGACATTCTTAGACTTGTTTGTCAAACTGAGAGACGAAACATTTTAGAAGCTTGGTAGCTAGGGATCAGTGTGCCCCAGAGCCCAAGGTCCTCTCCAGAACACATTCTGTAAAGCAAGATAGAACCATGGCAGGGGAAGGTTCCTTAGAGAAGGGGGCTCACTTGAGCCTCTCCTTGGGGAACCTTTGATAGATCTGCTAATTAGTAAAACCTATAATGTTATACCCGATGTTGGGGAGACACACACATACTCAGCGGGGTGCATCTCAATGCATACGACCTGGACGTGTGCGCCTAAGGATCCTTAAAATAAATCCCCAGGTAAAATCCCTTTTCCCCTTCTAACCATGTTTGACTCTCGATTTTAAGACCAGGAAAAGGCATCAAGGGGAGTCCCGCTTTCTCAGCAGGCCTCTGCAGCGAGTCTGTAGCCAACGTGTGGCTCTGCTGCCAGCCCAAATGTGCCGTTCCCTTGCCCAGCCTGGCTGCAGCTGGGGGATCTGCTGGGCACGGCTGGGGATTTTCATGGCCAAAATCCTCCAGCACCATCCTGTTTACATCTGCCCAGTCCTTTGTACAGCACAAATCTACCCTTCTTGCAGTTTAAACATGGAAATTATGGCAGATTGCCACCCTTGCACTGCTAATGTACAAATACACAAAAAGCAACTTCAGTTTAAAAATGACATTTGTTTTAAATTGCTACACCCACGCTGCTAATACATGAACATAAAACTATCAACTGAAGTTTACAAAACTAATTTATTGTTACAGTCATGCTATGTACATATATACAAATACCCACTTCAGTTAAAAAAAATTAATTTACTGGAACCCTCTACTACCACTACACACAAATATCAACTGAAGTTTAACAATTTAATTTATGACATAATTCTACAACTGTACGGCCCATATATGAATACAGAAATACAGATATCCCTCTCTAAAGAATCCCAGATCCAGAACTAAATAAATAGAATTCTAGAACTATACAATTCCATAAATCTGAAATGTAAGTAAATACATATCAAATACAAATACATATAAAAACACACAGATGTAAATATCTATTAAATATTTCATGTGAGATATAACGAGACATCTATAATACACACATATCAAATCCCTCTATAAATATGCAAATATCAATGTACTAATATAAAAATCATTCCAACCCCATCAATCGATCTCTAGAGGTACCCAACTGAACAAGTATGTAAATATAACTACAGATGTAAACAGATCGATATACATGCACCAATATACCCATACAAATAGATATACAGGTGTCAATATCCCCATTCTTCTAACGCTCTTAGTCATACTCCACACATTTATAACTAGAATTATATCAGGAGGGATTGCAGCTGCCGATATTCCCAGGCTCTCCCTCGGTCTCTTCCTCTCGTGCAGAGCAGCTCTCCTGGACGGGGACAGCAGATGGGACACCTGGGAAGCAAAGGGAACACGGAGTCAGGATCGGGACGTTTCCCTTGGCAGCAGCTGCACTTCCATCAGGGAAGAGAAATCTCAGAGCCTCCCCAGGAGGCTTAGAAAGAAAAACCAGGCCCAGCGGGCCGGGCTGTGGCGAGCGCAGCCCCGGCGGGACCGTCCCGCAGCCCCCGGCAGCGCGGCACAGCCGGCACCGCTCCCGGGCCCTGCCGGCGCAGCTGCCTTGCCCAAGGACAGCCCCTGTGCCGCCCGGGGCAGCCGCGCTGAGCGGCCCCAGCACGGGCAGGGCCCGCTCCTGCCCAGCCGGCCAGTGCCCGCGGCCAAAGCCCACGCCACCGTTTGTGCCTGCAGCTCCCACCCTGGTTTTTGCTTTGCCACCAGCGGTTCCTGCTGCTCCTGTCAGGTGTGGGCAGCCAAGACCGGGGGCTGAAAGTGCTGCTCAGCTGGGCCTGGCCGCCAGCCCAGCCCCCAGCATGGCCACAGGGCACAGAGCTGGCACAGCAGACAAGGCAATGGGGACAGAGGCAGCAGAGTGGGGATAGATGTGGCAGAGCAGCAGATGCCTTGACAGGTACCAAGAGACGTACCTAATTATCCATTGACATAGAACATGTGAAAGAGCGGCCTCTAGAATGAAAACCTTAGCTTGATAGGTGTCACTAGAAACATCTAGAAGCAGAACTAGAGGGAGAGGGGTTCCAGCTGCCCCACCTTCACAGCTTCTCCCTCAGCCCCTTCGTCCCGCCCAGAGCCATCCTCCTGCAGAGGTTCAGCACGTGGGCGTGGAGGAAGCCAAGGGCTGCAGAGCCCCTGCACAGCTGCCATGGAGCTCTTGCCAAGCCCTGCCCAGCACCAGCCCCTGCCGGCCCTTGCCAGTGCCTTGGGCTGACTCAGGGCAGTGTGGAGAGGAGGGTGGGCAGCAGAGCCTGGCACATCCATACCTGGGCTTCTTGGGCTGGCAGAGCTTCCTGCATTTCTCCAGTCTTCTTTGGTGTGTCCTCCTCCTTTCCCTTTCTGGCTGCTATTCCCTGTCTTCTGGCCAGGCCTCTGCTCGCTGTCTTTTCCTTCTCTTTTTCTCTTCCTGGGGCTAGCAGCCTACAAGCCTTTAGCCACAAAGTTGGATTAGAGAGGCAAAGGTGGGAGGCACAAGCTCAGTCCCTTCTTGTTGGAACCAATGTGGGCTCCTTTTACCTTCCTGACACAGAAAGGCTCGTCAGGGCTTCGGCCTTGGCCAGCGACTCTGGGGAGCTCTGGTGGGTGTTTGGAGACAAAGCTGGAGGTGCCTGAAGCAGAAATTCTGGAGGTGGGGGGATGGAGGGATGAGGGGGATAAGGAGGGAGGGAGGAGAGAGTGGGAAAAGGAGGGAGGGATGAGGGAGGGTAGAAGGGAGGAAAGCAGGGAGGAAGGGAGGCCAGAGGCTGCAGAGCTGTGCTGTCAGGAGGAGGCACAGCAGCTCCTTGGCCCCATGACAAACTGCCTGTCTCCCTGGGACACATTGTTCCAGGATTTGTGCAGCTGCCATACCTCTGCTCTTTGGACCTCCAGCACCGTGGCCTCTTCTCCATCTCCCTGCCGGGTCTCAGGCAGGGAAGGGGATGCATCCAGATTGCTTTCTGCCTGGGGCTTGTTGTCTTCTCTTCCTGCAGGGCCACTTTGCTCTTCCCTGTGCATCTCTAGAAAGCAAAAGCATGTGCAGCAAAGTGACGACTTGGAAGACAAGAACAAAGAAACCAAAACCCACAGGCAAGCCCTACACTGCTTGGCCTCTTGATGCTGAGATTTCTGGGGCCCTGAGTCCCAGGCTGGGACAAGGCTCTGTTCCTGCTCCTACCTGTGCATAGCTCTGTGGGTGCTGGTGACTCGTTGGGGCCAGCTACCTGTTCCCCAAAGATGTCACCTGAGTTCTCCAGCGGGATGTCCACCAGAGCATTCGCCTGCACACAGGAAAGCCTTGCTCTCAGCTCAGAGGCCCGAGAGCGTGCCAAGCAGCCCTGGCCATCACGGCTGAGCCTTGCCTCTGCACAGGAGGAAGGCGCTGGCTGGGGGGCAGCTCTTGCAGGCAGCTCCCGCAGCAGCCTTGGCTGGACACAGGGGGCCGCCAGGCACAGGCACCTCTGGGCAGCCAAGTTGCCTTTGGCCAGCAAGGCTGCAGCCGGCTGCTGAAGCCAGCCTTACCTGCTTGTTCTCGGCCAGCATGGCCTCGAGCTCCAGCTGCTGCTCCTGCGGTGGGCTCAGCAGCTTTGGCCCCAGGCAGACGGCCAGGCTGCTGCAGGTCATTCTGCTGCTGGACACGTGCTGGCCGATGAGTCGCAGCAGTGCCAGCAGCTGCCTGAGGAGGAGCAGCTTTGCTGTGGGCAACTTCTTGGCCCCCCGAGGGAACAGGAAGGCAGCGTCCATCAGCAGGCCCACGTTGCCCACGGCCGTCCCCAGAGCTGGCCCCAGGCAGGGAGCAGCCAGCGGCTGCTGCGCAGCTCCGCAGGCGCTCTCGGCCAGCGCTCAGGGCTCCAGCGCTCCCACGGGAAGGATGCAGGGCGTTGCTGCCCAGCTCCTGATTTCCCCCGAGCTCACGCAAGGGAACGCTCCCCGTGCATTGCCCCAAAATCAGACTGCCAGCCAGCAAGAGCAAGCTGTCCAAAAACACAGCCCCTTCAGGAGAGTGTCCCCTTTCAGGAGAGTGCCAGGCTTCCAGCAGTGCCTGCTGCGGAGCTGGAAGCTGCTGCCCACGTTTACTCTTTGAGCTGACAGATCTTGTCCTCCCTGCTGGCCATCTGCATCGCAGCCGTCCAGTCCTCGTAGAGGTCGGTGACGAGGAGCTTGCCGGGGATGCTTCCCAGGAAGTCCTGCCATGCCAAGGGCTGCCGGTGAGCCTTGGAGCACGGTGGCCCAGGCAGGAGCCTTTGCAGCTGCAGCTCAGGAGGACTCACCTTGAGGAGCATGGCCAGCAGCAGCACTGGCTGGCTTGCCATGTCGACGTGCAGGCCGTGGTCCAGGGCCTGCCGCAGCTCCTGTCAGGCTTTGGCGCTCTCTGCTTTCTGGAAGATGCCTTCTGTTGTGGGCCCTTCCTGGTGCAGGACAGCCAGCAGCTCCTGCAGGAGAGGCGGGAGGGCAGGGGCTTGTGTGAGGAGCTGCCCTGTTTGCAGAGCTCTGCCCCAGCCTGGGCTCGCTGCCTCCTGCTGCAAAGGGGCTGGGAGCAGGAGCCTGAGGCACGGCTGAAGAGCCCAGTGCCCCATGGCTGGGGGACATGCGTGGGGACACTGGCTGTGCAGCATCCAGAGGGAGGGACGGGCAGCCCTGTGCGGCCGCCTCACCTGGATGGGCCGGGGCAGCGTGCCGTCCTCCGCGCAGACGGCTGCCAGGGGCTGCCCGAAGAGCGCCCTGCTGCAGCCGGAGCCCTCCTGCCCTGGCGCCCGCGCAGCCCTGGCTGGGCCCCGCCGCAGAGCAAAGGGCCAGGGCAGCCACCTCCTCCTCGTCCTGCCGCTGCTGCTGCTGCTGCCGCTGCTGCCGGTCCCTGCTGCTGCAGAGGAAAAGAGAACCAAAGGCATCAGTGGAGACAGCCAGGCCAGCGCTGCCACAGCCTGCCCTGCCCTGCCCTCAGCACCGTGTGGAGCCATGCAGAACCCCAAGCAGTGAGCAGGCAACTGCAAGTGTGGCTGCACCTTGGAGGCTTCTGAGAGCTGGAGTGTCACTGGGAGAAGCTGCCCCGGGCCTGAGCCTGCCCTTCTCCAAGCTGTGGACAGCACTGCAGGCTCTCTGTCCATGCACAACCATCTCCAGTGGTCACAGTCCAGCAGGTGCCCTTGCCCATGTCCAGGGGATGCCCTCCTCAGGGTGCCACAGCTGCATGGCCACACTTGGGGCACAAGTGAGGGCAGCTCGGCCAGAAGAAGAGATCGTCTTTGCTTTTACTTGGTCTCTAGTGAGGTGGAACATTCGGATGAGAGCTGGAGCATTCTGATGGAACACTGCATGGCTCAGCTGGGCTTGCTGGAATCTGTTAGGCACATTCGCTAACTCAATGGGCATTGCTAGGGCATCTGCTCTCCTGTTCCCTTTGGCATTAAATCCTGGCAGGTCAGTGTGTGATCTCACACACTATGCATGACATAGAATGGTTGCTTTCAGTGGGAGATCAGTTGAATCAATTTCGAAAGCAAGTTATGAAGTTTTGGGTTTGCAACCTCCTTTAGTAAGGCTCACTCTGCCCTGGAAACTACACCTGCAACATAGGCTGAGTCAGTTATCAAATTAAATGGTTCACTGAACCACTCAAATGCCCTGACCATGGCTGCAAGTTCTGCCACTTCAGGATCCTTCAACTACCTGTACATCAGACTCCCACTTCTGAGTGCAGGGATACTTCCATGTGATGACAGACTTGCAGGAATGACCGCAGGCATCTGAAAAGATTGTCAAGGCATTTAATGGTTTTCTGCTTTGAATTTCTTTTGGAATCAGTTTGAAAAGGCAGACCTGGGGCTCAGTGGTGTGCCTGCTGGGACGACAGCGCTTCCTGTACCTTACAGATGGACTGTCTCACCTCCTCTGTTAGATGCCTGGGTGATGGGAGGTCATCTTTCCCTCACAGGAGGTTGAACAGAGGAGCGAGATCTTCTGTTGTCAGCTCTAGGAGAGGCCTCACCCAATTGATGGACCCGCAGAGCTGATGGAGTTCCTGCAAGGTCTTAGGGTTATCAATTATTTTGACTTGTTGGGGAACCCCAGTCTGCTCATGGATTTTTAGTCCAAGGTATTTAAATGGAGAGGTTTTCTGGACCTTTTTGGCCTGGATTTCAAATCCATTTGCCTCTAAGGCCTCAATTACCTTCCCCAATGTCCAGTCTAAATAGGATTGGTTAGGAGCACACACCAAAACATCGTCCATATAGTGGAGCACTATTGCCTTTGCTGCTAACTTTCTGACAGGGGACAGAATGCGAGCTACATACCACTGGCAGATGGTGGGTGAGTTCTTCATGCCTTGTGGCAAAACTCACCACTGCTAGCGCTGCACGGGAGCCTTTTGGTCGATGGAAGGGACCGAGAAGGCAAACCAGGGCACATTGTCTGAGCGTAGTGGGATCTGGAAGAAACACTCTTTAATATCAATGACTGCTACCTTCCACTGCCTGGGGAGCATGGAGGGTGAAGGCATTCCGGGCTGCAGGGGTCCCATGTCCTCTATGACTGCATTTATTTTCCGCAAGTCCTGGAGGAGGCGCCACTGGTCTTTCCCCAGCTTTTTGATTCCAAATACCAGAGAATTCCAAGGGCTCTTACATGGTTCGATATTTCCTCTTTTCAATTGCTCCTCCATGAGTGTGCTGAGTGCCTTTAATCTGTCATTTTTCAAAGGCCATTGATCCATCCAGATGTGTTTGTCAGAGATCCAATTTAATTTCTGGAAGGGGCACTCCGCAGTGGCCTGTACAAAAAATGTTGGGGTTGAGATGGAATTTCGACTCGAGCCCCCCACTGGGACATGAGATCTCTGCCCCGCAATGGAAATCCAGAGTCAATTACAAAAGGACGGACTGATGCTATCTGTCCCTCTGGACCCTCAATTTGGACAAGTGCCTTGCTTCTTTGAGCAGATATAGATCCCCCCACACCCGTCACAATACCTTCTGCCAGCTGCAGCTCCCAGTGTGACGGCCAGTTGTGGGAAGAAATGACTGTCACGTCTGCTCCCATGTCCATCATTCCTGCCAGGCTGATGTCTGAGCCTTGGCCAGACAGTTTGCAATTAAGCATGGGTTTGTCATTCCCAGCTGCCTCAGCCCAGAAGACAGAGGGGTTGTAGTCCTGTGGCGGACTACTGGGCATGAGAATAGCTTGGGCCACAACCTGGTTAGCAGCAAGAAAATAGGGAGGGTTAACACACTGGATATTGACAGTAAAGAACCCTTGTGGGCCCACTTGAACAATTTCTGGTGTAACACAAATGTCAGCTGGTGAATGTACAACATCTTTTAACACAAACAATATACAGTCTCTCAGACTCTCACAACTCACGACGATTCTCTGGGGTGTCACCGAGTCCATTTGAGTTGCAGTGGTCGTGGTAACCATTTTCCTGGTGGCAGTTTCTTCATTCATTCCCCCATGTGGCCCTGCCAATCCACACAGTCCTGTCAGTGTTTTGGCTGCATCCCATCGGCGGCAGGCGATGTCATTTTCCCTGGGGAGACAGCTCAGGAACCCTGATTAACTGAAGCCAGAGCTCTGCAGTTTTGGGCCAAGTGCCCTGGTTTGCCACACCTGTGACAGACCCAATTAGCATTTCTATTGCCCTGAGATGCTGTTGCATCAGCAGCGGCTTCAATTTCTATTAAGTTTTTCCCCGTTTTTAAATTTGGCTGATGAATTGGCACCAATGTCGTGCAAGCACGAATCATTTGACTTAAGGTCGGTGGAGGTTCGAATGGAAGACCCAAAACCACTCTATTACAAGCATCATTGGCATTAATCTTTGCAATTTGCGTTAGAATATGCTCTCTTGTTTTCGGATCTTCCACTTGTTTTTCCACTACCAGCCTCAGTTTATCCACAAAATCAATAAATGGCTCATTTTGCAGTTGCCGAATCTCAGTGTAATTCAATTGAGGTGCTAATTTAGGGGGCATCATTAAGAACGCTTGCTGTGCTGCTTGCTTTACAGCATTCAGGACCGGCTCTGGTGTATTTTGAGCCTGGTTCTGGGGCTTGGCTAATAACCCCTCACTGGTAAGGTGATCCGTAGAAACCCCCGCGTTGTTTGGATCCTGCAGTAAAATAAGGAGGACCTCTCCCAGTTGCTTTCTCCAACCTTCTTCCCATATTTGAAACTTGGATGGGGAAAGCAAGCAGGAGAAAATGCTTTTGAGGTCATGTGGCACAATCACTGTACCGGTGAGAGTTATCTTAAGAAGGTTCTTAAAATACTGATTCTCCCTCCCAAATGCTTTCTGGGCTTTGCAAAGCTCTTTCAGCCCTGCAGAATCAAAAGGTTTCCATGTGGGATTACTGCCAGTTCAATCATATGTTACAGGAACAGCAAAGGGATAGGAAGGGGCTGAGGAGACTCCCGGACCTGATTTCAAGATGGTTCCGGTTTCTACCCCGTGGGAACTGGAATGGGGGGCGTGTGGGAGCCAGGAAGTCCTCCACAGGGGGCGGGGTTGGAGGACCAGGAGGCGTGGTCACAGGATGGGCGGGGATTCCCAACGGAGGGGGCAGTACCCAATGCATGGGAGGAACCCGATGACATCACATCTCGGGGAGGGGATAGGAAAGGGTTGGGGGTAAGAGGGCGAAAGGGCCTGGGGGAAGAACAAGGGGGGGAGGGGTGAACTGTGCCATGTGGTCAGCGCCATTGTTCAGACACGTGGAGTGGGGGGGGACAATGGCAAACAGCATTTAAAACAGTTTTCTGGGCTTACAACTGGGGAGGAGGGTAAGGGATACGGGGTTTGGGAAGAGGTCGAGGCAGCTTGACCAGAGCTACCCCAACAGGGTGGCTGAAAAGACTGAGAGGGGTCAGAGAGAAGGTAGCAACTCTGTGCCTCTGGGCATATCACCCCATTCAGTTTTTCCAACGAAGGGGAAGTGGGATGAGGAGCAGGAGGGGAGGAAGGAGGGATACAGGAAGAACTGCAAGGGGATTTGTGCTTTTCTTTTACTTTCTGATCCATTTTATGCAAGTCCCGAAGCACTAGAACTAGAGGAAAGAATTTTTCTCCAGAGGAGTCCCCTTTTCGCTTTAAATCAGTAATCTTATGCCCCACAGCCTTCCAGAAGGCAGGAGATTTTAAATTTGCAGGAGTCACTTGAGGAAGGTAAAAGAAAAGCCAGCGAACAAACTGTTTTAACAGACCCTTTGAAAATTTGAAACCAGTAACTGAAAGGAATTTCACAACTTGGAGAAAAACCTCTCTTTGGGGCTGAGAGAGTTTGGATCCCATCTCTCTTTGGGCACTTCTTCTGCCCACCACCTGAAAAAAAGAAAAAAGAAACAAAATATCAGGGACCAGGGATACTCGCACAAGTTTCAGACATCAGCACAAATTTGTCTGGTCCCACAGTAAAAAGCACAGGTTGGGTTCTCTGAGGCACAGCTGCTCTCCAAAGTCAGTTCAGTGCAGAGTGAGTGGGAGTTAGCAGCATTCTCTCAGGGCACTGCTCCTAAAACAGAGCAGACTGCTCCGAGAGGCGTTAGCAGTCCAAAGTCGCTTCTTATCGCTGTCCACTGACAGCCACGATGTCGCAGGGATCCACTCGTGTGAGCCCCGTGCTTGGTGCGCCAACCTAACGAAGTTCTTGCTGCTCAGGGCACGAGCTCTGGCGTGCCCCAGGTCAGAGACAGCCCAGCTGCGTTACTTCTGCCCGCCGCAGAAGCGACTTCAGCATCAGGAAAAGAGCTGCTGGCTGAGTTAGCTAGCTGGCTTCTCGGCAGAGGAAACATGGCAGGAGCCGATGGTATCAGCTCACGTTAGCTCGGAGACAAAGGAAGAGAGAGGCTGTTCTGGTCTGGCTCCTAACAGATTTCTTGTTAGAAGTTTCGCAACCCGAACGAGCTGAGAAGGGATGGAATGCGATGGGATCCTCCCTGAGGCTTGTCCGCAGTTTTATAGAGTTTGAAAACCGCTGGGAAAGGGGAAAACAACCAATGAGTTACAAGCCAGGGGGAGGAAACAATTTCACAAGAACCACTGGGGGAAACCGAGGCGGGAGTTATAACAGAGAACCAGTGAACAACCAAGGAACCGAGAATTTTCCCGAACCGGGGGAGGCAGCTTGTACCCGGGCACTGCCCAGGGGGGTGCGGCTTAGGCTTCTGAGCCGCCCATTGACCCATCCTCTGAGTCTGCCTCTTCGGGAAACTCGATCCAGTGGATGGGCTGGTGTAGTGGTTTGGTCCAAATACTCATTCCTGTTTACCTTGTGTGAGGTAAGAATGAGGAGAAACGCAAAGCAGGCACCAAACTTGAAAGAATATAAAGAAATTTATTAACAGACCTAAAAGAGGGAAAAAAAAAAAAGTAAAATCATACCACACCTTCAGAACACTTCTCCTCCCCCCCACCTTTCTCCCATCTCCCACTGACAATGTAAAAAGAAAACCCTTGGGATGTTCAGTCTGTTTACCACTTCCATAATTGTTCAGTCCGTTTAGGAAGACGAGTCTCTCTTGCCCATGCTATGGAGAAATTAGCACACTGAGACAGCTGCCCGGGTTGGTTCTCTGCTCACATGTGAGTCCCTTCCCCCGACATGCAGCTTTTCCCACAGCTGCTTTCGAGGGTCCACTCTTGAATTACTGGGGTACAAATTTAAGGTTGAGCTGCTCAGAAACAAAAGTTCTCTTCAGCCATCTCTGGGAGCATTTCATCTCTAAGAACAGAGGCCCTAATCCTTCCCTGGGAGCAAAGGGTCCTCCTCATCTTCATCTCTAGGGCTATCTCTGGGAGCATCTCTAGGAACTGAGGTCTTCTCCTTTTCCATTTGGAGCAAAAGTCCTCATCACTTCCATCTCTCCCTGTTCAAACTTCTCCTCAAATTACAGCTGCTTCAGCATCTGCCTATCTCAGCGCAGGTGCTTTTGCTCACAAGTACAAGTTGAACACTCCACCCCCCCATGCCTTCATGAAATTACAACAGGTACTCTGATACATCATAGCTTTACAACAGAATATCAGCTTTAAGCATCTCGTCTTTCTTCTCCCTCAGGTTTTCAGCTCTTCACAGCACTAAAAGGGTTAATCTCCCCTAGGCCTTGCAGCTGGAATTTCGCTTATCGCTGTTGGTCACACGATCTTTTGCCGGACAGCAGGGCAGCTTCAGCTGAATCTTGGCCGCACTGGAGAGGGGGAGCCGGGCTGCTCCGGCTGCCCATAGCAGGGCTGTGGGGGTGTTCCGCGGGTGGAACAGGGCCCACCGGCTCCAGGATGGCTGTGGCGCGGCCCGGCCTGGCCCGAGCAGGGCCTGGGCTGGGCCCGCTGGGCCCCCGCACAGGGCCCACAGCCTCCTGTCCCAGCAGCAGAAACGAGAGAGGGCTCTGCCTGGGGTGTGTCTATTCTTAAGTGTGGATCACAGAGGCCACAATTTTTAGTGGCTTCAAGAATTGTCCGTATTCAAACTGGCCAGCTGATAGGCTCTGTCAGGTCACAGAGGAAGCTGTAAGCACCCCTTTGCAAGAGCATCACTTCTGGGATTATGCTTTGCTAACCCATGACAGCTGGGATTGATTGGCATCACGCTGCCCCAGCCCCGCAGTGGGCTGGGTCACACCAACAATTTCAACTGTTTGTTTCCTTACCTGAGGAAAATCGGATGGATTTCCTGTCTTTTCTTCCAATTACCATTGTTTTCAAGAAGAGGATAAAAAGCTTGATGAGTTTTGTTTAATGGAAGCTGCGCTTAAGGGACCAACAAGAGCTGCAGAGATCCTTCTCATGTAATAATCCTTAGAGATAGTATAGATAGTTAGTATAGCAAAGTCCCTCTTCCAAACTGCCTGTCAAGCTGGTGGGAATCTTCAGAGAAGCAAAACGTGCTTTTGCTGATGTAGTTGCCCCTAACTAGGTCAGCCAATCAAATCAGCTGCCAAGGCAAGCTCTGCTGACTCTTGGAAAAGCTGTGGCTGCTTTGGGGTCTGAGTTTTTTGTTGGTATAGAAAAGTCATCTCTGCCTCTCTGCCAGGGCAGAAATTGCCACTGCAGAGTGGGCTCTGGGAGAGCATTTACAGATGTGAAAGAAGCAGGTGGAGCCTCATGTTTCCTTTTTCTCCAGGCTGAACTCCTGATAGCCACAGGAGGGAGACCAAAGGTGCAGCAGCCCAACCTATTCTCAGTTTCGCTACGCCACTTCCTGAGCTGCTGCCTGCAGACAAAGGAGGAGCGGCTCTGGTCTGCCAAGGAGCTCCTGCAGGTAAAATGCAAAGGGGCTGCAGGTCAAACAGTGTCCGAGGATGGGCTCCTCCTCCACTGAAGCCCAAGGCATCAGATGAGCCCCCTTCCTCCTCATCTCCACTTCTGGTTCTTTTTAAATGATGATGGTGACAAATCCTAGGCTGGGCTGGGCTGGTAGGAACCTGTAAAGGTCATCTGGTCCAAACAGCCTGCAATGAGCAGTCCCTGCAATGAGGGACAACTTGAAAGAGATCAGGTTGCTCAGAGCCCCTTCCCACCTGACCTGGAATGTTTCCAGGGAAGGGACACTTACCAGCTCTCAGGACAACCTGTGCCACTGTTGCAACATGCTCCTTAGACCTACTCGGAGTAAATCCCCTTTTCATTTAAAAATATTACCCCTGCCTTTGAAGCACTGAGCTTGGAAAGTCATGGTTCATTGTTCTTGGTTGTTTTTTTTTCCTTTGGGCAGCATCCATTTGTAACATCAGCCAAGCCTGCGTCCAGCCTGGTACCACTCATTATTTCAGTGAAGAGGTGGAAAGAGAAGAAAAGACTGTGACAATCACATCAGGACTATTTTCTCCATGACCAGCTTAGATGAGGATTGTAGAGTAGGATTGCAGAGTAGGATTGTAGAGTAGAATTGCAGAGTAGGATTCTAAATAATTAAAGTTTCTGAAACCCCAACTCATTTGGAAGATTCCCCTCCTTCTCACCCTGTCGGGAAGCTCAAGATTTCCTTCTCAATTGTCCATTGTTCCTTAAAGGTGGAAAGTGACACTTATGGCTTCTTTGGTATGGTTTGTAAGTGGGGCAGGCTCTTCTTCATTCATCCTCTCCAGACCACACTGCCTTTGCAATACGGCACACTGGCCGGTTTCTGTCCAGCCATTGTGCTTGTAGTTGAGGCAGAACGGGCAATGGCATTTGCAGGCAAAAGCAGAGGAGGAGTTGTGCAGCCAAGACATCCTGTGCAGATGTAGGTGTTCAGCTGTGACTCGAGAGCATTGGGGTTCCTGCCACTTGGATTTGTATCCCTAAGTGCAATCTCTTTGGCTCGGGGAGAGTCTTGCTCAGCTGAGAAAGCAGAAAGCTCAGCGAGGGTGCTCTGAAAGGTCTCGTCTGAGGCAGAGCTGTCAGCGAGCGTGAGGTGAGAGCGGCCCGGCCTTGCCCAGGCCGGAGCCCCAGCAGAGCCCACGCAGAGCCCAGAGCAGCCTGAGGCTGGGCAGAGGCAGGCTGGCAGGAGGCCCTTGGAGCTGCAAGAGGCAGCAGCCTGGCACTGGGTGCCTCTTCCTGGGAGCGGGCACATGGTCCCATCTCAGAGCCAAAGTGGCAGCTGGCTGCTCCCGAGGGAAGCGTAGCCGTGCTGGGCACAGCGCAGACTGGTGCCATTGGCCGTCTGGAGGCGGCCCAGGAGGAGAGAAAGGCAAAAGGCAGCCGAGGGCTGGTGCCCCGGCTGAGGATTGCTACTCTTCTGCCGGCTGCCCTGGAAGTCCTGGGAAAGGTTAGCAGTGTGTGCAGCAGCCTGGGCACAGCGGGAGGGAGCCGGGCTGCTCCGCAGGCTCGAGCACGGGGCAGCGTCCTTCAGGCACGGCACTTCTGCCAGGGGCACCGAGGCCAACGGGAGGCAGCGACAGCTCGTCAGGTCAGATCTGCAGGAGCCAGTGCCTCACACAGCTCGGGGAGGAAGCGCCTGCAATCCTGCAGTTCTGCACTGAGTCAGAGCAAAGGTGTGGAATGCAGAGCGTTCTGCAGAAATATTCGGGGCCCCCAGGCCAGCCTGCTTTGTGCTCTCTGGGGCACAGCAAGCACTGCCCCATGCAGCTCTGAGTTGCTGGCAGAGAGGGAATTAGGGATGTTCCTGAGGCTTGTGCTTGTGTAGTGAGCTGATTTAGAAGGGAGCAGAATAAATTTAATTGGCAATCTATGTTTTTTTTATTCCTTTTTAAAAGACAGATGCATTTTGTCTGCATTTAGCAAAAACACAGCCTTTTTTTACTGTATTTTAGGACAACAACTTAGGCAAGACCTTCAAAACAGCAACTGAAGCAACTCCCATGCAGTGAGCAAAAAAAATCCAAAAACCCCCACATCTTTCTGCTGTAGATCTTGATGTTTTGGTCCTGCAAAGGTCTTGCAAAGGGCTAAGCAGCCTTTAAGGTGTGAAGAGCCTTCTTGTCTTGCCAGCAGGCAGGAATGTTGCTTGGGCTGTTCTGGAATCAGGCCATGAGCTTGTTTGCCTTTGACTTCTCATTTTGTTGCAGCCCCTCTGGGGCAAATGTCTGTAACCCTGTGAGCTTACCGAGTGTTGCTCACTCTGTCTGTCTGTATTGGTTTTGCTCAGCCTGGTTTTTGGTAGCAGGAGGGCCACAGAGGTGGCTCCTGGTAGAAGCTCCTGGAAGTTTCCACCATGTTCAGCAGAGCCAATCTCTGATGGCTCTGAAAGATAGACATGCTGCTGGCCAAAACTGAGCCAATGAGAGAGGAGAGTAAAACCTCTGTGATAACATATTTAAAAAGAAAATCAAAACAAAGTCACGGGGTTTTTGCTTCTAGGAAGAGAAGAGAAGAGAATGAAGTGAGAACATGTGAGGAAAAACAACATAGCAACACCAGGGTCAGTGAAGAAGGAGGGGCAGGAGGTGCTCCATGTGCTGGAGCCGAGGTTCCTCTGCAGGCCGTGGTGAAGACCATGGTGAAGCAGCTGTGCCCCTGCAGCCCATGGATCCATGGAGGATGTAGAGATCCACCCACAGCCTGTGGGGGAGGTGCCCATGCTGGAGCAGGTGGATGCCTGGAGGAGGCTGTGATCCAGTGGGAAACCCGGTGCAGAGAGGGGCCCTTGCGTTCCAGGCTGGAGCAGCCTGTCCTTGAAGGACTGCACCCTGTGGAAGAGTGACCCACGCTGCAGCAGTTTTGGGAGGACTGCTGCTCATGAGAGTGGACCCACGTCAGAGAGGTTCGTGGAGAACTGTCTCCCGTGGGAGAGACCCCACAGCCTCACAGGGGAAGGACTCCTCTCCCGGAGAAGTAGAAGAAAATCGTGGTGATGAACTGACCAAACCCCCGTGCCCTGTCTCCCTGCGCTGTCAGTGGGAAGGAGGGAGGGGCTGGGGGGGCAAAGGTGTTTTAAGGGCTTATTTTACTTCTCATTAGCTTCCTCTGATTCTGTTACCAATAAATTCACTTTGTAACTTTAAGTTAAGCCTGTTTTGCCCTTGAAGTGTTTCTCCTGGTCCTTATCTCACTCATGAAGAGTTCATTCATTCTTTTTTCTTCCACAAGAAAAGAAAGGGCTTCTGCATTCTGTGTCTCAGAGAGTGGGAGCCGAGAAAGCACCCTGCTTGCTTGTTCAGCCATTTTTGGGGCTTTTTCCCTCCAGAGAGCTGAACTTTGTTTTTCCAGGAATTTCGGATTTTTTTCCCTTTTTCTGATGGACTGCTTCAATATCAGAACACATTGGGAGGACTTTCCACCGAACACAGAGGGCCTGCTCCTGGCCCAAGTCCCAGCTCCAAGGAAGAGAGAGGATTCTAACATTTCCCAGGTTTTTCTCTACAGTGAGAGATTTTATTATTTAGCAGTATTATCCTTTTCCCCTGTGTGTTAGATAAATAGTTTTTATCTCTTTCACTTTCCTTCGAGGAAAAAGTTTCTTTTTTTTTCCCGAACCTGGTGGGAGAGGGGTGGTTTGTAACCAGCCTTCTCTCAGAGGATATATTTCTAAATTTGGCCAAACCAGCACAAAATTTAGTGGCAGCTGTGGCAGGGGAGGGTGAGTGAGCGACCCTCATGGGTGCCAGCGTCATGTCAGTGTCAAACCATGACACCATCCCAGCGCCTCTCGCAGAGGCAACAGATGGAAGCCTCTTCTGCTGGAAAGGGAACTTGTTTGCAATGGTGTAGTGATCCCCAAGTCCATACAATACTGCACCAAAGGATTAGACTCTTCACTCTTCAGTGCCTTCTTACTGATCCTGCCTCCCCTCCCCTCCCCTCCCCTCCCCTCCCCTCCCCTCCCCTCCCCTCCCCTCCCCTCCCCTCCCCTCCCCTCCCCTCCCCTCCCCTCCCCTCCCCTCCCCTCCCCTCCCCTCCCCTCCCCTCCCCTCCCCTCCCCTCCCCTCCCCTCCCCTCCCCTCCCCTCCTGTTCTCCCTCCTATCTCCCTGGGTCCTTCCCTCTCTTTCAAGCCTTCCCCCTTCTCTCGGGCTCTCCCCCCTCTCTCAGCATCTCCCCCTTCTCCCCGGTCACTCCTCCCTCTCCCAGGATTTCTCCCCTCTCCCAGGGCTCTCCCAGGGCTCTCCCAGCATCTCCCCCCTCTCCCGGTCACTCCTCCCTTTCCCAGGTATCTCTCCCCTCTCCTGGGGTGTCCGACCATTCCTGGACCCCCTCCGGGCCCTCGCAGCCCGTCCCCCGCCGCCTCGCCCGGGCCGCGCCGGGGCCGCGCTCGGAGCACAGCGGGGTCGGGCCGGGGCCGCCGGGGCCGCCTCAGCTCCGCCCCGCGGAGGAGCCGCGACACCGCCCCGGCAGCGGCCCCGCGCAGGCGGAGCGGCCCCGGCTGCGCCCAGGCTGTGCCTGGCGAGGGGCTGCGGGATGTGGGAGCTCGTCGGGGCTCGCTGCGGACAGTAAGAGCTCCGAGCTGTGCTCGCTTTGTACCTTCAAGGCTGGCGGATGCCTTGCAGTGAAGCTGGAGTGGCCGCGGGATTCCGGTCGCTCCTTGTCCTCAGCTCAGCAGGAAGATGGTTCTAAGTGCGAGTGAAAGGGATGTGTGCGCATCCAGCAGAGGGAGAGTCAGCTTGTGTGTGTTTGTGTTTGTGTGTGTCTGTGTGTCTGTGCGTCTGTGTGTGTGTGTTTGTGTCTGTCTGTCTGTCTGTGTCTGTGTGTCGGAGCTTGATGTGCTCACCCTGGCGGTTAACTTCTTGGATAGCATGAGTGTGAGCCTGGATTTACCTGGGCTTTTAAGTAAGAAAACTTGGAGACATTTTTCTATGCAGTCCCTAGAAAGCAAAGCTAAATTTTCTGTGGTGGTTCTGTCATATTTTGATTCATCTCTGATGTATTCGTGGGTTTATTTGCTGCTGGAGCAGTTGCTGAATATGAATCATTTTGAGTAATGTGCTAGAAGAAAATAATACTGAGAGGTTGAGCATCTTATATTCACAAATAGTAGTGGCTTTCCAAAATGTTGTTTGGATTAATAATTTCTATGCTTTGGATTATTAGTTTAGTTTTGTTTGGGAGCTTTTCTTTCCCAATGGTTTATGAATAGCTGGCGTAGGGTTTTGAAGAGGAGGCTGCTGATGAGGCTGACAGCTGGTCTGGGGGCCTCACAGAATCAGACCTGAAATCGGTCAGAACTTACCCATGAGAATTCTACGGTGGAAATTTTGCAGCTTCAGTGAAACCCACAGAGAAGGCCAAGAAGATAATCAATGAGAGAAGATGTTGTGGACACAAGGAGATGTTCTTGTTCTGGGACGTTAAGAGTGTACAAGGAAGAACTTGCAGATCATATGTAACAACTATACCTTTGCTTGTATAGCTAATTGTTTTACTGCCTGAATGGCTGTGGTTTGTTAGACAGCCTTGTCATTGTTTGCTAAGCAGTCAATCTCAATAGGCCACAGCCACTGTGAAGAGGTATAAGAATAGCAGTAGAGAAAATAAAAACTCTTACGACTTTGGATTACAACAAGTGTGTGCTGTTATGTCCGTCTCGACAAAGCCACAGATTGCCCATTGTGGTACTTCAAAACAGAAAAAGGTTCCATGAAATAATGGAAGCTGGAGTTTTTTCTTACAGTACCGTAAAAATGTATTTAGTGGTGTAGTCAGTCACTTCTGTGTATAAATATTCAATTGATATATTGTCACTGTTGGGGTGGTCACAACACATAGAGACAGTGCCTCTTTCAAGGGCCCAAAAGCCATTTATTAAACAAAGCAGCCTCTTTTGTATGTTATCACTTGTGTTCCGTATTCATTGGCTGCTAAACTACTACAATGGACTCATTGGCTATTATTAACTGCAATATACTACCATTGGCTACCTACAGCATAAGCATTCAAGCATTCAGAAAAATAACAGGTGTGGATATGTTGCTGTTTTTCTCCTTCTGTTGTTTAACGTTCATGCTGCTGTTGATACGACATTTTCATTAATAAAAGCTAATTGTTTTTCTTCTCATGGACTTTTCTCACAGTCCTTCTCTAGCCAAAGTAACAGGCCTGAGCCATAATTTTACAAAGGCAATAAGGCCTTCATTTTATAAGCTTTTACTTAAAAGCCACAATATATCATTAAGAAAGAAATATTGTAGGTGTATAGATAATCTATAATTAAAAAGATTTTCTGTATCCTGAAGTTGGTGCATCAAGGACCTCTATTTATTGCTTGCTTTTAATTATTACTGTTTCCAGTTTGGGGTTGCTCTTTTATCATTGTTTTATTTCAATCTCAACATTTGAGTAAAATCTGCCTGCAGTGATCTTTCCTTATGTTTTAGGCTGTAGTAGATCTGAGTCACTGCCTGTCGCTGTTATCCCCAGAGAGACGGCAAAAATCACGACGTAAGTCCAGGTCAGATGATATGGCCAAAGCGACCTCATTTAATCACCCATACTTTTTATAGCATGGTTCGCAAAAGAGAAATTACATGATTGGCCTATTGACCCACCATCTCTCAAGGTGATAGGTTGAGCAGTAAGACACCCATTTCCAAATATTATTCTTAGAGAAGGAAAATAATTTTCCCAGTTCTCATAACAACCTGCAGGTGTAGAAATGGTTTACATTCTCTCAAACTGTTGTCCATCCAGTTCACATGAGAATGAAAGCTTTCCCAGAGAAGCTGTGAGAAGCTGGATTTCTCTAACTGCCGTCTCATGAGAAAGAAAAGTTTCACAGGAAAATTCCTCTGCCAGCCCTTGCTAGCATCCACAGTTCCCCCTTTTTGTTTTAAAAGGACCGAAAGGTCGTGTTTGTAATCCTCTGCAGGACCCCATGCAGCAAGGAGAACAAACACAGCATAAGGGGTCTGTTTAGTACTGGCCAGTTACCAAACATAATCCAAACCAGATACCAATTTAAAGCAGGCAGAGGATTCTCCAGCAATGCCATGGGAAATACATCAAGCAAATCCAGCTATACCTCCAGTCATTACTTCTGAATCGCCTTAAGGGCTCTATATCAATTACTACTTCTGGATAGCCTTAAGGGCTCCAATATTCTCCATAACATTCTGACTCCATAACACAAGAAACTTAAAATTCAGTGCCTGTTAAAATTCAGTCTCTGCTTAAAGAAGGACCACGCTGAGGGTCAACATCCCGGTCATCGTCTGAAGAATCATTCAATGGTTGATCTGCATTCTGGTCATCATTTGAGAGTTGCCTTGGAGGCTGCCTGCTCTGCTTCTGGTGCCGCAGGTCAGGGTGAACGCATCTTGCAGGTAGCCATCGTACCTCAGTATCCGTGGAAACGCAAGCATACCCACGACCCCAAGCAACAAGCTCACGCAGGCCTTCCCACTTCTTAGTGAGGAGGTCCCGCACCCAGACCTTCACTCGAGGCAGGTGCGTCTCGCCTGCAGACTGCAATGAGAGAAAATTATTCAAAATAACAGGATGACTTGAATTTGGTGGCACTGTAAGGTGATTAATTGTATATAACGCCTTTTCTAGTCGGCTCTGTGGGGTTTCTCCAAGCATTCCCCCTTTTTGTTTTTCCAGAACACGCTTCAAAGTACTATAAGCACGTTCAACAATGGCTTGGCCTGTAGGAGAATGTGGAGTACCCAAGCATGATTTACACCCCACAGGTGCAAAAACTGCCACGTCTTCTGGCAGACATAGGCAGGGCTGTGATCGGTTTTCACGGAAGAAGATATGCCTAAAATCGTGAAAGTGAGTTTCCAATGGGCGATGACATTGCAGCCTTTCTCCCCAGTGTGAGCAGACGCCCACATAGCTGAGGAGAACGTGTCAATAGACATGTGCACATACTTAGTCTGCCAAATTCAGGAATATGCATTACATCCGTCTGCCAAAGCTGCAAGGCTTGTAGGCCTCGGGGGTTTACCCCTGATGGCAGAGGTGCAGTGAGTCTGTGGCAGTCAGCACAAGAGATGACAATGTCCCGAGCCTCAGCTGGCGTTAGGTGAAACTGCTTTTCCAGACTATGCGCACTTTGATGAAAGAAATTGTGCAATGCCTTGGCTTGTGCAATTTTATCAGGCTGAGGAGCTACCCATGCAGGGTTAGCTAACATGCCAGCCCTGGCATTACCCTCTGTGATAAAACCTGGCAAACTGGTGTAGCTTTGAATATGCAAGATGTAATATGGATGCACTGGAGCTTGAATCGCATGCCACAAGGCTTCTAATAGTGAAAACAGAGCCACATTAGTCACCTCCTTCAAAAGTGAACAATCTAAGTGCTGAGTTATGTCTGCCACATAGGCAGACTCAGTGACCAAATTCAAAGGAACCTGAGAGAATTGCTGAAAAGCCATGGTAACAGCCCTCAATTCAACTAGCTGGGCTGAACCTGACTCGTGGCCTTCCAGCACCTGCCACTCAGATTCTTCCTTCCAGGTAACAATAGTTTTCCCAGTTTCCCAAACCCATCGGTGAAGACAGTAGGTCCTTTCACTGGCACCCAACTATTTTTTGGTCGTAAGATGAGGCTTGTCAATTTTGCCATTTGCAATAGTTTATGGCTGGGCATATGGTAAGCAGTCTGTCCCAAAAAGTTTTACAGCGCACTTTGCAAAGGAGCACTGTTCATAAGGCTCCATTCAAAGAGTTCCTGCTGCACTGGGTGCACAATTGTTGCAGGATCCGCTGCCATTAATTGCAAACACTGATGACGGCATTTGATTATCAGACAAGCAATCAATTCAAACAATGCAGGTGCCATCTTCTTTGGCTGATGTGTCAAGAAGACCCATTCCAGAATATGCAAAGGGTCAGGCCACTGCTTATTCCATTGGCCAATGATACCTGTAGGATGCAAATCTGGAGTGGTAACAAAAACAGTGGTATCAATGGAGGGATCCACTCGATGAACCTGATGAGCAGAAACCGCCTGTTGAACCTCCTGCAGCGCTCGTCACGCTTCAGGAGTCAATTTGCGAGGTGAATTCAACTCGGGGTCCCCCTTGAAAATGTCAAAAAGCACAGAAGCTGCACTGTGGTTAGTCCTAAATAAGGACGTAACCAATTGACGACACCCAGCAATTTCTGAGCATCATTCAAAGTCTTGATAGAATCCAAGAATTGCACCTCCTGATGTCGTATAGTCCGATCCAGAATTTTGACTCCTAGGTACTTCCAAGGAGGTTGCTGTTGAACTTTTTCTGGAGCCACTTGCAAGCCACAAGAATGCAGAGCAGCGAGCAGCCAAGGCTGTATCCTCAGCAGCTTGTCCCGGGTGGATCCTGCCACCAGGATATCATCCATGTAACGGTAGCAGCATGTCTCAGGAAACTGCTCACAGACTCTGGACAAAGCCTGAGCGACATACCATTGGCAGATAGTCGGGCTGTTCTTCATGCCCTGAGGGAGAATCTTCCACTGATACCTCTTTGCAGGTTCAGCATTGTTAACTGCAGGCACAGTAAAGGCAAACTTTGGCTTGTCATTAGGATGCAAAGGAATAGTGAAAAAAATAAGGATCAGGATTTCCCACCCTGCTGGAATCATGGTGGGTGAGGGCATACCAGGTTGCAATGTCCCCATATTTTCCATCACTGCATTGACTTATCAGAGATCCTGTAACAACCTCCATTTCCCTGATTTTTTCCTAATGACAAAACCAGGAGTGTTCTAGGGACTAGGAAAAGGCTCAAGATGTCCCTGTTGTAATTGTTCCTGGACTAACTGGTGAAGGGCAACTAATTTCTCTTCTTTCAGGGGCCCCTGAGGAATCCAGATGGATTTGCATACTAGCCACCCCAAAGACAGTGTAGGATACTGTGCGTCCTTCAGCACAGCAGCCTCCATCAAAAATTCATCCCAGTCCGTACCCCCAGGCTGCCAACACATCCCGCCCCCAGAGGTTAAGCGAAGCTGCAGTGACATAGGGCCGAACCAGAGCTGCTTGCCCCTCTGCATTTTCACCAGCACAGGGTGTTCACTTAAGTAGCTCTTTGTGGTTCCTCCCAACCCTGCGATGGCTGGGGCCAGAGGCCACGTGGGAGGCCACGCAGAGAAGGAGATGATCATCACATCAGCACCCGTGTCAATGAAACCTTGGAGCTGGATCTCGGGCAGCTGGGCATCTGGCAGGATTAGGGTACACATCATCTGCGGCTGTTGGCTGGAGATGTCAGCGGTCCAGAAAACCTGCAGAGGTCCCGTGGATCCAAAGCCACCATCTCTGCGATGGCGTTGTTCTGCTCTAGGAACACACGACTTAAAAGGCACAAGTTGAGCAATTCTAGTCTTTTCAGGAATAGTAAGAGGAGGGGAGGGTGCAGAAACCATAGCACAAATCTGACCTGTGTAGTCAGCATCTGTAACTCCTGGGTGTACATGGATCGCCTGAACGGTAGTACTAGACCTACCTATGAGCAATGCACTCAGGCCTTGCCCTAGGGGTCCATGCGCATCCAAGGGAACCTTGTAAACCCGAGTGGAGTCTAAGCCGACTGTTGCTGCGGTATGTACGTCCACCCCGGCTGAACCCCGGGTGCTGGCTGCAAGCTGGCTGAGGAGGCCTGCATCGGAGGAGCCTGGGGAAACATTTGTATCTGAGCGCAATTTTCCCGTGCGCTCCTTCGCGAGTTTTTTCCCTGGCGTACCAGGGATAGACCACTGACATGGTAGAAAGACTGGCAGTGGTCTGAAGAATGATCTGGCCTCCTGCATCACTTGCAGTGATCAATCCTCCTGTTTTCCTTCCCTTTCTTCTTTTTCTTAACCTGTTTCTGCTTTTCCTCAACCTTAGGCTTCTTTTTTAGTCCACCAGACTTTACTTGAAGAGGCTGCAGGACTGCTGCTAGAGCAGACTTATATTCTCCAGATCCCACCTTAGCACAGGCATCAACCATTTGCACTACTATAGGTTCTCCAGACAAGGCATCTATGATCTTTCTGCATTCATCATTCGCATTATCTCTTGCCAGCTGCCTGCACAACGTCTGTCTCATGGCGTCATCCTCAACTTGTTGCTCTAAGGCTCCTGCAAGCCTTTCTACAAAAGACTTTCAGCCCCTGAAATACCTTCGTATATCACATCTTTGGAGCAGCTGTATCCAAACTTTTTAGCAAAGCTGCCATGCAAACCTTCTGAACTTGTTCCAGGATCTGGGCATGCCAGGTAGCCTGAATATCAGGGTCCCAAAATGCACTGATCCCCAGAAAACCACCCACAGGAACTAGACGCCTGGGATCAGATTCAGGCAGCTGCACATTCCCAGCTACAGCCTTCTCAGCCAACCTTCTCTCAAAAACTGAATATTGTATAGGTTGGAATAAAACCTGACCTAAATGTTTACTCTCAAACGGAGAAAGCAGATCAGTATTCAGCACTCTAATAACCTGCATGACCTGAGGGGAACCTAATCCATGCTGAGCAACCTTATTCTGCAAATCCTGGGCCACCTTCCAAGCAATACTCTTGTGCTTGTCAGCCTGGCCTGAGTTAGGAGGAGCTTTCTGCACTGGGAAAGCCTGGACAGCACCCTCTGTGTCACCACTAGCTGGCTTCATTGTTCCATCTCTTTGATCTACCTGCATACTATCATCAGATAAGGCAGCAGGTCACTCAGGTGCCGTCTGCCCAGCAGGCTTCCCAAGTCTTTCCAATACCTCCCACACCCCATCTCGCAAGGTGTAGGAACCCAGAGTGCCGAGAATATTTCTCTGCCTGTTTTGAAGGGTTTTTACCCCAGTTCCTAATTGTATTTGCAAATCCCTCCCAAGAAGATTACATCCTGCCCCTGGTACTAGTAATATGTCCCCCTTTCCTGTTTTGTGATTTCCCTTAAAGATTACTTGTTTAACAATAGACGCTTGAAAGCCTTCCCCTTTCACCCCCACTACTTGTAAAGATTCCTGGCTCTTCTCACATCCTTTTGGGATCTTACAGACACATGTTCTCTCAGTTCCTGTGTCCACCAAAAACTCAAATTCTTCTCCCTGAGGACCTAATTTTAAGCTTCTCAGGGGCTCACGATGCTATTTTGTTCCCAAGAGATAGAGTCCCTGACGCTCCTGATCTTTTTGTTTTCGCTTTTTGTACTTCTTCAAAAACCTCCAGATCTTTACTCCTTTGAGAACAATTCCTCCTTAGATGTCCCTTCCCTTTACAATAAAAACATATGGGACCTTGGTTTTAGTGGTTGTTCTCACTTCATCCAGCTTGTTACCATTCCCGAGTGTCACGATCCGCTAATGCAAGCGGGGCTTGTGATGGTTCATTTATCGATCTCAGAGTGTAAAAGGACACAAGGGATTTCAGTTTTAATCAAAACAGTGCACCTTTATTAAGTGCCCACAACACAGTAATGCAATAGAGGAGAGAGATAAAGAAAAACAAGAAAGAGAGAGAGATATAAAGAAAAACAAAGTAGAGAGGAAGAAAAAGGGGGGGCAGTAGCTACCAACGGATGAGACGAAGGCCTCGTGGTCTTCCACCAATAGATTTGTCTTCTTTCTGTGGGGAGATCTCGGCCTCAGTTATTTCAGAAAGTCCCTTTATAGTCCTTTTCAGAAGCGAGGGGCAACTGGCCAAGAGGTGGGGAAATCTACAGCCGTTGTTATGGGGCCCGTTGCTTTGGGAAACAGGTACAGGACAGGCGTACAGGACAGGTGTACAGGACAGGTCATTCCTTTTCGCTTCAGCGCGGTCCTTCCCGCCTGGGCAGCAAGAACGGCGCAGTCCATTGCGACTTGCACTAATTTTCCTCAGGAATGCGTACCAGTTCCCAGCGGGCACACCCGCAGGCAACACTTGGCAGACACCCCACCTCAGCCAGGCCAGGACTCCTGTGTTCAGTCTCTGTCCTTGGCGATGATTGTGAGGCAGATGAGGGATCTTCAGACCATCTCTTCCAGCGAGCATCTGTTGTTGCCACCCCCTATCCTGTCAAAGAGTTCCACTTCTCGTAGGTCAATTCCCTTCTCTCTCAGTTGCCACCATAACTTTAGCTTTTGTCTTGATTTTTTCCTCCTCCCTTCCAACATAGACTTTCTGGGCCTTCCTCAATAGTTCATTTAATTCTTGTTCCTGCCAATCCTCAAGCTTATGCATCCTTCTCTGGATATCTGGCCAGGCATGCATGACAAAGTTGATTTTTAATAATACCTGGCTAGCCTCTGTCTCTGCGTCTATGCCAGAATATTGCCTCATGTTTCTCCTGAGTCTTTCTAACCATTCTGTGGGGGTTTCCTCTTTCCCTTGCTGTTCATCAGCAGCTTTATTAACGTTCTGGTTTCATGGAGCAGCCTCCTTTATTCCTCTAATTATCAAAGCCCTATAGTCCTCCATGTTTGGCCTTCCCTCTTTGGTGTTGTGATCCCAGGGGGAATGGGCATTTTCTCCCCCCCATTTTGTTGTCCGTTCCGGTGTTCCTTATCCCAAATTCTCATACCTGTCATCCTTATAACTTGCTATTCCTCTTGAGTGAACAACATGCCTAGGATGGACTGCATCTTGTCCCAAGAATAAGTGGTTGGTCCTTAAAAGTGATCCACCTGTTCAGACAAAGCAAGAGGCTCATCCAGTAATCCTTTCAACTCCTTTTTGAAGGCTCTCACTTCAGAGGAGTTGAGACGGATGTTTACAAACCCTAGCCCTCCTTGCATTCCTTCCATCAGTACTTCTCTGAGGGGACACACTTGGAGCCTGTGACTCCCATCTCTAGAATTCTCCTTGCCCCTGGATATTGCTTTACTCCTAGTATTCTGGCTAGGTCCATCTGAGGGTATCCTCCTCTCCGGAGGCACTGGTGTTTCTAGAGGTACCAGTGCACCCGGGTCAATCAGGGGTGCTGGAGTTTCTAGAGGTACCAGGGCACCTGGGGTAATCAGGGGCGCAGGAGCTTTCAAAGGTATGGGTACATCTGGGGTAATTGGGGTTCCTGGGGTTCCCAGAGGTACCGGTGTGTAGAATTTCTCACGTTTCACTCGTCGGAGAAAATAACTTTCAGGGATGGGACCATGTGAATAATTGGATCTATTGTTTAAAATAACAAAATGCATCAGTCGAGGCGTGAGATTTTACAATACCTCCGAATAATGGCGAATAGTCACAAGATTTAGAGTTACGTCGTAATTTCTAACATTCTAATCCAATAGGCACTTAAAACGACACTTTGCTTTGGATTTATGACCTATCCCCTGTGGCACTTCTCGCTGCAATGCAGCTCTGTCTTGACCAATAACTTCTCATGTCACATACACACAGATGTCTCTATTATACCATCTACATTCTAAACTCAAACTATATGAAATCACACTATTATATTTAAAACCCTCCACCAGAACACCCAGTGTACATTTTTACTTATAACTATAGGAACACAGGCTTGTAATGCTTTTGCCTAAGATCTGTAAATCTCTGTCAATTAAGCCAGACCTAGTCTCTTCCAGGGTTGCAAATCAAAGCCTCCTCTAACTGCAGGAGTTTCTACTCCTCTGTCTCCCACACCGGTGCACCTGGGGTAATTGCTGTTTCCAGGGCTTCTAGGGGTATATCCATAGGTACCTTTTTACTTTCCTTCTTAGGCTTTTCTCTGCTCTTCCTCTGTCCCATGTTACAATCTTGGAGTTATCCTCCATTCCCTCTTCCTTCTCTGCCCCCGTACTCAACAACCAAATCCTTCCCCCTTTGCTATACACTTCTGGTTTCCACCTCCTCGTTTTCAGGATCCTTCTCCACTACAAGTGCCTTCCCTCCCAACAGCTAAGCCCCCCTTCAGGGCCTTCTTGGGGCTTTCTGCTACCTTTCCTTTGCTTCCCACCATCTAGAAGTTTTCTGCTACCCTCTCTTCGCATCCTCACCGCCACCCTGTCCGTCCCTCTGCATCTCGCCTTGCCTCTTTCACGGTTGCATCTTGCCCCAGCAGAATCCTGCTACCGTCTCTTTCTGCGTCACCAGCTATCCTATTTCTCACGTCTCCTGCCGCTTTTCTTTCACCTCACGTCTCTGCCACTTAGCAGTTCCTCTGCTACCCCTCTCACTTTGCGTCTCTGCCACTTGCCAGTCTCTTCACGTCCCACTCCAGCAGCTCCCTGCTACCTTTCTCTCTCTGCCTCACCACGCTGTTATCCAGTCTGTCACTCTGCAGGCAGTTTCATCCTCGATCCCCCCAGAGCTCTTCAGGGTTCTCCCACCCAACTCCACCCCTGGCCAAGTTCCCTCCGCCTGTGTGGGCAGGGTCTTCATGCAAAGAAATTATAAATAACCGCCGCAAAAAACCAAATGAACAGGGGAATTTTTACTTTTGCTTTGCTAGTTCTCCTCATTCCTGGTAATCCAGCTTGGGTCTAAGGATCTACTGGAGGCGCTAGGTGGACCACCGAAATCAGCGGGGCTGGCCTTCCCAAGGAGTGCAGCCCTGGGACCCACAGAACTGGTATGTGTATCCCAGACAAGTCCCCAAATTGTTATAAACGACCCAAATCCGATATGGAAAGGAGTTATTAAAATTTATTGAGAACTCAATAAAAATGGCAAAGCTAAAGGGGACAGTGCTGGAAGTGTGGCTGGGTGCCAGAGGCTCACCCACAAAATGGTGGTCCTGCCTTTTATACCTATTATAAGTGGTTTGATCTCTGCTAATTAAAAAGGTTAAGGAGTTAATTAATTAGTAGGCTGTTTTGGGTTAGAGGGTTCAGGTATAGTTGATTGTTAACTGAAGTTCAGTGTTAAGAATCAGTTTGCATTTGGAGTGGCACTTATGTATATCAGCATTGGATGGGGCATGGGACTGGTCAGTGGGCTGGAGTATCTGGAAAGTTCTGAGACGGACATTACATCATCGCTAACCGCACCAGAGAGGATATGGATTGGACTATAAGAGCAGAAATTGCTTCTCGGAAAATGATTGGCCAGGAATGCAGCCCTAAACGAGCCAAGGACAGCGCGGATCAAAAGCGACTGACCAATGTTGAGCAGGTCAAAAGACTGTATAAACTGTTCTGGTGCCTGGCACCGGGTCCTCCTTTGCTGACATGCTTGTCGGGGGAGCAGCCAGCGTCGCGCGCGCTGCTTCATCTGCCTTGTTGTTTTGGGTTCCTGAGCTACTCTCGGTTCCCATTCTCAGTCACTGTTCATAAAACCAATTAAAATTGGCAATATTGTCAGCCTGTTTCTGACAATGGGGTCTTGTCCAGGATAGCGACTCCCCAGAGGCAGTCCCAAAGAAGGACGGAGACAGGAAGGTGTGCCCAGCTGATTTTAGCTGCCCGGATTTGGATTTCTTTAGGACCGTGAATGGGATTGCTGGCTCTACCAAGGAGGTGACTGCGGACCCGGCAACGCAGACTCCCTAGGCAGCCAGGCAGGCTCTCCTTCGGGAAGGACCCCTCCAAGAGAGAGCAGGACTTGTGGAAAAGGATTGAAAGTGCCTGCGAATGGGGGCAGTAAAAGGGAGTGCAAGCGAATGTGGAATGTATGAGACCGGAGCCGGTGGCTGGACTCCCAAAGCGAGTGTGGACCCCTGAGTACTGCGGTTCCAGTTCTCTGCGATGAGCCCGGCCAGGAAAAGGGGGAAGCGAGTGAAAAACGAGATAGAGTGCACTCCGAGGGACCCGAGAAGTGGGAGAAGGAGAGGTACTCCTTTTGACTGACCATGACCCATGTTAAGCTCTTGATCTCCCTGGCTGGGAGCTCCTAGGGGCGCCTTAGCCTTACAGCAAGTGGGTGGGTGGTTTGTGTCACGGATAAGTCTTGGTGTGGGGAAGACTGCTCGGGAGGGGCAGAGCTGACCGGGGCTTGAAGGTGGCTGGACAGACCATTAGGCTGAGGGTGCTTGGGAGGGCTCCTCAGAGCAAGTTGAGGACCCTGGGTGCCACTGACGGCTGAGGAACTAGGATCCTTAGGACAGACAGGATACTCTGGACAGGGACCTGAGTGTAGGGCGGCTGGCCAGGGGATTGCTCTTTGCCAGACAGGGGCTGGGAGATGGTTAGTCTGTCTAAGGGGAAATAGGACCCCGGTGTGGGAAAGGCAGCTTGGTGGTGGAGCTGACCGGGGCAGATACTGATTTACCAAAATCTGGGCATTGATCTAATATTGACAGCCAGCTAGGAGTGACAAAGACTCTCTAACAGTTTAGAGTTAGAAAATGTATGTTTATTCCAGCACCAGGAAGCTGCGTGGGATAGCTCCCTAATACGCAGTGCAAAGTTTCAAGACAATACAAAGTCTATTTCTCTACAAAAGTTCTGAATATTCAAAATACAAATGCATCTTTTTACCATCGACACCTCCCATTCTCCGCTTTGCATGGTAATTAGCTGAAAAGTCATTAAGCAAACCATGTTAAAATACCAAACATGGTATATTCTCTGAATTGGGTCGGTGGTCTCCTTATTTGGGAAGGGTCCTGGAAGATGAAGTAAAACTACTCTCCCTCTCTCTGGCCTTTTTACCTTTCTGGGTTTTGACAATACAGATTACTCTTGGTGAACTTCCAGTTCCTCTCTTTGTGACTTCTGAATAGATTCTCAAATGGGGCAAATTAGTAATTGTCTCCATTTCTTTAGATCTATTTATCAGTTTTTCTGTTTCTCATTATAAGCACAGCTAAACAAATATAAATGTGACAAGCAATCAGTTCCTAAGCAATCACGTACTTAGCAATCAGTTACTTACACCTTAAAAGTTCATCTCAGGTCTGGCTCTTCTTCATGAATTATTAACTTTTAATTTATTCCAGCTGGGCTTACTTATCCCTCCATTTTAACTAATTTCAACAAAGCTAACCTTGAAGTAAAATCTTAACATTTCTTTTAAAATCCATGTTTCAATACCCCGTAGCTTAGCGACAAGTCTTGGTGTGGGGAAGGCTGCTCAAAAGGGGCAGAGCTGACCGGGGCTGGGTGGCTGGCTAGCAGAGGGCTCCTTGCTCATTAGGAGCGTGAGAGATGGGGTAGCCTGTCACTTAGGATGCGTTGTGTGGAGCGGTCGTGAGAGGCTCGCTGGGTGAGGTTTTGAAGTGAGGCGAGAGCCAAAAGTCCAGAAACCACCCACTACCTAGTGGGTTGTCACCTGGTAGCGGGCTGTTTGGAAGGAGACCAGACTCCACCATTTTGAGTTTTAAGGATTTAAGTTTACGGCCATTTCGTTGCTTACCTTGTACGTTGCATTTTAATTAGTGGCCGTCTTCTTAGCTGTGAGTGGAAAGAGTGTTTGGCTTTGGACAAGTGTAACTGGTGTTGGCTTATTAGTGTGTGAGGGGTCCTGGTGGTTAGTTTATTTTTATTGTAAGAGCGAGAACCGGCAGGGTGTACCGTGTGTCCCTGCATTGTTTAGGGTCCGTGGTCTTGTGTGAGGAGGAATTTGGTGGGAAGGTGCCATTTTGAGTAGGCAGTGAGGTGCCATTTTGTGGAGGAGTCATTTTGTTGTCCGCCTTTTTGTTTTGACTGTGTGGGAATGCCATCTTGTTGTGTAATTTGGCAAGAACGCCATTTTGTTGTTCATTACCCTCAGGTGGCAATTTGGCAGGAAAGACGCCATTTTAAGTCGACAGCGAGGGGCCAGTTTGTGAAGGAGGCGTGTTAACCCGTCAATCAAAAAGAGGTGGTGCCATTTTGAGTGACTGACAGGGAGGAGGATTTGCACCTGCTGGCAGTCATTTAAAAAGGAAAGGAAGTGATGTTTTTCTTGTGTCTTCTGGAGGCAGACATATTTGTTGGGTTGCACATTTTCCCACGATCTTGTTTGTTTTATAACTTGTTGATACTTAAATTCTCACGGTTTGTTTTTATTTTTGCGCGGTTAGCCGGCCAATTTTATTATTATTTTTCCCACGGCCCCATCTATCTCCTAAGCCAGATTCTTTGGGGCTGTTGAGATGCCATTTTGTTTTTCTGCTCTTCCCAGGAGTGTTTATTTTCTTATGATGCTGTCCTGCTTTACCAATTTTTTCCCATGGCTTAAGATGATTTTAAGTTTAATTCCTAGGTCTTCATTTGTATATAGTTGTACACCTGAATTATAATATGGTTGATTGAAGTTGATTGGTAAATTAATTAAGTTAAAATTTTGTCAGTGGTTGTGACCAAAAATGGGACAGTGTTGTAGTTAAGGCCTCTTCTGAAAGGGAAAAAAAAAAGGCAAAAAGAGCAATAAAGTAAAGGACATTCCTCCACACAGTCCTTTGGGCAATTGTTAGAAAATTGGGAGCAGGATGACAGGACAATAGATATAATTGAATAAAGATGGTCAGATATTGTGTAGAGGAGTAGCCATTAGAAGTAATTCAGGAAGGGCCAATATATTGGCCTTGGTATGGTACTAAGGAAAGATGGCTATGCATAGCATTGAACAAACATGTAAATACCAAGGTGTCATAGGTTAGCAAGCATAGTCCCGGAAGGGATGTCCTTGCTGAGGGGTGCTTACAGTTTCCTCTGGGACCTGACAGAACCTATCAGTGGCCAGTTTGAATATGGACAATTCTTTGAGCCGCTTAAAGTTGTGACCGCCTCTGTGATCCACACTTAAGAATAGACAAACTCCCCCCCAAGCTCTCTCTCGTTTCCGGTGCTGGGACAGGTGGCTGCAGGCCCCGTGCGGGGGCCAGCGGGCCCGGCCAGGCCCTGCTTGGGCCAGGCCAGGCCAGGCCCTGGGCGTGCTGAAGCCATGGGCCTGTTCCAGCCGTGGAACCCCCCCCACTGCCTTGCCGTGGGCAACCAGAGCGGCTCGGCTCTCCCCCCTCTCCACTGCGATAAGAAAAATTCAACATTCCAGCTGCAAAGCTGCAAGGCCGAGGTGAGATTACCCCCTTTTATTGCTGTGAAGAGCTGAAAACCTGAGGGAAAAGAGAGAGAGGAGATGCTTAAAGCTGAAAGTCTGTTGTGAAGCTATGATATATCAGAGTATCCCGTTGTAATTTCATGAAGATAGGGGGGGTGGAGTGTTCAACTCGTAAGCAATAGGCAGATGCTGACGCAGCTGTAATTTCATGAGAAGTTTGGACAGAGAGAGATGAACCAGATGAACCAGATGAGGACTTTTGCTCCAAATGGGAAAGGAGAAAAACCTCAATTCCTAGAGATGCTCCCAGAGAGAGTCCTAACGATGAAGATGAGGAAGACCCTTTGCTCCCAGGGAAGGAGAAGGGCCTCTGTTTCTATGCTTCTGAATGGCTCAACCTTAAAATTGTACCCCAAAAATCTTCAAGAGTGGACCCTCGAAAGCAGTTGCGGGAAAAGCTGCAAGTCGGGGGAAGGGACTCACATTGCGAGCAGAGAGACTCCTCTTCCTAAATGGACGGAACAATATTTGGAAGTGGGTGGCTGTCTCGTTGTGATACTGTTTTCATAGCACAAGCAAGAAGAGACTTCTCTTTCTAAATGGACTGAACAAGGTTATTATGGAAGAGTAAACAGACTGAACATCTTAAGGGTTGTCTTTTTCCATTGTCAGTGGGAGAAGGGAGGAAGGTGGGGGGAGGAGGAGAGTTCTGAAGGTGGTATAATTTTTTTTTTTTCTTTTCTTCTTTTAGGTCTGTTAATAAACTTCTTTATATTCTTTCAAGTTTGGTGCCTGCTTTGCATTTCTCCTAATTCTTATCTCACAGAAGATAAACAGTAATGAGTATTTTGGACCAAACCACTACACTAAATTGGTGTTTCCGCCCGGTTACAAACCCAACCCGCAACAATGTACAAAACAGAATTACCGCTTTTCCTTCTTTTACCCATAGTCTTTTTGCGCTGAAGCAAAATGTTACCTCATCCCTCACAACCACCAACACCTTTCAGGCCCCTGTACCTGGCATCTTTCTACTGCAGTTTTTGGACCGCCAGCTGAAGCGGAATGTGCTCCCAAAATACCTGAATGAAATTGGTACATGTATATATACATGTAGCTATGTATTTATAGATAAGAAAAAAAGAAAGAAAAACGTATTTAGCCAGATATGACTACCTGTCCTGACAGAAAACTCAACCCTAAAAATATCTGTTTTCACCACAAGGGGTATCTCTGTAACTGTAAAGTAATAGCAAACTGCCACATTCTGATCTAAAGAAGGGCCAAAGGGAGGAACATGAGATTTCAGAGGTTCTTCCAGTCCTTTTTATGTGCCTCTTTTACATTGTCCCCTATTTAATCATCAAAGTCAGCCACCTGTCTCCTTCATTTCCCTGTTATCCAATCTAAGGGAACAGTTCCATTCCTTATGTTTTCTAACATATGATTTTTTCATTTTCTCTATTAGAAGACAGGCTGTGCTTTTATTGGAGATCAGCTAAATACCACATTGAGTACTTTTTACACTTTACAGCATTCAGAATTAGATTATCCTTTTACTTTATTTTCATTCAGATAATCTGTTGCATAAGAAAAGAAATCTTCCTCTTTTTGTGTGTTTTACATTTCCCAAGATGTCAGGTGCAGCTTCTTATTCTAAATACCAATGCTAGCTCATACCATGAATTTTCAGGGATGTTTTTTATGGGAACACTGAACTATTTAACAATTCCATAGCTGAAAAATATTGTTTCCTTCAAGGAATTTCTATTGGCTTGTAAGAATTTGTATTCTTGTCTTCCTGTATTCTAATTAATAGTCATCTTTCAAATTCAGAATAGTCATAAATTTGTTTTGTCTGTATTACTTCATGATTCATCAGAAACTGAACTTGCAATGTTAAGAAAAAGAGTAGGTTTTGATCCACTCGATTTATGATCTATTTATGTCACATTCTGTGCATATAGCCTCATAAATAATATTTTATTGTTGCTCAGCCCAAAGGCAATTGAGTTCTGGGTACTCTGAGCTGGTAAAGGAGTGGAAACATCAAAGGTAGTAAAATCAGTACTTAAATGGGTTCTCAGATCCCAAAGATTTATCTTCTTTGGCCTTTGACCCGTGGAAAAAAGGTACCTATTTATGTCAGGCTAACCTAGTGCAGTTTAGTGCAAAGCAGATACTAAACCAAGTGTGAGAAAAGCCCTCCCAGATGACCTTTTAAAATTCCTTTTAGTTCAAGCTAAATGAGGTTGATAGATTTATGATTATTTTTCAGTAATGCTGTCAGTAAGATAGGTTCCTTTCAAACACTGAAGAAGCAAAGCTCAGAATTGATGGAGAATAGGACCAATTAATCTAAACAAAATCCTATTTTAGCAAAGTCATGGAAAAAAAAAAAGTCATTCTACCTCTAGTCCACATTGCAAAAATTGATCCAGGTTAAGAGCAGATAAGAATCATCTGCCTGTCATTTCAGTCTTCTGGACCACCAACCATGCAAGTGTAAGTTTAGTTGTCATAAAATAAGATTGTGTAATTTTGACTTCTGTGATTTGTCCTTGTAGACAAGACATGCAACTAATACCTGAAGTACCTTTTGAAAGCATCTGCATGGAACGTTCCAGTTCTATGTAACCTTAATTAAATTCTAACACTGAAACTCTGAAAAGCAGCAAACGTAATTCTTAATTTCAAAGTCCTACTTTATTTTTAATTCACACATGTTAATTATTTAATTTTCTTTGCACCTTTAAAATGCAGAATGTGTTGTATAATGAAACAAAACATATTTGCTTGGCTAGTTTAGCTGGTTAATTCCATTTTCTTCCAAGGAAATACTGGAAAAAATGGATTATTGAATCTAGAAAAGAGAAAGCTGTAGAAAGAATAACATTGAAGAGTGCTGACTAGATTTAAGACATCAGAAGAGAGAAGGGTAATTTTTTTTTTTTTCCAATTTCCCCTTGAAAAGTAATAGAAGGTTTAAGTTCAGGAAGGAAAACACAAGCTTAAATGTAGGGAGAAGAAAAATCTTAGATTACTTGTTGGCATGAAGATTTAACAGAGAAAGTACATTATTTTCCAGAGTATGTAGCTTAGGAAACTTGAGGCTTTCAGCAGTTCAGCCGTGTGTCAGCATTGACTCAGGCAGATGAATGGACACTTCTATTTTAACGTGTTTCAGTAAAAAAGTGGTGACAGGAATGCTAAATCCTCAGGTGAGAGGCAAGTTTTATGTGGAACTGGCTATCTCAGTGTAAACCTCAGGGGTGCACAGCAGGTTTTATTTCCACATAGCTGAAATAATTCAGTTTAGCCATGACTGGGTTCTTCGAAATGGAACTGCGGTGCCTTGTCCCATAACGACCGAGCCGGCTCCACGCAGCGCCCATTCCTCCCCTTCCTTTCCGGCTGTAAAATTTGCCTGAGGCCTTTAGAAAACACCTGTGGAACACAGGCAGGCTCACTGGACGAGGTGGGCAGGGAATGCAAACGGTGTTGCTGCTCAAAGTCTGCTTTCAAGGTGCTTGGCACAAGGCTCTGGTTTGATTTGTGACAGAACCGCCCTGGTTGGGACACAATGCTCAGAGCATTTGTGTTGGAAACCAGCTGGGAAAGCCTTACCAGGAGAGATACCCTGGCAAGTTCCAGTCTGTTTTTAAATAACTGGGCACACCTATATTGAGTGTTTTGATTCAAAGGGTCTCAGCTTTATCAGCAAGGTATGGAAAGGCAGGAATGGCTGCTGACCTCCCTTTTTACTCTCAAAAGCTGCAGGAAGGTGATAGGGCTGTTTCAGCTTTTATCACATGCCATGACAGAGTGGAGATGACACATAATCAATGCTGTTTTCAGATTAATGAGCTGTATTATTTTACCTTTATACCCAGAGATTAATAATTAATCTTACTAATAAAATGTCCTGGAAGATAATGGAGTTTATGAAGCACATCCTCAGATTTTTTCCTCAAGAAAATGATGACCATCTGTTTTCTGCTTCGTTTTGTAATTATGCTCAGTAACACTGACAATTCTTGAAAATACCATTGCTTATTGGTGAGAAAAAGTATAATATGGTAAATTCAGTTAAGAATTTGGCTACCAATGTATAGATTATCAGCCATGGAAATGTTTGTCTTTCGCTTGTAACTACATAACTTTTCTGTCTTCATATATTCCCAGTGCATCACTGCTGTATAGAATGCTGATGGTCACATAACAGGTTTTTTTCCCTTTTTTGCTATATTTTAAGATAGCAGGGGTGAGGAGAAGGTCATGGACAGCTGAGACTTGGTCAGGAAAGACTTCAAAAGCAATGGTTTGCACAGGGGCTTAAATCTCACATGAGATTGTTCACCTCCTGAAGCAAGGAATTCCACTTCATCCACACACTGTTATTTAAAACATTCTGCTAAATGTTGTACCATGTGTAGATGCCACCCATCACTGAGGGGACACAGTGATTCCTGGCATAGTGGGGAGAGTATGAAATCACGGTGACAATTAAATCTTTGTTTCCTTTAACAGGATATTATTACTATGGTGCATAATTTATTATTAAAATGGCACAGGACCTCTGCAAGCAGGGGTACTGTGAACTTGAGAGTATATTCCCACATGAGTTTTTTGTCATACGAGGTTGAAGACCTCATAAATCACACAAGTGACTTATGCTTTCTGCTTGTTGCCTTCCTTCACCTCAAAAACTGAATAGTTCAGGTTTTCAAAGGCAGGGTTTCCCTGCTGCTCCTGGGCAGAAAGAATCTTCCCATCTTTATCCACTTTTGTAGAACTTTCTCTGACTAATCAGTGGGATGTTTGGGGTTTTCAGTTCTGTGGGAAGGTAAAAGACCAACAAAGAAGTCTAAGAAGGGTCATAATTTTGCAGGCTATTAGAGGATAGAAAGCACATGATAGAATATTAGGGTGTGTGTTTTTTTGGTGTTTTGTTTTGTGGTTTTTGTCCTTCCACGTTAAGTTATCTAGAAACAAGTTTGGAGCTGACTTTAATCTGAGTTTTCTCAGAATACACATCTGCCTATTGACAGAGAGCAGCCTTGAAAAAATCTCAACAGGAAGAGGAGGAAAAGGTTAACAGTAAAACTTACGGAAGTATATTCTCCACTGTCTTTGAATGATCTTTATTCCCATGGATTTGGGGCTACCAGATACAGATTTATTACCATGAAGGAAAGAGAGAACCATCACACAAATGATTGTTGTTATGTGAACACATGGAGGTTTCCTTCAGGAGAGGAAGGTGCTTTCCAGTGTATGGCCCTGTGGCAATGCAAAAATCTCCTTGTCCTGGCTCTCACTCAGTCTGATTTTAATGTTTCTCGGTGTTGCACACCATGTTTTATTCATTTCAGCTAGACATGATGATGAGCTTGGAGAGCATCATTTATTTTAATTAGGTTTTAGCATGGCTCATCCACATCAGTAGGCTGCAAAATTAAAAATGTTTGTTTTGTTTGTTTGCTTGTTTTCTGTGAGCTTGGAGCAACCTAATTAAAGCTTGAAAGACTGTAAAATGCTCAGACTCATAGGACAAAGAGTTTTTTCTTTCTTTTTATTTACCATGTAATTCTTTATCTAAATCTGTTACCAAATAAGATTTCTCAGCTGTGTGCTGTATTTTTAACTATTCATAAAAATTGCCAAATTATGGTACTTTCTTGTCTGCTTGGTCCTTGCTCTCTCTGCATGGGGTTGGGCATGGCTTTGCAATGTCAAGTCTTGTGCAGGAGTCTCAGGAATGAAGTTTGCAGAGTGGCATTCATCTGTCTTGTTTGGAGCTGAAAACCATTTTCATGGAAGTTGTGTCAGTGGATGGTTGATTTCTTGAATTTTTCACTCACATATGTACTCTGGTAGGAATAGGGTATAATATGCATTTTGTTTTCAAAAAAATCCTAGTTTCTTGCTCAAATATTGGCTGTCACAATAAACTGCTATGTGTAACCTATAATAATCTTAGTTAGCATCTTTCTCTTTTCCAAAATTTCTCACTGAAGTGGGTTTTATTGATTTAATTTTTCTTTAAATATAATTATTTAAAAACTTCTTTGTTTGTTTTTTAACTAAAAGCATTCTGACCTACATACCCTCCATTCTCTTGCCTTTTTTTTTGCGTTTGTTTTTTTTCCAGGAAGTCTCAGCAGGGGAATATTGTAATTGAAGCTTAGTTGCCCTTCATCCAGTTCTTCACCCAATGCACCATGTACCTGCTCATCCCACAGCTGGACACTTTGTATTGCTGGCAAGAGGTAAGGACATAATTTTGTGGCTCTGTAACTCATGACAAGCACACATCTTCAGCAATACTTCTTGTGTTGCCACGTGCCAACAATCACCTTTCTTGAACGCAAGATATATGTACTTTTGAGAAAGAATGTTCAAAGTACAGTGATTTCTTCCTCATCACTCTAAGAATAATTAATTTTCCAGCTTCTATTTTGACTCAGGAAGTGCATTATATTCTATAGCATTACACTCTCTGTCAGGGCCTTGTTCTGAATCTCATAGCTGGTTTTAGTGGATTTTTTAAAATGCCTTAATATGGCATTAAGATGGCTAAAGTCGTCACAGAGCTCTGCAAAACAGGCTCTAAACCAGGGATGCCTTGTTTTTGTTGTGTATCCTACAGCAGTAAGTTCTTTCCTTTCCCCCCTGCACTGGTAGCCTAGAATACGGAATCACAAGTACAGCAAGTGAAAAAAGTGTGTGAAACTGATGAGACCCATGGCACCACTTCCATCAGCCACAAACCCACTTGTTTTTAGCAAAAAACTTGTTATTCATTTCTTGTGATTTCCTCATTATTATTATTTTTTTTAAGTGGTAAAGAGTAGAACTCCTCCCTTTACCTATAGAGGTGTTTTCTCCCATGGCTGTGCTCTCTTAACTCAGATTAACACTAATATGAATTGCATCCTCATTTCCAGAAGAAAGCAGATCCCTTGGTGCTTCCCAGTGACATTCATTTTAAAGCCACCAGGTGTGCAGTGCCAATCTCATTATGTCAGCTGTTTTTATTTTTTCTGCCCTGCACTAGCAAAGCAAGCTGTCACAGAAGGATGTCCATGAATGCTGCCTAGACCTTCACTGTAACAAAACAGGATGATCCTAATTAGCTTTGGAGTACATTTCCTTCTCACTTTCTCAGCAGGATAGATATATTTAGAAATCTCTCTCCAGTAATAATGTCACAATACTTGTTTGGTTCCACTATTTTTTTTTTTGTTTAGTTCCAACAGCAGAAATGTTCTTTATCCTTCACCATCATGACAAACGCCAGCAAAAATCCCTGGAAGGAAAATGGGAAGATTTTTGGTGTGTGAGATTTCTTCAAGTCGAATATATAGTAGCAATATATATAATTTAGGTGCCAGATTTCTCAAATATGTGGCTACTTAAAGCTTCCAATCACTCCAGTTGCTGTCATTAGACAAACCCAAAACTCAGTTATCTGTGTAGCTGTGATAGTCCTGTTCTAGCCAACTTGAAAATATATTATTTTAATGGAGTTGAAATTAAGTCACTGAACAACATAAGTGCTCCAGTTCCTTTCCTGAAGCACTTGCTCAGATCTCTAGTGAAGAAATTTGAGGACAGTAAATATATTCACAAACCCATGTAATTGCAAGAATTGCTTGTAAAAATAAATTCTCAAAAAGACAAAAAAAAAAAAAAAAAAAGAAAAAAAAGAGAAAAGAAAAGAAAAAGAAGAAAAGGGAAAAAGTATTTTTTTTAATATACTTTTTATTTTCCTCATCCACTCCGTGTAGGACCACTAGATGCCACTGTGCCCTAAGGAAGAAAATGAACCACAGCATCACCACCTGCTTTAAATCCAGAGCATAAACAGTTTCAGAGAGTCAGTGTTGATTCAAACACTGCAATTTCTTGAAGTGTCTCTGTGACCAGACACAGCCAGACTGTTGATAAGCACGATTCTCTGAAGCAGGGAGTTTAGTTCAAGAGGGTTAAAACACTTGGACGTGTCACAGCTGTTTGTGGAACTGGTGCTAAGGGCTGATGGAGTTTTCAGCCAGGGAGAATCTCCCCCCAGCACAGCAGGAACATCCCCTGGCAGCATCCTGGTGCCGTGTGGGATGGTAGCTGCTGCTTCTGCTCTCTTCCTTTCTCACAAAAGAGTGGGGTTGCAGGTGCTGAGATTCCGTTTTCCCGGAACCTCTTACAGTAATCAATACTGGAATGCTTAGAAGGAGAAGAACAATCTTCCAGGAGGAGGAGCTGGATAACCTGATTCTGCTTTTGTGGCTCTAGCAGTTGTATGGGGAATAAGAAAAAGTAGTTAGAATAGCTCAGAATATTGAATCTGAATTCATAATCATGAAATGACAGTCCATAACTGCAAAAGGGATACTGTCTTTTTTTTTTTTCCCCAGCTTCCTAAAATACCTAGTTTTTGCATTTTCTTAATGTCCTGGTCCTATAGGAGGAAATGTTTTGTCCAGCAGCAAAGAACAGCCATAATTGTACCTCAAAAGTTATCTATGGTTTTACCCTGTCAAAGAGGACATGTCCATTACATTCACTGGTATTTTAGTGAGGTTTATAGACACAGTAATATCTTCCCACCAGTTCCTGTGTCTTAAAACCTTTTCCCAGCTCTACTTTAAAGAAATCCCTATTTCAAAAAAAACCAAAAAACACTCCCCAACCCCACAAAAACCCACACCAAAACCCAACTTCTCCCATAATTTTAATACGCTGAAATTTTCTGAGACTAATAATAGAAAATTAGATATTTGAACAGGGAGGTCTACACAAGGAGCAAAATATTCCCTACAGCGAGTAAACCCTTCTGTTCCCACAGTGAGACACAGGCCTGTCAGAAATGATGTCAGAAGAATTCAGAAGAGGAGGTGGGTTACATGATCCCCACCTTTCTTCTTGTGTTTCTGTCACTGCCACAGCTGTCCCTGAGCTGCTCTGCTTTTTTTTTTTTTTACCTCAGTACAGCTGCATGACTGTGTAATATATTTTGAAACACACTTACTTTACACCCTGCAGAACACAAAAAAAAAAAAAAAAAAGTCATTGCTGTTAAAACATCTTTTAATTTCAGAAATGTTTCCTCAAAGGCGGAATGTTGTCTGGCTGCTGGAACATTTTGATGCCGGCTCCTGTGATCTTTTTATCACATCCAGTTGATGCTGAGCTGAATTTCAATTATATGTAGCATTTTTTTTCCTCCAAATTTTCTGAGTTTTTGAGCAACCTGAATGACAAGGCATTCAGTAAAACCCTGAAATACTAACACTGTCATAAACCATAGGTAGGCTAAATCTGAATTTCACCAGTGTTGGTGTGCAGGCTCTCCCTCACATCACCACTGGTAAAAAATACTAAAGATGGATGAGGGAAGGGAAGGGAAGGTGCGGGAAGGTGCGGGAAGGGAAGGTGCGGGAAGGTGCGGGAAGGTGCGGGAAGGTGCGGGAAGGTGCGGGAAGGTGCGGGAAGGGAAGGTGCGGGAAGGTGCGGGAAGGTGCGGGAAGGTGCGGGAAGGTGCGGGAAGGTGCGGGAAGGTGCGGGAAGGTGCGGGAAGGTGCGGGAAGGGAAGGGAAGGGAAGGGAAGGGAAGGGAAGGGAAGGGAAGGGAAGGGAAGGGAAGGGAAGGGAAGGGAAGGGAAGGGAAGGGAAGGGAAGGGAAGGGAAGGGAAGGGAAGGGAAGGGAAGGGAAGGGAAGGGAAGGGAAGGGAAGGGAAGGGAAGGGAAGGGAAGGGAAGGGAAGGGGGAGGATCACAAACACCCACTTTTGTGCAAACCAAGTAATAAGCATATTCTCCATATTCTTATAATTAATCTGTGGTGAATTTTTTAGTCAAGTGAAGGTGTTGTTCTCTGTGCCTTCATATGTTCCTCTGACTTGGTAGGGCTTTGCCTTCATTTACCTTGCTGATATTTTTTTTCTGTCATGGGAAAAAAAAATCTTACTGAAATTCCTGTGGGGTCATTAGGAGGGAGGCCTCATGGATATCCTTAGGAAGCACACACACATACTCACATGAGGAAGAAAATTGAAATAAGAGTGCTTTGTAAGAATCAAAAGCTTATTGCATGTTGAGATTCCAGAAAACAAAAAGCAAACCCAAAACCAAAAAACTGATTAAAATGGAAAGATCCTGCAGTGATCTGTACCCAGGTGCTTCAACACTCTGGCACACGCTTCTGTCCTGTCCTTTGCTAGTTTCTCTATCCATTTGTAGTGAAGTGCTTCTGCTGTCAAGACATTGTAATGAAAGTAAAACTTGTGACGCTGGTGCCATTCAGCCACAGACTGCTCAGCCTGTTCCTGAGCCAAAAAAAGCTTTTTTTGGGCTTTTTGTTCCTTTTCATGAAGTTAAAGATGCAAATGACATCCCAGTGGTTGAGATATTATGACAAAAAAACCCCAAACCCCACCTTTCCAGACTTTGTATGCCCAATACTAAATAAATACAGCATCAGCATAGGTGTTCTATTTGCATTGCCCTTTCTTTTCAGAACATCTAGCACAATTTAAAGTCTGTTGAGTTTCTGAAAACATTATAGGCTATTTTAGGTGGTCCTTGGAAGGAACCTGTGTGCACTCAACAGAGTTGCTGTGTAACATTTTAGAATTTAATTAGTTGTAACTACAGAATCAAATCACCCCAAAGTCTCAACCTCCCCATATACTAAGAAAAAAAGCTGGACAAAGTGTGATTATGTTTGTAAAAACCATTTCCCAGGCACCTACTAGGGCAGTGAACTAAAGAAACTGAAGCATTTATCAAACTAACTAAATTCTAAACATGGCCCAAAAAAAAAAAAAAAAGGAAGAGGAAAAAAGACTAAGTCCACCAATATGTTAAGGTATTAAATTAAATTTGCTTCATATGTCAGGGGATTTTTTTGTGTTTGATGGTCTTTCACACATTTGCTGATAATTTTTTTCTGCAGATCCAGCTAGGCTATTAGCCCAATATATTGGCCAATTAATTAGCACTTTTAGTCCAAACATGGAAAACTTGTAATGAAAGATCTTGGGGCTTGATTATTTATTTTGGGTGTGCATTTGTTTGCTTTGGGTAAAGGCACTTGCAATAAATTCTCTTAGAACAACACAAAATGAGTCAGTGGCATAGGTAAATACAGTGATACTGTTACAGAAGCAGATATATACAGATAATAACAGATTATAAAATAATTATAGTAATAATAGAAGATAACAACAGAATGTAGACCTTAACACGTGGATTGAAGGTGGGAGACCAGGAACTTTTGCTCTCCTAAACCACAAGAACAATGGGGACATTTTAATGTGATAATAAAGAAATTAACAACTGTTTCACACAGGAGGCTGTGACAAAACATCACAGGTCCACAAAATTACTTCAGAGTATTTACCAAAGTTTTTGTTCTCTTGAGATGAATTTAGTGGAAATCATGTGACGTTTTTGCCGATGTTGGAGCCAGAGTTTCTTAGAGGTCAGGAGTAATTATTGTGTGATTAGCAGATTGTTCCCATTTGCATGAAAACAGTCACTTTTGGAGACACAATACCAGACTGGATTGTCTTGGGCTTGGTCCAGCTGGGAAATCCCAATATTTCCCATTTGACACGCAGCTGAAATGCTGAACAAACGCCTTGTCACAGCACTGGGGAAGGGGAAAGAGAAGTGAGATTTACAGGGAGGGGACTATGCACAGAAGCATAGCAACTAAAATGTTCTGCAGCTTGCCTACTGCAGCAGTTTAATTTAAGAAAGCAGCTTTTATTCAGGCAGCATAGCAGCCAGATTTATAGGTGGTATGAACTGTTCTCAGTTAAGACTGGAAAGACATTCAAAGTTCATGGGGACAATCTCCTACAGCTTTTTCTCATGCAAAAGTGCAGTTGACTTGAAAAGAGTGTTTTGGCAGGGAAAATAATTTTTGTTCAGAGTTTATGTTTAGCAAAAAAGAAAAAATAGCTTTACGCAGATCATATGGCAAGAAAAAAACCCCAAACTAAACAAAATGTGTTACAGTGCTAAAAAATTGTTTTAAAGTATACAACACCTCAATCAATACGCAGAAGTTGTATAAGAACTTTACTGAAAAAGTACAGGAAAGCAAATAATGTTAGGAATCTTGAGGCAAGAAGTAGATTTCTGGTACTGTGAATTCTTCAATAGCTGAGTGATCCAGATGGTGATTCTCAAGCTTTGGGTTTTGTTACCAGTCCAGTTTCATACTTGATAAAAGAAACAAACTTAATGTCTCTCTTCTAATCTCTGCTCTGAAAACACCATACTTTTTTTGCTGTTTTGCATGGGAATGAGTGAAGTTTAATTCTCAGAGGGATTAAAAAGTGTTTTGAGGTGTTTAAAAGCCGCAGTTAGATTTGAAAGGGTCCTTTAATTTCCCAGTTTTTGGTACCTAGAGGTGGAGTTTCAGAGACAGGGGCATGAGAACTGGTCATAGAGTAGCAGAAGAAGTGAAAGAGAAAAGAAGGGCTCTCGTAGGTTGGCAATAGGTAAATTAGCTCTCGTTTTGCACACCCACCCCAATTTCTGGCAAAAGCACAAAATGGAGAACTGGCTTTAGAAACAGTCTTAACAAACCTTAATTAGTGTAAACTACATCTGAAAACACTTCTGTTCTGTTTTTCTGTCTCCTGTTATGCCATTGTGTCTAGATTCCATTATCAGATAAGAGAATATATTTGAATTCAGCAGCAATAATACATGGAATCTTGCATTCTGAGTCAAATTGTGTACTACAACAAGGTAATGTGGGGGTCTGTGTGTGCCTTTTTTTTTTTTTTTTTTTTTTTTTTTTGGCTGAAAATCATTCTTTGAAAGCATTTTAGCTTTTTGCTTCCTTTCAGTTAGTTTTCTTCCTTCATAAGTATATTCTAGCTTTGCTTCTGTTCTTCCAAGCTATTGTCCTGGTTCCTTGTGATAAGGCTGGTATTAACCTCACCGTGTCTTCAAGAGCCTCCCAGGAGAGGAGGTGGTGTTTGTCAAAGCAAAACTAAACTGTGCAGATGATGGGGCCTCCTGATGCCTTGCTGAGTTGAAAGCAGTGCCAGTTTATCCTTTCACCCCTTGATAGTAATTTCCTCATTTTCTTTGCTAATGCATTAAAACTGAGAGAATTATCAGGAACTGTGCAGGAAAGGGCTGTATGATAATTTATTTTTATGTAAATATGCATGCACAGACACACAAACACACACTGCCTCCTTTGTATGTAGTGCCAGGCTGAGCCTGTGAGCAGAAGGCATATCTCAAGTGTTTCCCAAACTCCATGGCTGCATTGTTTCTGAACAGCATGTTTCAATTAATTCAGACACAAATGATGTTGTGCCAAAGCTATTATGACTGCTGCATATATCACAATTAAATAAAACACACAGAAGTGAGGACTGCAAAGTCACATTTCCAGGCATGGACATATATTCCTTTATCTGCAGACAGTCAGTTTACTATTACCAGCACACAGGGTGTTCCTCAGGCAAACTTTCTGCATATTCCTGCCCCTTTTCCCTCCTGAAATGCCAAATATATCTGACCCCAATTTCCACCCCCCAGATTTTATGTGTTTTGCTAGGTGGACAAGAATGGTATGTGGCATAAAGTGTCCAGTTGGGACAGTCTGGAAAATGAGAGAGAAAAGAGAGACACAAACACAAAACCTTGTTGAAGTTGAGAGAACAAATAAATCAGTCTGAGGAAGTGCCTTTGGACAAGCCACTGAGCATGGTGTTGCAGCAGCCTGATGTGTTATCATCTGGGAGAGTTCAAACAGGCTGTAAATCCCAGGCCCTCCAGGCTGTGGGAAGCTGGCTTGGAGAATTTCTTGTTTTCTTTCTTGGGAGGTAAAGTAGAGACTGGCTAGCTGATGCTGCAAGCATTCCCTGCTGGCTGATCAACATCAGACAAAAGAATTTTCTTAACCTCCAGCCAAAGATAAGGCCAGATGGTTTGCAAGAGAGAGAAAGAGTTTGCTGAAATAAAGGACAGAGCTGACAGGAAAAAAATGAGCTAGTTAGAGAGGACAATGCCCAAGGGCAGGAGGACAAGGATTTTAATCTTTTTAGGTTGTGTCACACTGAGCACTGAGAGTCCTCAGACCAGATTTAAGAGGAACATGATCATTTCAGTGA